>NC_136525.1:56068498-56125998 GCF_053919585.1 Euprymna scolopes | reverse complement strand
ATGGGAGATCATATATATATATGATGTTATGGAAGATCATATATATATATGATGTTATGGAAGATCATATATATATATATGATGTTATGGAAGATCATATATATATATATGATGTTATGGAAGATCATATATATATATATATATGATGTTATGGAAGATCATATATATATATGATGTTATGGAAGATCATATATATATATATATGATGTTATGGAAGATCATATATATATATATATATGATGTTATGGAAGATCATATATATATATATGATGTTATGGAAGATCATATATATATATATGATGTTATGGAAGATCATATATATATATATGTTATGGAAGATCATATATATATGATGTTATGGAAGATCATATATATATATATGATGTTATGGAAGATCATATATATATATATGATGTTATGGAAGATCATATATATATATGATGTTATGGAAGATCATATATATATATATGATGTTATGGAAGATCATATATATATATATGATGTTATGGAAGATCATATATATATATATGATGTTATGGAAGATCATATATATATATATGATGTTATGGAAGATCATATATATATATATGATGTTATGGAAGATCATATATATATATATGATGTTATGGAAGATCATATATATATATATATATGATGTTATGGAAGATAATATATATATATATATATATGATGTTATGGAAGATCATATATATATATGATGTTATGGAAGATCATATATATATATGATGTTATGGAAGATCATATATATATATGATGTTATGGAAGATCATATATATATATATGATGTTATGGAAGATCATATATATATATATGATGTTATGGAAGATCATATATATATATATGATGTTATGGAAGATCATATATATATATATGATGTTATGGAAGATCATATATATATATATGATGTTATGGAAGATCATATATATATATATGATGTTATGGAAGATCATATATATATATATGATGTTATGGAAGATCATATCATATATATATATATGATGTTATGGAAGATCATATCATATATATATATATATGATGTTATGGAAGATCATATCATATATATATATATATGATGTTATGGAAGATCATATCATATATATATATATGATGTTATGGAAGATCATATATATATATATGATGTTATGGAAGATCATATATATATATATATAATGTTATGGAAGATCATATATATATATGATGCTATGGAAGATCATATATATATAAATATATATGTCATGGAAGATCATATATATATATATATATATATATATATGTTATAGGAAATCATATGTATGTATATATATATATATATATATATATATATATATGTTATGGTAAATCATATATATATATATATATATATATATATATATATATGTTATGGAAAATCATATATATATATATATATGTTATGGAAAATCATATATATATATATATATGTTATGGTAAATCATATATATATATATATATATATATATATATATATATATATATATATGTTATGGAAAATCATATATATATATATATGTTATGGAAGATCATATATATATATGTATATATATATATATATGATGTCGTGGAAGATCATATATATATATATATATATATATATATATATATATATATATATATATATATATATATATATATGATGTCGTGGAAGATCATATATATATATATATATGATGTCGTGGAAGATCATATATATATATATATATCATGTCGTGGAAGATCATATATATATATATATATCATGTCGTGGAAGATCATATATATATATATATATCATGTCGTGGAAGATCATATATATATATATATATGATGTCGTGGAAGATCATATATATATATATATATATATATGATGTCGTGGAAGATCATATATATATATATATATATATATGATGTCGTGGAAGATCATATATATATATATATATATGATGTCGTGGAAGATCATATATATATATATATATATATATGATGTCGTGGAAGATCATATATATATATATATATATATATATATATATATATATATATATGATGTCGTGGAAGATCATATATATATATATGATGTCGTGGAAGATCATATATATATATATGATGTCGTGGAAGATCATATATATATATATATATATATATATATATATGATGTCGTGGAAGATCATATATATATATATATATATATGATGTCGTGGAAGATCATATATATATATATATATATGATGTCGTGGAAGATCATATATATATATATATATATGATGTCGTGGAAGATCATATATATATATATATATATGATGTCGTGGAAGATCATATATATATATATATATATATGATGTCGTGGAAGATCATATATATATATATATATATATATATATATATATATATGATGTCGTGGAAGATCATATATATATATATATGATGTCGTGGAAGATCATATATATATATATATGATGTCGTGGAAGATCATATATATATATATATGATGTCGTGGAAGATCATATATATATGTATATGATGTCGTGGAAGATCATATATATATGTATATGATGTCGTGGAAGATCATATATATGTATATGATGTCGTGGAAGATCATATATATATATGTATATGATGTCGTGGAAGATCATATATATATATATATATATGATGTCGTGGAAGATCATATATATATATATATATATGATGTCGTGGAAGATCATATATATATATATATGATGTCGTGGAAGATCATATATATATATATATATATATATGATGTCGTGGACGGTCACATGTATATATGATGTCGTGGACGGTCACATGTATATATGAAATGTTCAATTTTTGATTTGAAATTGACTTAATCGAGCACTCTGTGGGAGTTTTCTCGCTCTAATCCTATATATATTTGCATTGTTTGTATGTAGGTAGTATATTTTCATTTAAGCAAACCTTGTTAAAAATGACAACCCCCTTTTTTTTTTCTCATTTTTTTTTGTTAAAATCAAAAATTAATATAAGTTCCATAAGTATCATGAATGTTTTCAATTCTTTGTCAAATCCTCATCAGCTGGAAAAGGAAGGGAAACAATAGCATTTCTAACGATAGTTTTGAAATGGGTAAGATGCCAAGAGAATGTTTTCACACTGTTTTAGGATAGACATTAACAATTCAAATTCTGCAAATACCAGAATTCGCATCGCAGGATAAAAAAATTTTTACACTAAGAAAATATTACTGGTTTCATAGACAATATTATTGTAAATTGTCGAGTTTTGCAAAAAATAGCTCTGAGTATTTAAAAAAAATTTTTAAGTGGTTTGTGACAGACAGTTATATCTTTGTACATGTTGGTAAATTGAGGTGGAGTTTACATGGTGAGGCTGTGGGATATGGTAGTGGTTGTAAAACCAATGTAGTTATGTGATACATATGAAACTTATATTAAGTTTTTTGTTTATTTTAATACAAAAGATTAGAAAATAAAAAACAAAACAAAAATAAGCATAATTAAGGAGCATTTTTTTAATGTGCTTATATATGTTTTTTTATTTTATATATATATATATATATATATATATATATATATAATCAAATAAAAAAAAAAATTATGGGCTTTTTTTCTGCAATTACAGAATTATATATTGAAACCAGTAATAATATAATTTCGCTAACAGCCACGCCTGGCTTTGATGAACATCTCTAGGCAACATCGGAACCGTAGTTGCTGTCTTTCGGTTTTGCAATAGAATCGAACGCTTGCTGATCGATCCAAAGTGTCACTATCTCAGTCGTAATACGGGTATAGCCATCGGTGTCCAACCTGAGGTCCTCATCAGATTAGTGAGGATGCATGAAGTCGTCACCTGCGAATAATTTTGGTATTTTGATGGCATCAGTTCATTGAGCGTTTTCCGTTGCATCAAAATTCTTCATCAAAGTACAGTCAATGTTTCCATAAAGACGAGACAGACAACAAAAATATAAGAACAAAAATACTTATTAGCAGCTTCAAATTACAAACAAATATTGTCAAAGCTTGCACCAAAATGATCGAAACATTAGACTTGTGGATGACTAAAGCTATTTATATGCTATACTCATTGTATATCCAGCGGTACCCGGGAGATTTTAAAAATTTTGTTTTATTGCCTTGTTTTATTAAATAATTTCGTATAAGAAAATATTTACGTTTTTTTCTTCCAAACCGATTTCTGTGCTAAATATAATCTGGAGCATAGATGAAAGTTATTGCGGCTAGATCTGTTGGCATCTTATTCCATCTTGCCACACGCAAAGAGGTTGAGGGGGATTGAAGTCTGGCAAATACCTAAAAGCTGGTTTTCCCATTAAATATATCTATCACATTTCTGAACATTATTAATGTCTGGAGTTTAGATGTCTCCTGACCTCTCTCCCTCTCTCTAAATTTTAATGTTTTATTTTTTAAACAGTTTCCTTATTCATTTGAGAACTGGTTTTCTTCTGTGGAAGACAAACTTATTTTTAAGTCGCTTGACTAGGACTTGTGGTTTTAACCAACCATCTGTCCGAAACAGTAGCATGTCCAGTGTTGCGACTATGTCAGTTTGTCTATATGGGTAAAAATATATCTTGCTCTTCTTTCATTGAGCTCTCCTAATAACCTCGTTGAATTCATGAGTTTTCTCTCTTGAATACCTATAACTTTGTGTGTGTGTGTGTGTGTATATATATATATATATATATATATATATAAAATCCCAAGTCCGTCGTTGAAAAATTATTTTGCTTGTAAATCAATTAATCCCTTCTTGCAATCATCGTATTAGTTTGCTTTCAATAATTCACACTAGTTCTAATATTTTAAGGATCATCAGTTGTTTACCACATAAAACACTTTTGGGGGAAAGATATATATATATATATATATATATATATAGATCAGATCATCATACAATGATTAGATCACTCTGACGGACGTAAAAACATTTAAAAATAAAATGTTTAAATTTCAACGTTATTTCACACGGTTAATGGTAGCCGAATGGATACGGTCCTCGCTAATGAAGTCAGAGATGGCTTCTGTCGTCGGGTTCGAATCTAGCGACTAGTGTTAATCGTGACACCCCGCACTGAAGATTCCCAAAAGGATGAAACACGATTGTCATATATATATATATATATATATATATATATATATATATATATATATATATATATATATATATAATTTTACTAATTCTAAATATACACACTCGCATATTGGTTTGGTAATGTTTTTAATATAAGGTTTTAAAATCATTATTTCTTGTTTTTATTTTTAATTTTTAATATTTTTTTCATTGATTTCAGTTCAAGCCATTTTTATTTATTTTTTAAATTTTATTTTATTTCTAGTATTTTTATTTATTTCATTTCTGTTTTGGAGTTTAAGACATATCACATATAGACGTCTAAATAATATGCACAATTATGTTGTTATAGACCTGAGTTGAAAATTGTATTTAATAATTATTTAATAATAAAAGTTTTATTTTTACGGATCATGTATACATTAGGCACTCCAGAGAATGAGAAACTAAAAAAAAAATGTCAAATTTGCTATTTTATTGTTGAAAAAAAAAAATTTCTGTTGATTTCAAAACAACGTAGCTCATATTTTCTATGATTTTGCACTTACTGTATTTATGAGTTAAATGCAAATTTAAAAAAATTTAATACAAGTAAAAAAAAAAATATGAAGCTCTGTTTTTATATTCGTTTAATAAAGACATTTAATGTAATGTTAATAAATTTTTGATCAAATAAAATATATATTTAATAGTTTGTTTTTCTTATTTTTTTGATATATTTATTTCAAAATAAACGTAAATGTAAAATCAATTTCTGCGATTATTTTTATTATTTTTTTTATTTTATTTTTTTTTTTCCAGAATAGCCAATAAAACATAAAAGGGTTAAAAAAATTTTTTTTTAATATGTACGCAACAAATAACTGTTACCAAAGGCAAGCTAAGTTGCTCTTTTGCCTAACTGGATAAGCTTTTGATGTTTAAACTTATTTTAAAGTGTTTTTTACTTTAAAATAAAAGAAGCGTAAAGCCTATAGATTTTTGGAACAACAAACAAAATGTTGGTCCTATAACTTCCAATTTTGGATTAGTTTCAAATGGAGCCTTCATAATCGCTCAAAAATAGAAAATTAAACAATATACTGATAGAACATAAAATTTTTTCTGTGGTTGGTGACATTTATTGGATGTGTTTCTATCAGTATTGTTTAATTTTCGATTTTACGACAATTATCGAGGCTCCCCTCTAAGGCTCTAATGAGACCACCATTTTGTTTTTCGTTCTAATTTCGACATTTTATGCAGCCATACTTTTTTGTTCATTTTAAATAAAAAAGAAAACAATTTTAAAATATGTTAAAACATAAAACTTATCCATGTAAACATATAAAGCAGTTTTTAAAAAAATAAATACACAACAAATAACTGTTACCCAAAGGAAAAATAAGTTACTCTTCTACCTACCTGGATAAGTTTTTTGTTTTAACTTATTTTAAAAATATTTATTCATTTAGTTATTTTTATTTTTTTATTTATTTATTTTATTTTTTTTTTTTACTTAAAAATCAAGGTATTATAAAATCTTTTGAGGTTAGAACGAAAAACATGGTGGTTTTATTAGCGTCTTAGGGGAAGTCTCGATAATTGCTGTAAAATCGAAAATTAAACAATGCATTCTATAAATGTCACCAATCGTGCAAAAAATTTCATGTCCTATTTTATTATCCTATCAGTATATTGTTTATCTATTTTTGAGTGATTATCGAGGCTGAAATAAATCCAAAATTGGAAATTATTGAGACCACTATTTTGTTTTTTTTATTCTAACTCGACGGGCTTTTACATTTCCTTTATTAAAAAAAAAAAAAACACTGTAAAATAAGTTTAAACATCAAAAACTTATCCAAGTAGTTAGAAGGGTAACATTTATTTGTTGTGCATTTACTTACTTTTACCTCTCTTTTTTTTTTTTTTTGCTTTAGCTATTCTGGAACATCATTTTTTTTTATCATTAAAAATGAAATCGCATATTTTAGTTTATTTTATTATTGTTCAAATTAATATCGTAAGTGCAAAGTTTACATACACATCTAAATGTGAAATTATTTGTTTTTAGATCAACCAGAAAAAAAAAAAAAGAAAAAAGAAATTAAAAGCAAACTTCTTTCCCCTCCCCTTTAAAAAAAAAAAAAATCTCATTCTGGGGGTGCTTAATGTATACAGGATCCCAAACTACTAACGTTATGAGATGGAAGACACCCTATAAGGGATTTGCAAGATTAGTGACTTTCTAATTTTATAATATATTTTTATTTTTATTTTTATTTTTTTCAAAAGATGTCTCAAGACAGGGAAAAGAGAGAGACTATAAAGGTAGGCCCCTTAATATTGTAAATTATTATTAACCTATTATTATTAGTCAAAAAAAAAAAAAATCAGTTTTTACATGATTTCATATTGATATGCATTTTTAAAAATTAACAGCACAATCTTTTCACAATACTAAAAAAAAAAATTCTTTTTTTAAATAAAAAATCTTACTAACCCACACTGATGAAATTTTTAGTGCATACACGCATAAACATATATTTTAGTGATGAGACGATTCCAATATTTTTCCAAATTCCAACACAGTTATTGATTCTGTTCTAAATTCCGAATTCCAATACAATTACTGATTCTGATTCTTTTAATTTTTTATATCTAGATATACAGTTGTTTTGGGGAGGGTGGGGATTACTGCAAAAAGCCGTGTACTATGAGCATCTATTGCCAAAAACCTAAAAATGCACTTATTGATTTTAGTTTTACTGGCAGTTAAAAATCAAATATTTCTCATCTCATTAATAATTACAAGCTATGGAAAATTTAGTTTTAAACAAAGAAATTAAAAAAAAAAAAAAAAAAAAAAATCATTTTGAGCATCTGAAAATAGGCACAAATTTTTCCGATACCAATACTACAAAAAGTTTGTATTTATTTATTCATTTCCTCACCCTGATTAATTGCCCCAACATTTATATTTATGAAGATTGTCAAACTGACTAAAATCTGATAAAATTGAAACTAGTTTCTGACTAAGGCAACATAATCAAAGCATTTTGTATTTTATTTTTAAAAAGAAAGACCCCCCCTCCGTTCGTTATTTCCCGTCTTGAGAGTAAACCATATTGCTTGAAAGCAAGGTAATCTTTATACAAGGCCTGACAAATGTTCCTGCTGCATTTTGACCAGGGAAGGGGGATATTTAATTCTATTTGCCAGCACTCTTTGATCGAATCAAATGAGAAATTGAATATTTTCTAAACAGATCTTTAATTATCTGTTTAGAAACTATTTACTCTCCATCTGCCGTTTTGAGGATATGTAATTTTTTTGTTGTTTTTTTGTTGTTTTTTTTTTTTGTTTTTTTGCATTAGCATGTAAAACTAGTGTCTATAGACATAAAAAATAATTGTTAATATTTAAGAAAAAAAATCCCAGATAAAATAATCCAATGAATTAAATGTGCATAACCACGGCTACCGAGAGAGAAGGCCGGTGAACATGACAGCGTGACGTCATTACCAGATCAACATGTAGGCAAAGGCTGACTAAAGTTTCCTTTGTTCAATCACATGGCCATAAAAAATATTTTTCGTTGCCTTTGAGAATGACTGTGGTAATTTTATGAAGGTAGTCCAAACGTGCATGCATTTTCTTCTCCTAAAGAGAGAAAACAATTCTCCATTTGGATAATTATATAATTGCAATTAATATAATTGCACATTGGGATAATTTTAATCTAACAAAATATAACAGTAAGTGAACTTGTTTTTTAACTTTTATGTCTATCTAAGAAAGTCGAATATTTCATTTTATTTATTTTTTTAAACTACAAAACAATTTTTATATGAGAATATTTTTCAGTCCGTTCTTTTAGTAAATAAAACTTTTCATTGAGTATTTCCAAATATTTTAAAGTTAGAAGCAGTTTTCACAACAGTTTTTTTTTTTATTTTTTTTTTATTTTTTTTTTTTATTTATATAAAACGATCGATGAATTCAATATTTTAGCACTGAGCGTAATTTATTTCTTGGAAATATATTTAAAACTTAAGTGTTTAAAATGATTTACGTGACCGAATAAGGAAATTCCCTATTCTCCTGAGACATTCAAACAAAAATTCATTAACTAAAATAAAGAGTACATTAAATTTTAGTTAACATATTTTCTTGTGTTTATCTTATTAATAAATATTGTTTAGTATTTGTGCCATGTACACACCATGCTGAAATAATGTTATCTGTTTAGAAACTATTTACTCTCCATCTGCCGTTTTGAGGATATGTAATTTTTTTTTTTTTTTTTTTTTTTGCATTAGCATGTAAAACTAGTGTCTATAGACATAAAAAATAATTGTTGATATTTAAGAAAAAAAAATCCCAGATAAAATAATCCAATGAATTAAATGTGCATAACCACGGCTAGAAGCCATTCTTAACAGGGGGCGGGGAGGCTTTCTACACTTTCACCTAACAATTTAATGAAAAAGTAAAAAAAGATACCATGAAAATGTAATTTAATTTGAAAATTCTATCTAAAATATAGCATGGTGTGTACACTGCACATCAACATTATTATAACAACAACAATAATAATAATAAAAAAAAAGGTACTTCACGGAGAACATGGACCCTGTGTAAATGAATTTTAATTTAATGGTTGCTCCCTAAAAAGCGCATGTGCAAAAGATTTACATTGGTTTATTTAATTACAAAAACATTTTTGAAGGTACTATTTGAGGGGGAAAAAAAAAAAGGGCCAAAAGCATTATTTGAATATGTATGAAAAAATAAATGTAACAAAAAATAAAAATATTTAGTGTGGAAAATACAATAAAAATAAATTAAAATGAAAATAAAATAAAAACAAGCACGAAAAAAAGTATGAATCAAATTTAATTAAAGAAATAAAAATTAAAAAAATTAAATGAATACACAATCGATTACAAAAGTGTACGAGATATATACGAAGAGAATGAAAGAAAACCTCAGGGAGCAGCCATTAAATTAAAACTCATTTATGCAGGGTCCACGTTCCCCGTGAAGTGCCCCCCCCCTCAAAAAAAATAAACTGTAGATGACATCGACTGGCACCACCCCAACTAGTTAGAAGGGTCATGGTGGATGGAAAGTCCGAAGCGGGAGAGTATTAACTAGATCTCCACTGGAAGTGTGCAGTTAAAATTTGATACTTTGGGGAGGCATTTTGTCACCCAAACCTCAGGAAACACCAATAGCCGATGCCAACGAGAAATCCATGGCAAACGGCTGTTACGATAACGTGCAATCATCTGCACAAATGGTCAAGAGGTGGAGAACACTGGAAATCTGTGGAGACTTGTTGTTACTTGGTCTCCAGCGAATACCACAAGTTACTGCCAGTGAACGATCACTGATGATGGCCTGTGAGACAACTCCTAGTGAGTAAAATAATAATGATAATGTCCACTTCCAAATTCACCATCGCCCTGATTTAATATCGTAGATGCTTACTATATTTTTTAGTTTTTAACCAATGTTCACATTATGGTATGATTGTCTTTTAGTAGTTATGTGAACTTCATTTTCGTATTCATGTATTCCGCACTGATATGAAAATGAAGACTATAGCGGAGCATAGGATTCCTAACCATGTAAATGATGAAAATACGCTACACATTTTGATGAAAAACATGGGGAAAAAATGAACATAGAAGAGCAGAAAACCAAAACTTTAAATATAATTTCTGTATTTAAAGTAATAGTTATTTAAATATTTCAACATATAATCTTGTGGGGAAAACCCAGCTCCCCAATAGGAACAAAAGTAAAAAATTTTCTCTGTCATGAAGGATTTCTCCTCCACCGGCCGAGGACAGAAAAGATGAATTGTAGCATCAGAACAAGTACTACTACGCTGTGATCTTGTCCCGAAAGCCAAGAATTGTTTGTGTTTTATGTCTCTTTAATTGTTCGTTCCCTAAATTCATAATTCAGTTTTATCAGTATTAGATTGTATATTGCTTTAAAATTACGTAATTTTACATAGATAATATTTATATTTTATAAAGTTCGGTTTCATTATTAATCGAATTGGGTCCCTTTCTGTTATTTTTTTAACATGTTTAAATGCTCTTTTTAAAAATTCCATCATATAGTATTGACAGTGACAATTTCAAAAATCTTACCTACATTGCCTACAGGCATTTTTCAGTTAACAGGCCTTCTATATTTCGGTGGCCGTGGCATAACCCAATGCATGTGAATAGCTAATTGTGTTCTTGTAACTTGATTTTAATTGTTGAAACTGTCTATAAATTATTATTGCATCATTATTTAATGTGTTTTCTTGCTTAAAACAAATCAATTGTATTACACAACTTGAGTTTTTTTTTTTTTTTTTTTTTTTTTTTTTCAATTATAGAAAATTGAACTCCTGATTTTTAGAATATGACTTAAAAAGTAATTTCTTAATTTTTGTGCATTTTAGTTCTTTTTATCAAAGAATTTTTTCCTGTGTTTTTTTTTTAATTTTTTTTTTTTTTTTTCTACACTTGATTTTATGTAATACTAGCCTGGGTGCCCGGTGTTGCCCGGGTGTTTGGAGGTGTGTGTTGAGCAACAAAAAAAAAAAAATGGTAGTAGCAGGCAGGCTTGAACCTGTACCACAAAAGAGAAAAAGAACATGAAAAAAAAATGTGACCTCTTTGCTGTTGCGCCCATCGCTAAACTGGAAGTGACGAATGTTTAAATTGAGGTTAGTCAATCGAAAAAAGTGATCCCTACTTGTAGGAAAGTTCCCAGTTGAAGATGAAGGAATTAATATTTTTAGCCAATTTGTACCCCCTCGACGAAAATACCTCCGACAAACAGCAAAGTCCCACCTCTATACAGTTGAGATCCCTAGATGTAAGAAAGCCTTCTACTCTAATAGCTTCTTCCCCGGAACTGTAAGACTTTAGAATTCTCTTCCAGTTTCCTGCTTCCCCAACTGTACTGACATGCAAAGGTTCAAGTGTAATGTGAACAGACATCTTGCTGCTCAACTCCCTACATAGTATCCCTGCAACTTAGGTCCCTGATAGTATCCCCCTACATGAAAGTGGCAATGTGCCTTGTTTGGGGTGAAAATGTAATTAAAAAAAAGAAAAATTCCGATATTTATCATGTGAAGGGTCGAGCTTCAAAACGATACCGATCTTGTGAAAATCCGTCGCCTCTGTCAAAAGTTTTAGGCAAACATACATACATACATACATACATACATACATTTAAACAGCCAGGTGAGATTTATGTTATAGACTAGCAGGGCTACCCGGCGTTGCTCGGGACCGTATAAACAATGAAAAAACAAAAGCAGATATTGAACATATGTTTTATTCTTAGGGGAGAGGAATCTTTCATCTCAAGTTTTAGCGTTACAAACAAACATTTGTCTTTTATATATATATAGATAATGACAGTTTTTTTGGGGGCCCCCCTCGAAGATAACTGATCAGTTGACCAACTTCTAGTGGTCCGTTTGACGTGAAATTTCGATATTTGTCATCCGGGTGATGGGGCTTCGATATGATACCAAATTTGTCAAGTTTGGTTCCGTCTTTCAAAAGTTTTAGCGTTACAAACAAACATACATACATACACACAGACGTTTGGCTTTTATATATATAGATGTCATTATTTTTTTTTTATTATGTCGAGTCAATAATTAAATAATCGAGACCTTGTGTGATACTATCGACATCATCACCACTCCAAGTGTTAGAAATTAAACCCTATGTCTATCTGGTCGGCCGCTTTGCCTGGACCAATGTGACTCTTTCTCTCTTCAAATCTCCCTATCTTCCATCAGCTGCCTCAGATGTTCAGGATCACAGTTGACATCATGTGCAATTAGCTCGATGTACGTGGATCTGATGGTAGTAGATGTGGCTGGTAGGTTGCCATAAAGTTGCTACTTCGTGGGATGATCTTACAAAGATATATTTAATGCTGTTTGTAGCATACAAGTGTACGTGCTGTCTAGCTTTCTTTCCAATCTTTTGGTGAGTGTCGAGGTTGTAGCACCATAAGCAAGAACAGACTCTATCACTGCTCTGGAGAACGCAGAAGAAAGTAAATAAAAAAGAATAAGTTTATCAGTAGAACAATGGAGAGAGAATTGTTCACAATGGAGCACAAAGGATAATAAAATAGTATTGTTAATCAAATTGTGGTAAACAAAAGATCGATCAATATATTTTAGAGTTTTAAACATGGTGGTGAGTTTGCCGATACAGTATCCAATTTAGGACAGATGGTGACATTTTAAAACTACTGACAGCTATCAGCGTAGAATATCTCCATTTCATTTGGATTGAATCCTGGTCACCACACCATGTGGGATCAAAGTATGGAAACACAAAGAACTGCAATTTTCCTTTTGATTTTATTGAAATAAATCAATTATAAACTTTATAATTGATAATTAAATAATTATGAAACATTGCGGCGAGGGTAACCTATCAATAATGAGCCTCTCTGTTTTGGACATTTGAAATTATAAAACAGTAGCACGAGTTAGAAGCAACTCAGCAAGAAGGTCTTTTTTAAACTAATCAGTCAATATCTCCATTATATTCTGGTCACAGCACCATTTTGAGTCCTAAAGCTAAAGAAGCACAAAGAGTTACTATTTTACAATTCTATTATAATTAGATATCTTGTTACAACATCACTAACAAAACCTTTTCTTGTGAATTGTTTAGTAGTATTTTAGTCTTTGTGTGTATGTTGCTGAGTAATTTATCTCTGTTGCCTGTTTTGCCAGGCCTTATATCAGAATAACTTTGGTTGAAAGCTTTAAAGTCTTTACGTTATTGTGATGACTAGAGGTATTCACTGCAACATATATATTATAAATAAAAAAATAGAGTAAAAAGAAACAGAATGTAATTAAAGAGAATAAATTTATCATAAACAAAAAGATAAATGTAACAAACTATTTTACAGTAAACAGAATGGTCTAAGGGAGATAATAAAGGTTTTTGTTCTAGCAATACACCATAAATTACATGTACTTAAATACCATTCAAAGATAAATTTTCTTTCGTCAATATCAAGATTCAGAAAAATCTATATTTACCAAGATGTTGCCCGTTGTGGCTTGTTTGTAGAATATTTTATTAGGCTTGACGTTCAGTATGCTTATTTCTGACCAGGTTTCATTCATTTCTTGTAGGTTGATTGGAGTTATGATTTTAACAAGAAGGTTGCCCCAACTTTGCGTCTCTTTCAATTTGGTGTATGAATCAATAACTGGTTTTACAAACGTATACTCTTCTATTTATAGTAATCGCTGGAGAATGTTCCAGAATCCAATAATTTAAAATACTTAGTTTTTTGGAACCTTCTGGAACCAATGAAAAAATGAATACTTTTTTCAGTTATATTTTAAAAATCTCCAGAAATGCTAAAAAGGATATTTTCATTTCCTAATATTAAAGTAATATTTTTTTTGTTATCGTATATATTATTTTAATTTATATATTATATTTATTTTCGCATTATATTTTATATTTCATTTTATCATATAATATTTCAAGTATTATTATAATATTTAATTATATTTACAAATATTTTCATTATATATTATTTATTAATTTATTTAAAATATAATAGTCTCCTTTTTTTTTAAATTTTAATTGTTTAAAAAGAAACATGAACATACAAAAGTGAGACAAAAATACAAATTTAAATATTTCTGTGCAGTTCATGACATCATCGCTTCTTCTGTTCTTCAAGTGTTTCTGACTGCCTGCTATGTGTTTGTGTAAAACCAATTCTGGACGGAGGCAATTTTTATTTTTGTTTCAATCCGGAGTAAACCCCCCCCCTTTTTTTTCTGGTGCAAGGAGTTAGATTCTCCTCATATTAAAAACTTGTGCGAAAGGGGGGAAACCAGAGATCAAAACTCAATCAAGCACCTACCATGAAAATAACAATAGAGCAGAGAAAGACTAGCTATGTATTTTCTTTGAGAAATGGGCTATAGATAAAGGAAAAAATTTGCACTTTAAGGCAGGAAAGGATTCACGGAGCAGCACCTTCCCAGGTATGATAGCAAGACAAAGCTTTTTTCCTTAAATAATTACAAGAAACCTTCTCAACCACTAAGAGCCATGACTAACGATGCATTACCTGTAAGTACTTTGTTCAAACTCCTCAGCTTAACATTCACGAGGAAATTTAGTTGGAACCAAATACATTGCCAAGGCTGCTGCAAACAAGGTGGGCTCTCTCTACCGTGCTAGAAAGTTACATATGCCTGAGAGTATCCTGTACCTCTACAAGGCCACCATTTGCCAAGTATGAAGTATTGTCATATTTGTGCTGATGCATCTGCTACTAGTCTCTCACTCTTAGTGTTCAAAAAAGTCGCCAACCTAATAGGTTCCGCACTGTCAACTAGGTTTCAACCACTGTCCCATCAGCAAAATATTGCATCACTCTGCCTGTTTTACAAGTATTTTAATGGTAAGTGCTCTGACGAACTACAAGCCTCAATTACCCCTCGATGTAAATACCCCCGACAAGCAGCAATACCCCTACACAATAGAAATCCCCAAATTTAAGAAATAGTTTTTTCCATAGGACTGCTAGATTTTGGAATTCCCTTCTGGGTTACTGTTTCCATGACTGTACTGACATACAGAAGTTCAAGTGTAATGTAAACAGACATCTTGCTGCTCAACTCCTTACATAGTACCTCAACAAATTATGTCCCAGATAGTAGCCCCCTCTATCAAAGTGATACTGTGCCTTGTTTGGGGTGAAAATGCAGTAAAAAAAAAACAAAAAAACTATAGCATGGTCACTTTTGGGTCCAACGTAAATAAGTTTATACTGCGAGCCAAGCACTTGTTTTTGAATATTTTTAACTCTGCATTAGTCCTATGAGATGTTTTGTCACCTCAATTTTGTTGAAAAGTGCTGATAATTCCTAGTTGGCAACTTATTTCTTTTTCTCCCTATCAGTATTCTCCTGACTTAGTGAGGGAATAGCACACGTGGTATGGCGCAGTTGTATCCCGGTTTTCCTTGGTGGTGAATCAGATTGAAAGGAAATGTTTGTCAGCTAGGCTTCAACCGCTGTCCCATCGATGAAATGTTGCATCCCTCTGTCATAAAGGGTTAAAATGATTTATTTTATTTTGGTTTAAATTACATTTAAAATTGGATATTGGGAGTTCTGGCTCAATGGGTCACTTAGAGATGGCCGCATGTAGAGATTTGGAACAAATTCCATTGTCTTTCCATGAAAATTATGATAGATATTTAAATTCTGCAATGATAGAATGCATTTGAAGTTAGGGTCTATGCTCTTGTAGCACCTTTAAGGGTCTGCTTAGAACTCGTCTATCGTCATTCGATTAATTGGAATTCTTTTTGAGATGAGTAATTTGTATTATTTATTTATTGCGGACTGTTATCCTCATCTTCTAGTTGTTGTTACAAGGGGCCTGTGGTGCAGTGGATTCAAAAGTTGAATCGCTACAGTTCCAGGTGAGCATTGTCTGAAGATAGCGGTTTCAATCCTACCCAAAGTCGCCCAGAGGCTTAGTTGGCCAAAACGTGGTGAAACCACAACAACTATGGAAGGCAGTAATTGCTGAGAATACAGTAAGGAGATTCAACATTCCTATCTCGTCACTGTTAACCTGACGAAGGTCAGATGAATAGTTGGCCGAAACATCATGAAACAACTAGAAGATGAGAATAATAGTCCGCAATAAATAAATGGAAAAATAAGTTACCTTTTTTTACACAGTGATCACCACTTATCAAGGCCCGGAAGCCACTCAGGGATAAGGGTTATTGCAAGTACATTACGTTAGTGTGGAGATTTGATGAAGTGTTTAATTAAGGGGGGGGCGGTTCATTAGGAATTTGTTAACATTGGACTTGAAGACAGCCAAGTTGTAGTCCGGTGGGAAGCAGGCAGACGGAACAGTTCCACAGGCGTGCAGTTCTAAGAAAGAAGCTTTGTTCATGGAATCCGTGTTTTGATTTAGGCACAGATATAGAGTAGGGGAAATTTTTCACAGTGGATTCAGCTAAACGAGTGTTTTTTGTGTTTTGGCGAGGGGGGACCAGAGATTGGAGTTCAGATGAGCACCTGCCATGGAAATAACGATAAAACAAGGATAGGCTCGCAACGTCTCTTCTGTGGGAGAGAGGTTGCAGGGTAGAGAAAAGGGCATCCCCACTAAGCCACATCTTATTGTCTTCACCTATAAATTTTACATAAGAATACATCTTTAGTTTTTATGTAGATTCGCTAAGCTTTCTTTCTATAGGGACCACATGAATACAGACCTTTTCCCAAGGTTCTACTGTATATAATATTCCACTTTCCTGTTGTTGAATACTATCTGACAGGTTACTGTTTATGCCCTTGTATCGGTATTAGAATTTAATTCTCTTATTGTGGTGCTGCTTACCAGTAGCCTTGGAGTTGAATCCCAGCCTATGGAGTCGAGGATGACTTTGTGACAACAAAACTAATGAACCAGTTTCTGTATGTTTTTAAAAGATTTTCTCATCTCTGTTCTTAATTTATGTATTAATGGTCTTAGAGAATATCAAGTCAACACATCATCGGTTTCAAGCCACATGTGATCGGAAAACTTAATGCTTTGCAGAGTTGATTTATAATAACAAATCGTCCCCAGTTATGTTCAATTTTATTTGAAATTGGAAGATACGTGTCTTATCATACTGAGAGAATGGCTCACTTCATACATATAAAAAAAAAATTTTTTTTTTAAATGATTATATTTTATTTATTTATTTTTTAATATTCTATATTTTTGTTCCCGGCAAAGGAGGGATTCGACCTAGTAATTCACTTCCGTTCATTTGTTTTCACTTTTCTCAATAATCGCGCCTTAGATTTAAAAAAAAAAACCTTTGCACAAACGTTAGTCATGGTGAAAGTAAATTTTTAGCCAGAACGGATTCTCCGGGATAACTCTGATTGCTCCCATAGGGGCCATTGTAGGGGTAAAATTGCCTTAAAATCATTCGTTGTTTGTACGTTTTTTCAATAAAAATTCCTTGAATTTTTTTTTTTTTTTTTTTTTTTTTTTTTTAATAATTTTGCAGAAACATCAGTCATGGTGAAAGTAAATTTTTCGCTTGTGGAGGGGAATCCCACATTCTCGGCTTGTTCTTCCCCCCCCCCACCCACATGATAATTAAAGTAGTGCATTTTATTGGGAGAGGGGATGATGATTATATTGAAACTGCATCGTTATCCATTTACACTGGGATTCGACATCCCCAAAATGGCAAAAAATGACACTTAGCGTTTGATCCAGCCATTAGATTTTCCTGAAACTTGGCCAAAATGCGGAGGCCATTAGTCTTAATATAAATTCAGTATGTGTGCCCCTGGCAAAATTCTGGTTCGCATCTCTCTTGGACTTTTAGGGCTAAAAAAATAATGATTTTTTGGAGTTCTTTTTTCATATTACTCAAAAACTTGATATGTATGTCTATATAGTGGTTTTCCATGGTGCTGAATTCAAATATACATGTCTTAAGGCATGAAACTGCACCGTTTGTTCATTTTCACTGGGATTTGGCGTTCCAAGGAGTTCCAAAAGGGTCACAAATGCCCCAAAATTGCAAAAAATTACATTTTTTTACCCCATAACTTTTGCCCCAGCCATTAGATTTTTCTGAAACTTTGTGAAAATGTGAAGGCAACGTTGGCCCTTTACACTTCTCACATTCATCATTTCTTCACTATTTTTTGTGGCGTCATCTCACATGCAACACCAGAGGGGGGACCACGCACGCGCTGCTTGTTTTTTTTTTTTTTTTGTTTTGTTTTTTTGTTACATATAGCCGTTAATGTATTTAAAACAGCTGTGATGTACCTATTTACTATGCCTCCCCACGGGACAGAGTTAGACACCAGGGTCGTTTTTTAACGTGGAGAAAAGGTACAAAAATAAAAATTGCCTCAGTCGTGAAGGATTTCTCCTCCACCGAAAGAGAACAAGAAATAGAAGTGCAACATCTGAAGAACAGATACTACACTTTGATCTTGACCAAAACGTCAAGATTCCCTAATAATACTACTAAAACAGCTGTGATGTAATTTCTATTCCTTTTTGCAATAAATATGGCCGCTATAATAATTAATACAGAAAAATAAACAACTTAAATTGTGAAATAGAACATATGTATCATCCTTTTACCAGAAATTTAAAAGCAGCTATTCAATTTCCCCAATAATAAAATGTCGACCCAATATACCTACTATTTTTCTAATATAAAAATTTAGAAAAATTATAGATCTATAAAAGTGAGAACGTGTGTGTGTGAGGGGACACTTCTCAACCTATACACTCAACAAATTTTTGATCTACAGAGTTGAAGTTTGATATTTAGGGTAATCAGACATGTGTAAAACTTCTTCATTGGTTTTCATTCAGAAAAAATGGTTGCTAAGGGGTCAAAATTGAAAAATTGTTACTGGCGGGAGGGGGGGTCGTCAAATTTTTATCTGTTTGTCATCTGTTTCGCAAATGCGCATATGTGGATGGTTCACATGTTACAAATAAGTAGGTTTGAAGATACTTTTGTTCTCAGCTTAAGTTTTTTTTTTTTTTTTTTTTTTTTTTTTTTTTTTACTTACAGAAGTGAACTGTTTAAAAAAAACATAATACTCACATGCATATGTCTCCGTTCCTGTATGAATTAAAATATAATATTTATGTATACTTTACAACTGGGCAACGCTAGGCGGTTTGCTAACATATATACATATATAGATATTTCGGTTGAAATATGTTTTTATCAATTATATTTCACTTTTTATATATACAAATCCTTGATTTAAGAAGCTCAATGTAATTACAGAGCATATAACAAATAAATGAAAAAGTCTATATTCCAAATTCTATGTTGTTGACCATCTTACAATTTATTCCTTTAATTCTGTTGACACTTACAGTTCTTGACAGTAACTGTTTCGTAGCTCAAAATCATTCACTTAATTATCTATCTTGCCTGTAATTCCTCAGAAGAAATAGCAACTATCAATATACCCAAAGAAAATAAAATGCATTCGGGCATAAATGCAAAATCCGAAAATTAGAAAAGAAATTCAAAATACCTTATTAGCTTACATTACACCATTATTTATATATATATATATATATATATATATATATATATATATATATATATATACATACACACACGCACATAATGTTTCCTGTACTAAAATAATTAATTTTTTCATATTTGACCAAAAGACAAATATGGAAAATATATAAGTATATAAATTTATTTATTGTAATTATTAAAATTTTAGTATTTTAAGGGGTCCTGTTTTCTTAGCCAAGAAATTATTGAAAATGAAACCGTTAAGATAAATTGGAATTTTCAACTTTGCGTTCCTTCCGTTTCTTCTTGTATCTGTTTCTTTTTTTCTTTTAAATACACACATGTGCATGTTCAGCCCATCGTGAATTACACGTGCACCCAACATGTGCACCTGCGTTTCTTACACTGAAGTCCAACCAGTTTCATATTACAAAAGCAGAGTAAACCATTCCTGTAACGATCCAGTCTCTGTTGATTTTGCAGTGGGAGTTTAGTTCTGTGCAGTTCTTGGAGGTCCACCCTCCAAGGTTTTGTCTTGTCTCTTTTTGAGAAGGGGTTAGTTAATTGCTAATCGCCTGAGGCGCCCTTACAGGAGAATGCCGACGGGTTGGTCCATGCACTTTTTGCAGGGCAGAGTGCCTCTCCTTGAGAGGCGCAGTCTTCTCAATCCCACTTTGCAACCCTGGTGTCACAATTCTTGCAGTGGGATAGAACTAAAAAACGTTTCATATTAAAAAAAAAGTTTTTTTATGATACTTTTCTCTCGGATAAGACTAGCGGGGGTGCTTGGCATTGCCCGGGTGTAGAAAAAAAAAATGTGGTAGGAGGTAAGAAGGCTCAAACCCTTACCGCAAAGGTGGAAAAGAAAGTGAAAGAAAACCTGACATGTTACCACTACGCTCTGACGCGACAGGAAGTGAAAAGCGTTCAAATTTAGCGATGTCAATCAAAAAGTTCACTTGCAGAAATGAATAGTCAAGTGAATGAGTCCTCGCAGGCGCAGAAATGAACGTCTGGCTTTGTTTTCCCACGATGTTGGGGAAAACCATCTCCTCCCTAAAAGGGGGAGCTCTGGCAGCATCCAAATGAATAACAATTATCTGATATGAAGGATTTCCCCCACATTTCTGCACATCCCGACCGAAAGGCCAGGAAGCAGTTTGTTTTCACTTCGATTAGTTTCGCTTTTATATGAGAAAGACAAACAAACACCAGGAACCAGGGAAATTTTTAAAAACTCAATCAAAATAAAGACAGACGACGTCTGTTTTCAAATCGTAGATATTATAGTCTAGGGAGTATAAGGAAAGTTCTCCAAAATAGTAACCTTGTCGAGAAGCCCCGCGAAAAAGAGCCTTTCTTGGACATACAAAAACGTGCATGGCCATTTTTGCCTTTTATACAAAAATGAAATTTGTATTTTACATGTATTCTACCCAAGATTCCTCAAAAACACTAACACATTTCAAAAATATAGATCCCAAGAACAGTTATTACTTACAACATTGAAGCCATTATCCTTTTTTTTTTTTTTAAGAGAACAAATTTCTAACTTTTGAAGATTTTTTTATAAAAAAAAATTCATCGGATTACTGTCCTCATCTAAAATGTAAATTTCACGTTTCGGTCGATGTTACCTCTGATCTTCTTCAGGTGTATCTTCTCGAACTCTGGAACCAAAACGTTGTGAAAATCGCACTGAAGATGAGAACAGTAGTCTGATGAATCCAAATAATACGAATAATCAATCCTCATCTCAAAAATTCAGAAACATCAAAAAAAAAAATTCATGTTTTTGATTTATTTTTTATTTTCTCTGAAATAGATGATTGCTGTGACTTTTTAAATAACGCACTTACATATTGATGTATGAAATTACTGTTAAAAAAAATGACAAAAGTTGCTTGTTTTAATCCATTAAAAAAAAAACTTAGCTACATTCTTTTCTTTATTGGCAGTAACTTTGCTTCTTGACCTCTCACTTACCTCCCTTTATTTTATTTTTTAAACAGTTTATTACCTACCATTAATACCTATGTACTTATCAACGGCAAATAGATGTGCGTATGTGTGTGTATGCACACACTATATTCATGTCTAAGTTATCTATAAATATAAAAGCGAAAATGTATGTGTGTGTGTTCGCTTTTCCGCGATGTCCGCAAAAGGCTTCTTTCGGAGAACCGCTCGCTCGCTTCACAACTTCTTAAAACTTTTTTATATCATCCATAAATTGTAATATCTCAGAGTTACCCACGGACCTCGCCTGTCTATTTAATTTTATTCACTTTCAAACGTTAATTATTCCACATTTCCCGCATCGGCACGCGTTACATTTGCTTTTCGGTATAAACAAAAGCGAAACTCGACTCTAATCACAGGCCCAGAGCCAGTTTGTTCAATGTCGACAGCGCGGGTTTTTCAAAACAAACAATTGACCTCATTAAAAACTGTCCCGCACAAAATCGCCTTCACGTCAATCAAAAACGAGCACCTGTTTTTCACACTATTTTCCAACTGCGCGTTTTCAAACCCACCTGTTTTTTTTTTCACACACACCGAAAAACACCCGGGCAACGCCGGGTACCCCTCGCTAGTAATTTATAAAAGAAAAGAAAAAAGTTATTCTCACAATATTTTCACTTTGACCATAATGTGCATCTTGTCGAACTTCTTTGTTAAACTTGAAAATCTATACGAAATCTTGAACTGAACCATATATATATATAAAGTATGGTTTTACTAAATATGTATGACCAAAATTATTCCTGATCATTGTATGACTGACTGTTCCTGCTGTTTGTCATATAAAAAAAAAAGCGTAAAGTTGCTTGAATCAGCAGGAGTCGAATCGGACATTTAGTTGTGCCGGATTTTGATCATACATAAGGGGGTTTACTTAAATTGTACGACTAAATTATGTACGAGTATTTGCTCCTGCTGCTGATTTGCTATTAAAGCTACTTTTACACAGATGAGCTACTGGGTTTGTCAGTGCAAAATATTATAAAAGTCTGTTGTGGTATTATTAAAATAAACAATAAAATGAATTTACTCACAAATTTCAAATGAGTGGTTATTTTTGGCAAATATAATTTTTAGATTCATATAAAAAGTATTTACAAATTTTTTATTATTTTAAAAAATTTTGTGCCACTATGATTCCGTTTTTTTTGTTGTTTTTTTTGCGTTAAAAATTTTTGTAAAAAAAAAATAAACAAGTAAATTTTTTGACCAGTCGTGCCTTGGTTTTACTAATTATATGCAACTAAAAATTAAATACGATTTTATGTACGTCTAATTAAATCGTTAAAGCCTAAGCCAATTATTTGGCACACTGTATTGGAAAAAAATAATTGTCAGTCGTTAAAATTTAATTAGTCAAAGCAACTTCGACACGGTTGATTTACTAAGTTCGTCAGCGCAAAAAACTTTTATCATAAAAATAAACAATAAAGTGAATTTACTCAAGTTTCAGTCGAGGTTATTTTTGGCAAATATCTTTTTAGCGTCATACCTAAAGATATTTGCAAAAAAAACTTTTTTTTTTTTTTTTAATAATCTCTCTTTAAGCCAGAAAGTAAACAAAATAAGTAGAAATACAACTATATATCTATAAAAGTGAAAGTGTGTCTGTGTACATTTCCCTACACAATAACTCTCTCAATTTTTAGTCTAGACTCAAAATTTGATATACAGGGTACTGAGATTTGGGAAAATCGATGTGATCGGTTTTTGGCCAGAAATTTGGCGATTAAGGGGTCAAAGTTCAACAATTTGACCTTTGAGAACTCTACCAAACTCTTCTGACACACTTGAAATTTTAGATATAGGTTCCTTGGACATGCATCTAACTTAATAACTTGATTTGAGCTCAAAACAATAGGTGTTAAGGGATTAAACAAGGAGTCAAAGTTAAAAAAAAAAAAAAAAAAAAAATTGACCTCTGCGGTCTCTAACAAATTACTCAGGCAATTTCTGGTCTAAATATTTGAAATTTTACATAAAGGGTATTCAGAGATAGGGCAAGCTTTTTCATCGGTTTGGGTCGAAAATTTTTAGTTACCAATATATAAATGTATGTATGTTTGCATGTCTGCCTAAAACATTCAATAGAGGTGACAGATTTTACCAAGATCCGTATCGTTTTAAAGTTCGATCTTTCATACGACAAATATCGAAAAATTGGCTAAAACATTAATATCTTCCCCTTTAACTACGCACTTTTCTACAGGGGTGGGGTGGGTCACTTTTTCCGCAGATATTTTTTAACGTTATCTTCTCCTTTAGATTGTCTAGCCTTAATTTTTAAAAATGTCACTTCCAGTTTGGCGGTGGTTGTAACAGCATAAACGTTAGGTTTTTACCCCGTTCTTTTTCTCCTTCGCGGTACGGGCTCTGGCCTGCCTTCCTACTACCACATTTTGCTTTTTTGTTCAACAGACACATCCAAACACCCAGGCAACGCCGGGCTGAAATGCTAGTGTGTGTGTGTGTGTGTGTATGTGTGTGTATATATATATATATATATATATTTGTAGTCATTCACATACAGTACTGTTTCGTTGTATCACAGTATCACAACTCATAAGTGTGGCTGAACTAGCACCTCTCCCAAGCTGAGGATTGAACATATATATATTAAAATTCTTAAAGACAAGCATTTTTTCCCCCAATCCAGTGTGCCACTTCTAGGAAAACTGTATTTTCCCCACACCCCAAACAGACCTTGTGTCTAATTCTGTCCTCTCCCAGTCAATAACTATTCCTTTTATTATTATTGATGTTTGGTAATATTTAACTATTAAAATTATATGAAATTGAGTTTCATTTTGGCAAAACCTCAAAAGATATTTGTCAAAAATAAACTCTCGAATTTTATAAACTTGAAAGAAAAATAAATGCGCACACACACAAAAAAAAAAAACACTTGTTATGAAAAAAAAATAACATTTATTTAAAAAAAGTTATCAAATATTTTTATTTTAACTTAAGAGAACATTTCTTTTCTGGCTCGTATTAAAAAAAAAAAAAAAAAATGCCATAATTTAAAAAAAAAAGAACCTGCTAATTTTGGATAAGTACTTTTAATGGATTCTACATTTCATAAATATTGTTTAGTGTTTGGTTGTTATCGTTACAAAATTCAAATTTAAAAAAAAGTCACTTGTAAAATTTTATTTAAAAAAAAAATGTTATTTTACCATGTCTAATGTATAGCATGGTTGAAAAGTTGGAAGGCAAAAGCCTTTACAGCTGTTATCCGTTAAGATAAATGGATAACTTTCAACTTTTAAACCATTAGATATGGTAAAGTAACATTTTTTTTCTCCTCTAAAATTATAAAAAGTTAACTTATTATAATTTTCCAAACTTTTCCTTGCTTGATGAGATCAATAATGATTGAAACGGTCTGCACATCGTAGCAAGATATGACTATATTTACATAAAGAAAAATAAAAATATATCTTTTCTGTTTCATTAAATTTGTATCTTTTTCTAAAATGTCTTACAATAATTTTGTAAAAGAAATCCCCCTTTTCCTTTGTAAAATAATGTCCCCTTTCTTATCTCTGTAAAAATTCCTTTCCTATCTCTGTAAAAAAGAATCCTTTCCCATCTCTGTAAAAAAAAGTTTCCTTTCCTATCTCTGTTAAAAAAAAAAAAAATTTCCTTTCCTATCTCTGTAAAAAAAAAAAAAGTTTCCTTTCCTATCTTTCAAAAAAAAATTCCTTTCTTATCTCTGTAAAAAAAAAAAAAATTCCATTCCTATCTCGGTAAAAAAAAAAAAAAAAAATTCCATTCCTATCTATGTAAAAAAAAAAAAATAAATAAAATAAAATAAAGGGCTCCTTTCTCTTATTAAAAATATCCTTCCTTTTTTTTATATAAAATAATATCCTGTTTTTCTTATGTGTGTGCACGTTTGTATATTTAACTTTTTTATGTATGTTTGTATTATAAAATATTGTTTTTTATTATTTTAACAGTGCTCAATGACTTGAGTAAAGTTTATTAGTCATATAAAAATATTAATTTTTGTTTACTGTATTTTCATAAAATTTATACCTATCTTTATGCCTCGTTTAAGGAAGAAAATACAAAAAGAAAAGTCCGCCCTTTTCCATATTCCCTGTTGTCAAATCTGCTCCTTACATGTTCAGACTTTATATCCTCTCTCTCTCTCGTCTTTTCCAGTTTGATAGATTGAGCAAGTGACCTTTTTTGTCTAAAAGAGATCTCCATTGTGATAAGCATCAGTCGGTAGGTGGGGTGGGAAGAATAGGGTGGAGACTAATTGTCTACAGAAAAGGTCACTACCTCAGCCACTGCTCAACCCATGTTTGAAAATGTCAATTTGAAGTGTTTGTGTTATATCGGTCTTATGAGTAGAATTCAAAGTCGGTTGTTGCTAGATTGACCTGTTGTTAGTCTCGTGCAACATTCGACTGCAGTTGTTTTAAAACAAATTTTCTTTTTGAAAATAACTGTGGAATTTATATTTAAAAAAAAAAAAAAATGCATCTTGTATTCTTGAAAAACCCTTTTTCCATAAACCAGAACTGTGAAGTTGGTAGACCAAACGTTTCACTCTGACTCTTGAAAATTTCAAACTCTGCCTTAGACTACTGGAATTTGTTAAAGGGTCTTGTTCCAATTCCCGAAATTTGCAAAAAAAAAAAAAAAAAATCATACTGTGCCTCTCAGAATTTGCCAAAAATGACCTGGCTCTGGCTCTTGGAATGTACAAAAATGAGCTTGCTCTGGCTCCCGGAATAAAGAAAAATGACCTTGCTCTGGCTCCCGGAATAAAGAAAAATGACCTTGCTCTGGCTCCCAGAATAAAGAAAAATGAGCTTGCTCTGGCTCCCGGAATAAAGAAAAATGACCTTGCTCTGGCTCCCGGAATAAAGAAAAATGACCTTGCTCTGGCTCCCGGAATAAAGAAAAATGACCTTGCTCTGGCTCCCGGAATAAAGAAAAATGACCTTGCTCTGGCTCCCGGAATAAAGAAAAATGAGCTTGCTCTGGCTCCCTGAATAAACAAAAATGAGCTTGCTCTGGCTCCCGGAATAAAGAAAAATGAGCTTGCTCTGGTTCCCGGAATAAAGAAAAATGAGCTTGCTCTGGCTCCCGGAATAAAGAAAAATGACCTTGCTCTGGCTCCCGGAATAAAGAAAAATGACCTTGCTCTGGCTCCCGGAATAAAGAAAAATGACCTTGCTCTGGCTCCCGGAATAAAGAAAAATGACCTTGCTCTGGCTCCCGGAATAAAGAAAAATGACCTTGCTCTGGCTCCCGGAATAAAGAAAAATGACCTTGCTCTGGCTCCCGGAATAAAGAAAAATGACCTTGCTCTGGCTCCCGGAATAAAGAAAAATGACCTTGCTCTGGCTCCCGGAATAAAGAAAAATGACCTTGCTCTGGCTCCCGGAATAAAGAAAAATGACCTTGCTCTGGCTCCCGGAATAAAGAAAAATGACCTTGCTCTGGCTCCCGGAATAAAGAAAAATGACCTTGCTCTGGCTCCCAGAATAAACAAAAATTCATGGTTCATGGAATATACAAAAATTGCCTCTATCAGGTATAACATCCAACCAAAGTTGTTAAAAACAAATTGTTTTCTTTTCAAGAATTGATGTAAAATTTATATTTAAAAAAAAAACAAAAATATTCTAAACTCTGGACTGCGTCCTGGAATTTATTATATAAAGGACAAAATATGTACATATGTGTATGTCACACTGAAACTTGAAAAATACTGGACAACCCCCTATAAAGTTAGTATTTCAAACTCTGACCCTGAAATTTGCCAAAAATGACCTTGCTTTGGTTTTCAGAATTTGGAAGGAAAAAAAATGGCTCCGCTCTTACTCCCAGTGCTACGGGAGGGGAAGGGGTTGCTCTGCTGTGACTCCGCAAATTTGAAAAAAAAAAAAAGTCCTGCAATCTATTATATAAATGGAAGACGCGTGTGTGTGTGTATATATATATATATATATATATATATATATATATATATATAAAAATACTAAAAAACTAAAAAAAAATACTAACTTTATAGAGGTTTGTTGAATATTTTTCAAGTTTTAGCATATATATATATATATATATATATGCTAAAACTTGAAAAATATTCAACAAACCTCTATAAAGTTAGTATTTTTTTTTTTTTTTTTTTTTTTAATTGGCATTACCTTGAAAAAATATCTAAAATTTAAAAAAACATTCGTTTTTTAGGGGTCAAATGGCCATTTATATCATTTAATTTTATCAAATGGTTAAGATGATTTTTAATTATATATATTATATTCTTATTGGAACCCTTTGAGATAAGTAATTTGTATATTTATTTGTGGACTGTTATCCTCATCTTCATAGTTGTTGTTTCACCACGTTTCGGCCAACTCATCCGCTGGCCTTCTTCAGGTGGTTAACTGTGATGGGATAGGAATGTTGAGTCTCTTAACTGTATCCCCAGTAATTACTGCTTTCCATAGTTGTTGGCTCACCACGTTTTGGCCAACTAATCCTCTGGTCTGCTTTGGATAGAATTGGAAGCACTATCTTCAGCATATGTGTGAGGCATTGGATAGAGGCATCAAATCTCTATGGTTCCAGATTAGCATAAAACCCAGTATAATGGTTAACCAATATGTTTGAGACAAACCCCAATATAATGGTTAGCCAATATGTTTGAGACAAACCCCAATTAAAAAAAAAAAAGTACTATTTGATTTTTTTGATTTTTTTTTTTTTTTTGCACCGTTGGTCTCCCATACTTTGTTATTCACGTGCATTGTAAACATACAACCACATAGTGCATGTTTACACTATCCAGAATAAGTTTTTTTTTTTTTTTTTTTTTTTTTTTTTGAAAAAAACTGAATAAATGGCTAGTCAGAATCAAATATTTGTCACAGCTATCGATAGTTAAGTTCCTGTGAAGCCTTTATATCGTTCTATTTGTTATCTGTATGGAGTAGTCATTTTTAAACTCCTAAACGTTTTTAAGCATTCATATACCCATTTTCAAATACTATTTGTCTAAATATTCTTAAGAATGGGGGGGGGCCAAGTAAGAGGGTTGATGTTAGCAGTAACCCACCCAGAAAATTGCCTTCAGTTTTTTTTAATGCATGTTTGCACTATCCAAAATAAGTTCTTTCTTTTTTAAGAACTGAATAAATGGCTTGTCAGAATCAAATATTGATTTGTCAATGCTGTCAATAGTTAAAAGTAAATTGTTCAGCCTTTTGGCTAGGAACCAAGCATAGTATCTATACTGATGCTACACCAAGTTTATTTTGTCCATGGTCAATGAAAGAAATCCTTCTAGACTAAAGCCATTTTTTTTTCCAGTCTAAAGCATCCTTTTTTGGGGAGCTGGATGTTCCCCATATTAAAAAAAAACGACCTTGTGTCTAACTTTGCTTTCGTGGGGAGGCAAATAAATCGGAACAACAAAAAAGCGTGTATGTTGTTTTGTTTAGTATTTGTACTTTCCTACAATGATGGAGTATATTATTTTAATTGGAATTCATTATTGAGATGAGTATTATTGATATTTATTTATTGCGGACTATTATTCTCATCTTTCTTAGATGTTGTTTCATGACGTTTCGGCCAACTATTCCTCTGGCCTTCGTCAGGTGGTAACCACGACGGATAGGAACTCTGAATCTCCTGACTGCATTAATTGCAATTACTGCCTTCCGTAGTTGTTGTTGTCTCGCCACCAAAGCCGGCCAGAAACGTGGTGAGACGGCGACAACAACTACGGAAGGCAGTAATTGCAGTGAATGCAGTCAGAAGATTCAGAGTTCCTATCCGTCGCGGTTACCACCTGACGAAGGCCAGAGGAATAGTTGGTCGAAACGTCGTGAAACGACATCTAAGAAAGATGAGAATAATAGTCCGCAATAAATAAATTAATGATGATAGAGTAATCCTTTTAAATCCTCTAAACCAGGAGTTCTCAATCTTGCTTAGCCCATGCACCCTTTTCATTATTTGTAAGAATATCATTCCTCCCTATATCCCGTTATTTCCAAAATTGCCTGTCTCAAAAAGTGCACCATTTTGCTATTTCAAGTGCTATGACATACAGAGCTTCAGTAACTTTTTAGTTTTCTTTAAAAATCTTCTGTTGAAAACATCTTCATCTTTTTGAGAGCATTCCCATGGTGTTCAAAAAAAATTTGTTGTCTTTGTGATGAGGATGAACATTTTGCAAATGTTGCTTCATCTTTTGTGGTTTCATACAATCGTTTACAACAAATAACACGCTTTCTGATGATAGATGTGAGCCCATATTCAATATGAGTGATCGAATTTATTTTTTTTTTTCTATTTTATGATGGGCTTCAAATTCTGTAAATAAAAGCAAGAAAAAGTTAAAACTATGAATGGGTTGCAAATTCACCCCCTGTGAACCCCAAATTCATCCCTGGGGGTTAATTTCTACCTCATTGAGACCCTACACTCTAAACTGTCTGTTTTGAAATAAGAATGTAGGGGGTCAAATAGGGGTTTATGGTAGCAGTGCCACACCCAAAAAGTGGCCTTAAATTTTTAAATTCTTTTTTTAATGTATCCCCCCATACTTATTATTTACACGCATAGCAAACATATGAATAAATGCTTAGTCAGAATCGAATATGAATAGGTGGCTAGTCAGAATCAGATATTTGTTAATGCTATCATTAGTTAAATACAAACAACAAAAAGTCTGTATATCGTTCTATTTGGGATTTGTACTTTTCTACAATGACTGAGTAGTCATTTTAAATTCTCTAAACTGTTCTGAAATAAGAATGGAGGGGTCAAATAGGGGGTTTATGGTAGAAGTGCTCCACCCAGAAAATAGCCTTCAATTTTTTTGTTTTTGCTGTTGATTCCCATTATTCACACGCATTGTAAACATGAATGGCTAATCAAATATTTGTCAATCCTATCATTAGTTAAAAAAAAAAAAAAAAATGCCTGTATATTGTACTATTTGGGATTTATAGTTTCCTACCATAGAGTATTAATTTTAAATTCCATCTAAGCATTTTTGAAACCTCCGTATACCGCTTCCAAATACCATGTGTCTGAATGTTCTGAAGTAAGGAGGGGGGGTCAAATAAAGGGTTGATTGCAGCAGTACCCCACCCAGAAAGTGTTCTTCAATCATTTTTTTCCACTGTTGGTCCCCCATACCTTGCGTTAATCTGCCTACAAAGCGTTTTCCATATAAATCTATTCGAGACTGGAGTATTAGTCGTTTACGTTGATAACCACTTCCTGCTTACCTCTCGTCCTTTTTCTAACGATGCTGACCTTTATGTTGTGTCTCAACAAAGAACGGTACACGGGGAGGCTGGTGGCCTTTGTCTCATGTGTACGGCTTGGATGGCAGTTTGTGAGTCTCCTCTTACAAGGGAGAAAAGACATGCCAATTTAAGGAGAGCTGTCGGGCGGGGACGGAGTTAGAATGAGCTGGGTAGAATTTATCCTCTCCCAAAACCCTTAAGGGTGTGTCTGCATAAACAGGTAGGTCGTGTATGTGCGTGTATCCTTCAAACACTACCGTGTTTGAATATATGGTTAAGTGGCAGTTTTAGTCATTTAAAACTGCTTTAAAGCTTCACCGCTCACTCCTTTTTCAACCAAATTTCAAACAATTAGTGCAGTTTATAGATTACCTTCTCAACTGTATTGTGGAGAAAAAATTTTCAATTTTCCTTCAGTTAAATAAAAGTTATGAATTTTCTGGTATTAAAAATCATAAAAAAAACGTAAGGAGGTGAGCAACGTTTTTTATGACTTGTTTTCCATAGAAACCATGTTGCTTCAGTGACTACTGTTGCTACTAATTTACTGCTCTCGTGAAAAGAAGTAACAAGTGAAACAGTATGAAAGGCAGATAATTGGGGGGATTTTATTGAAATCAGATGGAAAATCCATTCTGTTACTTTTTTACTCCTATCATGTTTAATGTTTGTGCAAAATTTCAAAATATTCCAAGGCGTAGTTATTGAGAAAAGTGCGGACAGACGAACGGACAAGGGTGAATTTACAGGTCCACCCTCATTTTGTTGGGGGACCAAAAAATTATTTTATACCATCTTCAGCATTTCATCTGGTTCCATCCCCTCCCTCTCATTCTCTGTTTTAAGAAGCCATCTTTGAATCTTACATCTTCCAAGTAACCATTACTAATGCATTGATAGGTGTATCAGAGTTTTTGTAGGAATTTTTGACACCCCTAACACGAAACTGCGAATAAAATATAAAAATCTTGTAATTTCTCTGTTAAAAGTGGGTTATTTATTTTCTTTATGGATTATACTTCCAAAATAAACTATTAAAGTTGTTTTAAAAGTAATAGAAATATTTTTTTTTTTTTTTTTAAACCGTAATGAATTTTCCAAACTCAATATTTTTCAATTTTTAAACTTTAAAAATCTATCAAAATTTTTCTATTGATTCTATTTTTACGATATTTTCAGGGTCAATGTGAAATTTTATGTTCTTTCCAATAAACCGAATATAATATTTTAGACAAACGTTTTTTTTTCTTTTAAATTCACGCCCCCTCATTTTCAAGTTTCTATTAAAAAGTAAATAATTAATTTATGTTTAATAGTTTTATATATCACAAATTGAAGAGAAAAGGTCAATAAATAATATATTCAAATTTAAAACAAAAAAACCCCCCGTTTTTTTAGAAATTTACCTGTGAAGTCCGAAGTTTAAAACCTTTTTTTTAAAAAAAAACACATTGTTTTTTTTTGTTTTTTTTAATGAAACCTTGATCCTTGCTCCTTTAATTGAAAAAAAAATTAGGGCTTGAATTACATTTTTCGAGGAGTTATAAGCTTGGAAAGATGGGGTGGAATTATTCACTATTTTCACGAAATTTCTGATACACCTAATGCATTGATTCTAACGCTGACTATCCATTAATGTTGTAGACTGTTATGCTACTTTTGGGCTACCAGAAATTAACATAGGAACTGAGGGAAATTTAAGAACGTATTAATACCAAATCCACAAGCATAAGCAGTAAACAGTCAAAGAGTATTCAACAATAAGAAGTCGGAATATATAAGCTTGTGTTTAGATTGTACCATTTTTTGTTAGTTCTTTAAAAAAGGGTTCCACTTTTATTTTCTTAAATAGGCTTTCTATAACAATGATATTGTTTTAAATAAATAGCAATTACATTTATACCTACAGATACTAGCAATTATCAGCAATTGTATATAATATATAATTATTTGCTATAATAATTAAATACCTACAGACAATAGTGTTGCATCCTCTCGAGAATCATCAGTGCAGGGTGTCACGATTAATGCCAGTTGAGAGATTTGAACCCTGGCAACAGAAATCACGTCTGGTTTCATTAGCAAGGACCCGAACCATTCAGCTACTGGCAACCGCAAGAGATACAGTTGAAATTAAACATTCTTTTTTTAAATGCTTTTAACATCTGTGATCTAGTCATGACATGATTATCTACACATGAACTAAGTTGATCGACTTATTACAGCTGAAAGTGCTCAACGATAAGACACGATATATAACTTTTTCATTTAATCGCATAAATTAATATAAGAAAATAAAATTTTATTCGTAAATTTTCAGTATTTCCTTCAACAGTGCTTAATACATAGGTAGAGCTAGGTAGTAAGTTATGAAAATATATATGGCAATTAAGCTACACAGAATATTCAGGGTTTCATCCTCGTGAGAATTCGTCAGGCATAAGCCTGACGAATTCTCACTTTACATGGCCATATATATTTTCATAACTTATATATATATGTATATATATATGTGTATATATGTATATATATGTATATATATGTATATATATGTATATATGTATATATATGTATATATGTATATATATATATATATGTATATACTAGCATTTCAGCCCGGCGTTGCCTGGATGTTTGGAGGTGTATGTTGAGAAAAAAAAAAGGTCAATTTTTTTTAACTTTGACCCCTATTATGACCCCTTAACATCTATTGTTTTGGGCTCAAATCAAGTTATTAAGTTAGATCCATGTCCAAGGAACCTATATCTAAAATTTCAAGAGTTTGGATTCAAAATTGTCGGAGGAGTTTGGTAGAGTTCTCAAAGGTCAAATTGTTGAACTTTGACCCCTTAACAGCCAAATTTCTGTCCGAAAACGGATTACAAAGATTTTCCCAAATCTCAGTACTCTGTATATCAAATTTCGAGTCTGTAGACTGAAAATTAACAGTTATTGCGTAAGAAAATGTACACAGACACGTTCATTTTTATACATATAATAGACTAGCATTTGAGCCCGGCGTTGCCCGGGTGTTTGGATGTGTGTGTTGAGCAAAAAAAAAAAGTGGTAGTAGGAAGGGTGGCTCAAACCTGTACCGTAAAGGAGGCAAAGAACGGGGGGGGGGGGGGCTGACGTCTTTGCTGTTACGACCACCGCCAAACCGGAAGTGACATAGGTTTTAATTAAGGCTAAACAATCAAAAGAAGAGGATGGCTTTCAAAAATATCGGTGAAAAAAGTGACCCCCCCCCACACACACACACACACCTGTAGAAAAGTGGCCGGTTGAAGATGAAGATATTAATGTTTTTAGCCAATTTTTCGGTATTTGTCGTCAAACTTAAAAACGATTCTGATCTTGCAAAAATCCGTCGCCTCTGTTGAAAGTTTTAGTCAGACATGCAAACATACATACATAAATTTATATATTGGTAACTAAAAATTTTCGCCCCAAACCAATTAAAAAGCTTTCCAGACTGCAGAGGTAAAAAATGTTTAAACTTTGACCCTTATTATGATGATCTCTTTAACATTTATTGTTTTGGGCTCAAATCAAGTTATTAAGTTAGATCCATGTCTAAGGAACCTATATCTAAAATTTCAATTGTTTATACCCGAAATTGTCAGGAGTTTGGTAGAGTTCTCAAAGGTCAAATCATTGAACTTTGATTCCTTAACAGCCAAATTTCTGTCCGAAAATGGATCACAAAGATTTTCCCAAATCTCACTGCCCTGTATATAAAATTTCGAGTCTGTAGACTTAAAATTGAGAGTTATTGCATAGGAAAATATATACACACACACACACACACACGTTCACTTTTATATATATAATAGATATAGTATGTTTATGAGGAAAATATGCTTATTCAATTATGTTTCAACCTTTATTTATGAAGCTCGATGTAACTACAGAGCATATACAAATAAGTGACAAAAAGTCTATATTCCAAATTCCAAGATGTCATTACCGTTTAATTCTTTTCAGCATGCTAAAATGTTCAATTCTTGACAGCACCTGTTTCGTAGCGCAGAACAATTCATATAATTAAGTTAACTTTTTAATCTTTTCTGCACTGACACATCAGAACAATCTCCCCAACTTATAACAATTCCGATAATAATACAAATATTTAACAATCGATTAATCATCCCTAAAAAATCAAATTGTATTGCAATCAAGTTTAAAACGGCTCACTTTAATGCTACCTCGTAAATCAATGAATGCATATAATTCCCACTCTCCTCATTCATATTGTTTCCGAAAACCGTCCTTGAATCTTACATTTTCCAGGCAAACATCACTAATGCATCGATCCTAACACTGCTTGTTCTTTCTCCGTGTATGCGTCTAAAGCCTTTAATCCATTGGGTTTATTTTTGCGTTGGTTCTGCTTGTCTCTTTAATGATCGCTACGTCTATAAAGAAATTTTGTGCGCATCTTTTAATAATAGATGAGCCTGCATTTCTGACCTCCGCAATGAACTTGACTGCCCACACGTTTTTGGTGATGGCGTGGGGGGGGGGGGAAGCGTGTTGCATCAACAAAATGCCAGCTTAAAAAACAACAGATGTGTCCATTGAATGTGGGGGTTGCGCGATGGAATTGCTCAAAATAAAACCTGATATCCTCATCCTCATTATGTGACAATCATCATCATATGATAGTCAGCCTCCTCTTTATGATCGTCCTCCCTCTTATGTGATCGTTCTCTTCCTTATGTGATAATCATCTTCATATCGTCCCCATCATATTAGTGTCCCCCCTAGCCATCTTTGACCCCCGCCTCATCTTCATCCCCCTTCCCCTGGTATCTTCATCCCAACCCCCATCATCTTTGTGTCGTCTATCCCGCTATCATCTTCGTGTCGTCTGTCACGCTATCATCTTCGTGTCGTCTGTCACGCTATCATCTTCGTGTCGTCTGTCACGCTATCATCTTTGTGTCGTCTGTCACGCTATCATCTTTGTGTCGTCTGTCACGCTATCATCTTTGTGTCGTTCTCCATGCTAAAGTTTTGAAATAGCATTTTTGATGGTCTGTCATTCTAAAGAAATAAATGACATCGTCTTTGGTTTGTAATGCTCAAGAATTAAATGATGTGTTGTTTGGTCTGCCGTGCTAAAATTTGAAATAGCATTTTCTTTGGTCTGTCATACTAAAATTCTGAAATAGCACGACAGATATATTATTGGAATCCTTTGAGAGGAGTAATTAGTAGAGCTGTGACAGCATATTGTTTTCATTGTTTTGACTCTTGAGTATATATCCGTTAATATCTTATGTTTTTATATAGATGGATGTGGTTCTCGGGTGATTGCCTGTGTCTAACTGTGTCGGATATATGTTTGAGAGTCAAAAGAATGAAAAGAACATTCTGTTGTCACAACCCTAGTAATTAGTAAATTTAGCATTTTATTTCAGAAGGTTGGTTAGTTTTTCATGCTTGGATTTACACTGGCATGTTAGTTTGAAAGAACATTCGTAATGTTTTTTCTTTGTGCTAAAGTTTAAATAACCTATTCTTTGGTCTGTCAAATAGCATTTCCTTTATTCTGTCATACTAAAGTTTTGAAGTAGCAGTTTTTGATAGTCTGTCATTCTAAAGAAATAATAGCATCGTGTGTGGTTTGTGATGTTAAACAATTAAATGGCGTTTTCCTTGGTCTGCCATGCTACGGTTTGAAATAGGATTTTCTTTGATCTCTCGTACTAAAGTTTTGAAATAGCATTTTCTTTGGTCTGTCATATTAAAGTTTTGAAATAAATAGCATTTTCTTTGGTCTGTTGTACCAAAGTTTTGAAATAGCATTTTCTTTGGTCTGTCGTACCAAAGTTTTGAAATAGCACGACGGACTACCAAAAATGCAAAAGAAATTAGATTTTTGTCTATCGTTCTAAGATTTGAAATAGCATTTTCTTGTGTGCTAATTTAAAAAAAAAATTTTTTTTTTTATCGCAAAACGTGCTGATAAAATGGCCTTATATTAAAAATGGCTTCGTCTTGTTGCTTTCTTTCTACTGAGTCGAATCAAAAGTTTCCATCACATTAAACGGATCCCTTTGATGTTAACCCCCCCCCCTTTTTTTAAGTAAATTTGCATAGATAAAATTATTATGGGATATTTTGCTGGACAAAAGCAACGTTTAAATATAAAAAACAAAAATATCTTTTTAATAACAATGCTGTCTCGGACGATTTTGGCATCAAACGAAAAGCTGTGTTGGTTGCAATCTTTGCGTTTTTGACCTTGTAATGTTGTTAAAACAAATTATGTATTTCAGATGAATGAAGAAAGGGGGACGCAACTCTATGCGATCTCTTTCATGGGTGGATTAGTTACGTTATGGTCTGCGGAATATTACACTTACTAATCTTCCGTGATTTTTCATCTCTCTCTCTCTCTCTCTCTCTGCCTCCTTCTCTCTCTCTCTCTCTCTCTGCCTCCTTCTCTCTCTCTCTCTCTCTCTCTCTCTGCCTCCCTCTCTCTCTCTCTCTCTCTCGCACTGCCTCCCTCTCTCTCTCTCTCTCGCACTGCCTTCCTCTCTCCCTCTCTCTCGCACTGCCTTCCTCTCTCCCTCTCTCTCGCACTGCTTCTCTCTCGCACTGCCTCTCTCTCTCTCTCTCTGCCTCCTTCTCTCTCCCTCTCTCTCTCTCTCTCGCACTGCCTTCCTCTCTCCCTCTCTCTCTCACACTGCCTCTCTCTCTCTCTCTCCCTCTCTCTCTCGCACTGCCTCTCTCTCTCTGCCTCCCTCTCTCTCTCTGCCTCTCTCTGTTTCTCTCAGCCTCCCTTTCTCTCTCTCTCTGCCTCTCTCTCTCTCTCTCTGCTTCTCTCTCTCTTTCTCTCTCTTTGTAAATCTCTGGTCCTGCTTCCCTCTGGCTCTATTTCCTTCAAAGCCTCATAAGGGTAGGCGAAGTGCTCAGTAGATAATCAACTAGAGTTGGTATCTTGACAAAAGCACTGATCCCCATCATCTCACCGAGTCGACGTTAAGAAAGATATCCAGGTTATAGAAATCAACATGGAGAAACAAAAAAAAATGATTCTCAAAGAAAATCTGTTTCATTTCAGGCTTTGTAGTTTAAAATATTAAAATCTTGCGCGGGGGGGGGGGGAGATTGAGTTTCACGAGAGAAAATGTGCGTTGACTGAGGTTGTGTCTAAGAAACTCGTTGGTGTGACAGCGGAAAAAATTGCAAAATATAAGTTGTATTGGAAATAATAAGATAACAAGTAGTGTTGGAAATCTTTATTGCAGAGAGATCGATAAAGTGATTGAAATTAATCATGTATGTGAGCAAAGCATACTAACGAAGTCGATGGTGAGAAAATTTCCATAGCAATGTTTATGTACCAAAATGCAAAAAATGAGTTTTAGGATAAGCTTATTACAGTAAATGAATGGTAACATTTAATGCTAGTAAAACTAAGCTGCTCTCCTTTAACAATTACAAGGCGCCTCTCCAACCCCCTATATCCATGACAAATAGCACCCTACTTGAGAATTCTACCGTCAAACTCCTCGGCCTAACATTTGCGAGTAATATGAACTGGAACAAATACATAGAGGATATTGCAAAGGCTGCTGCAAAGACAGTGGGTTCCTTCTATCAAGCTAGAAGACTACTCACGCCTGAGAGTATCCTGTACCTCTAAAAGGCCACCATTCACCCATGCATGGCATATTGTTGCCACATCTGGGCTGGGCATCTACCACTAGTCTCTCCCTCTTCAAATCCTAAAAAGATTTGTTAATCTAATCGGTCCCACTTTATCAACCAAGCTCCAGCCCCTGTCTCATCGCCGCAATGTTGAATCACTGTGCCTGTTTTACAAATAGTTTAATGGAATGTGTTCTGATGAAGTCATTCTACTTGTACCCCCTCGACGTACAAATCCCCGACAAACCCGCTTAGCAATAAGATCTCACTCCTTCACTGTTGTTGTCCCTAAATGCCAGAAAGCTTTCTATTCTAATAGTTTCTTCTCTCGAGCAGCTAGACTTTGGAATTCCCTTCCTGCTGCCTGCTTCCCTGGCTGTACTGATATGCAGAAATTTAAATGTTAAATAAACAAATATCTTGTTAATTTTTCCTAGACATGGCCCCAAATAGTAGCCCCTTACGTCCAAGTGGTGATATGCTTTGTAAGGGGTGAACATGAGTAAAAAAAATAAAAAAAAACAATTAAGATTGATGAAAACTTAGTTGTGGTAGTTATTCATTATATTTTCTGTGTAACAAAAAAAAAAAAAAAAAAACAATTCCGGTGTCACCAAGAACATCACTGCATTTCCTACATACCAACTAGACCGCCTCCCCCCTCAGACTCCTCCTCTTGACAATGCTGATCTAGACAACAAATTCGCAAGACTTTGTAAAAATTGTGTGCCGATGTTCGTCCATCGCTTGCAAAGATGATCGTGATCATGCAATTGTTTTGTGAGTGCAAAGATGGCTTGTTAGACCGATTTGAGCTCTGAAATATTTCCTGCATGTTGGATACAGGTGGGATAATTCTGTATCAGAGATGTTGATTGCTCTGTCTTTTCTAATGTCACATTTTCTCTTGTGTTCTTCATTGCGTGCAGATTTAGCATTTGTAGCCCCTTTGAGAGTTGCGGCATGCCAGGAACATCTGTCTTGGGTTAGTTTTCCCCATGCGTTAGAATACAAACCAAATTTTTTTGAGGGAGACCTGCAGATTGTCTTTGAACCGTTTCTGCTATCTTCCTGTGGGTCTTTTTCTTTTGAACAGTTCACCATAAAGGAGCTATTTTGGGAGCCTTGAATCAGTCCTGTGGCATATATGACCTGCCCAACATACCTGGCACTGCTGTAACATGGTGTGTATTGACAGAAGGTTTGGCCAGGCTAAAACCTCTGGGTCTGGTATCTTTTTTTTTTTTTTTTTACACAGTGATCACCACTTATCAAGGCCCAGAAGCCACTCAGGGATAAGGGTTATTGCAAGTACATTACGTTAGTGTGGAGATTTGACAAAGTGTTTACTTAAGGGGGGCGGTTCATTAGGAATTTGTTAACATTGGACTTGAACACATCCAAGTTGTAGTCCGGTGGGAAGCAGGCAGACGGAACAGAGTTCTTGTCTTGCTACTTGATTTTTAACAATCTACGGACGCAGGTCATATGGAAATGGTTAAGTTTCTTGATATGTCTTGCATGTACAGTCCAAGTTTCGCAAGCATAGATGAGAAATTTATTTGCAGACTTAACTCGCAGCTCAGTATACTTAAAGTTCCATCTGCAGATGAATTCCTCTATGTTCCCCCACAGTAGTTCTAAGATGTCCAAAGGCAGCACTAGCCTTGTCCATCCTGCAAACGACTTCACTGTCTATGTGTACTACCCTTGACAGAATACTGACCAAGTAAGTGAATGTCCAGTTTTTTAGGTTGGTTCCACAAATTGAGATCATTTTTTTTTTTTTTTTTTTTTTTTTACATGGCGGTCACCATTTATCAAGGCCTGGAAGCCACTCGGGGCTAAGGGTTATTGCATGTACAGTAATCAATGGGATAGTGTCATAGTAATCGTTAGTATTGGAAATTTGATAAAGTGTCTTACTTGGGGGGGGGATCATCAGGAATTTGTTTATGTTGGACTTGAAGACATCCAAGTTGTAGTCAGGTGGGAAACAGGCAAGCGGTAGAGAGTTCCACAGGCGTGCAGTTCTAAGAAAGAAGCTTTGTTCATGGAATCTACGTTTGCCTTTAGGCACAGATAAAGAGTGGGGAAAATTATTGACAGTGGTTTCAGCTAGATGGGTGTTTATCGTGAAAGATTGGCGAGGGAGGGGACCCGAGATTGGAGCTCAGACGAGCAGTTGCCATAGCAATAACGATAAAACAAAAACATGCTCGCAACGTCTCTTAGAGAGGTTGCAGGGAAGAGAAAAGGCCATCCTTCACTAAGCCACGAAGTCTATTTTGAGATCTGAGGCTCAACATGTTTTTGTTTTTTTTTTCAAGAAGCAGGCTGGTACATTACTTCGGTCTTCTTTAAAAATTGTGTAATAATTATTCAAGAATATTGTTTTCATTTTTTAATTAATTTTTCATTGAATTAGTTTCATACTGACAGAAATAATATTTTTCATTTAAAAATTTGGCCAGCGTTTGCATGAAAAAAAAAAAAGTCACAAAACTTTTGTTTGGCACCTTCCAGTGTTTCTTTTTGGAAACCACTCAGACGATTCCAACGATAGCAAAGTAGCTATACTGCAGAAGTACCAAAATATTTATTAACCAATTATACACGCATTTAACTTGAGTTAAAAAAGCATATCACCCAAGACTGGCCACTTCCTGCTATTCCTCATTTGCCGGTGTACCTCTCTACTATATGGTCCTTGCAAAATGGCATCGAGAGATCAATGTTCAGCCATGAAATTTTATTTTATTTTTTATTTTTAGATAAAACTGTTTGATCAATTTATGTGATTTTTGGTTTGCTTTGGTTGTTTTGTTTTATGGCATATCAACCCTTTTTGAATTAATGCCGGACGCAGTAATTTTGAAGAAAAAAACAATATGCTTCAAGTTCTTTATATCTTCAAATATTTTCTTAACAATTCATAAAAATTGGGCAATTATTATTCAAGAATATTGCTTTGATTTTTCAATTAATTTTTCATTTAATTAGCTTCGTACTAAGAAAAGTATATATTTTTCATTGAAAGCATTTACAATAGTGATGCGATGATTCCAATATTTTTCCCGATTCCGATAAATTACCGATTCTGATTTTTGATAAATCTCTATTTAACTATAAAGTTATTTTCCCCCAGTTACTGTAAAAATATATGTTAAACTTGCATACATTTTCTCGAATATAAAACTACTCTTGTGCTCGCGATGATCGATAAATTTTAGTTTAAAATCAATATTTATTGTATTATTACTACTTGCAGTGGAAGATTTTGTTTTAATTAAAATCAAATAAAAAAGATAATTAAAGGAACTGGTTTTTTTTTTGGGGGGGGGCATCGAAAAATAGGTACAAAATTTACCGATTCCGATACCTTTCTAAAAGTTACAATTTTCCGATTCCAACACTTTCATTTGACACTTTCCAAAAATCGCCTGGACTATTCCAACGATAGCACGGTTTTTATTCTGCACGAGCACTAACCTTTCTCAATAATTATTATGTAGAAACTTTAGTCACCATATGTCAGCACGTTTGCCAGGCCTTGTATAAGAATGACCTTGTTTCTTAGCCAATTACTTTATACTTCCTGCCCCCACCACCACCCACCTTTGTATTTCAAAAGCCTTCCTCTTTGTTTTGATATACAGGCAAACTTCACCCTCAACTAACTTGACAACCCACAGGCCCGCTGTGTGTGTGTGTGTGTGTGTCTCTCTCTCTCTCTCTCTCTCTCTCTCTCTCTCTCTCTCTCTCTCTCTCTCTGATAATATTCCTTTAGTGTCTGTATCCACCCCTTTTTTTTACCCCTGGGGATAAATATAGGAATTTTATGTTGAATGTCACTTTGTTGAAGAATGAATGAATCATCGTTTGAAGGAACAGATTCACATGACCCTTCCCTCTTTCCTTCTCCTTCCTTCTACCCCTTCCCTCTTCCCAAGTCTCTTCAAAATCTAACAAAGAGGAAATCGGACAACTGGGAGCTTAATGCATAATTCATTCTTGATAGTTATGTACACATACATTAGAAGAATAAAACCGGATGTGATGAGGATTGATAAAATTAGTGTCCCCCACAAGAGAAAAGTTTTGCATCACTTTTTTTTTTTTTTTTTTTTTTTAATGGAAATCATTCCAGACAAGGCATGTGGCCACTTGATGTAAGGAGTAGTGATAGAACGATTCCAATATTTTCCCGATTCCGATACAATTGTCGATTCTGTACTAAATTCCCTAATACAATTACAGATTCCAAGCTATCTATATATCTACAAAAGTCACCGTGTCTGTGTGTCTACATTTCCCTACGCAATAACTCTGTCAATTTTTAGTCTACAGACTCGAAATTTGATATACAGAGTACTGAGATTTGGGAAAATCTATGTAATCGGTTTTCGGCCATAAATTTGGCTGTTAAGGGGTCAAAGCTCAACAATTTGACCTTTGAGAACTCTACCAAACTCCTCCGACAATTTTTGGGTCTAAACACTTGAAATTTTAGATATCGGTTCCTTGGACATGGATCTAACTTAATAACTTGATTTGAACCCAAAACAAATTTTAAGGGGTCATAATAGGGGTCAAAGTAAAAAAAAAATTGACCGCATTTTTTTTTTTTTTTTTTTTTCTCAACGCACACCTTCAGGCACCCAAGGCTAGTGAAGACAAAAGAGGGGAAGCAAGAGCTGTTTCTTTCATGGAAATGAAACTCCACATATAATACTACTAAGTCTTATGTCTAGAATACTTATTTACGACATAATCATGTTGATACACTGGTTCTCATTAGATCACCAAAGTTAAGCAACGTTAAACCTGGTCAGTACCAGATAGGTGACCATTTGCGAATATCAGGCATTGTATGTAGAAAGATGTCGACACCTACCTGCAAATTCTGCAAAAACCTAACGTCGTTATCAGGTTGGTTGTTTGGTTGGTTAATTTTTGCGGCGTTTACCCTGGATTGGTTGGGCCAGCTCCATCCAACAAATTCACTGCATTTTGTAGTACGGCTGACCAGGCGCGGCAGTCAGTCTGTTTCCACTACAAGCATAAGCCATTCGTGGTTCCATCGCGGAACCCATACAGCCGGGGGTCAAGGATCATTTCAGTATTCTGTTTCACCATCCTGAGCCAGGTCTTGAGTTGACCACTGCGGCGTTTCTTCCAGTCTGTTAGTGGTGTTGGGTCGATGGCTTCACGAATGAGGTCATCTGGGTTTCGGCGAAGCGCAAGGAGGAACCAGCGAAGGCGCCTGGCAAGGAGGGAGAGTTGAAGAGAGCCTATCTTGCAGGGTGCTCGGGCCATGTTGCTGGAGATAAATTGTTGCCAGCAGACATGTAGGATGCAGCGTAGGCAGTGATGGTCGAATACCTCTAGCTTGCGATGGTCGCTTGCACGCATAGGCCAGGTTTTACAGCCATAAAGCAGAATAGTGCGGACTGAGGCCTGGTAGATCCTGATCTTTGTGCTCAGCTTTATCTCCTTTCGAGACCAGAGCCACAATGACAGTCAACAGAAGGCAAGACGTGTATTGCTGAGACGGTTGTGAATATCTTCTTTGCCATGGCCTGTCGAAGTGATAATGGATCCAAAGTATTTAAACTGATTGACCTCTTCGAGGACAACCAGCTGTCTTTCAGTTGGAATATATATGTAATTGGAAACCACGTGTGAATTTGGTATTCCCTTGAGACTTACTTTTTTTGGAAGAAACCAGTTCAACCTACCTAGAGTATGTGCTGCTGGCTAGAATTTTTTTTTTTTAATTCGATCAAAATTCATTACAAGAGTTTGATTTTAGAAAATGTCTAAAATTTGATTCTTAAGCTTAAGGTGCCTTAATAAAAAGATAAAGTGGTGAGCCATAGTCAAAGGCGACCCAAAGGCTCCTTTTTCATTAGCTGCTACACTAAATGTGAAGTCGAACACACACACACACACACGTGTGTGTATGTATATGTGTGTGTGTGTGTGTGTGTGTATATATATATATATATGAACAAATGATTAATAAAATATGTTAAAAGACATCTTGAAAAAGAGTTAATAACATATTTAATTTTAAAAAAAGAAGCACAAGATAAGTGGATAGTCCTTAATCCGCGGAGTTTCGAAGAAATACTCTCCTCATCAGAGGGCAGGAATTAGCAAAATGCGGGATTGGATTTTGCATATAAAAATATTTAATGAAACTACAAGTAAGTCACAGATCTTACTTGGTTAAAAAAGGGGTGAGGTAAGGGGAATAGGAGGTAAAAGAAAAAGTGATAAAAAGATTTCACATGAATTTCATATTATAAGCTCTATTTCCTTTTCGGTTTTATTGAGCTTTTACATCTGGTTGAGATTACTTTACTTGTAAATATTAACTCTTTAATATTTATAATATATTTTAAGTTTACCATTTTGATTACCTTGGTAAACTTATTGCAACTTTTATTTTATATATATATATATATATATATATATATATATATATATATATATATATATATATAATTTCCTGAAATCTAAGAATCTCTGGTGTTTTGTCAAGGGTGTTCGTGGTGGGGAGTGTGTTGGTTTGAATGTCATTGTGTTGTGGAATGCGATGCTATTATTCCTTGTCACTGTTTTGACATTAATGTCCTCTCTAATTGTGTCTAATGAACAATCTTTGGCTAGCAGACCCCCACCCCGCCAAATCTCCCCATCACCCCTTCCCACCTCATTCGTACTGCACCACCTCCACTATCCCATCCTGGGTTGGCCAAAATCTGAAATGCAAGCAAAACACACTTAGTCACAACTGGCCCCAAATTGCCATCTTGTTTTATAACGGGAAATCCTTCATCTCCCCCTCACCCCACACACGCACGTTCCAGACAGAGTAGGATTATTGGAAGCAGCAAAAATTGTAATTTCTGCTCAATCCCTGCCAGTTAGAATTTGTCTAATATATATCTGTAAAAATGAGAATATGTATGTGTATTTGTGGAGACACTTCTCAACCTATATACTCAACAAATTGTTTATTTACAGACTTGAATTTGGTATATTGGGTATTCAGATAGGTGGAAAACATTTTAATCTGTTTTCATTCTGAAAAATGAACTAAGGGGTCAAATTGAAAAATTAGTATGTAGGGTTATCGGACTTTTATTTTTTTTTGTCAATTATTTCGCGATTGCACATGCATGAAACGTTCAAGTTATGTTAAGAATAAGAAAACACTTTTTAAAGATCGTGTCAGGCTGGCCTAATGGTTATCGTACTTGACTCACTGTCTTTGGAGGTTGGTCTTAATATTTGCTCGATTATTTTCTTTTTCTTTTCTTTTTTTTTTTTAACTTACGAGCAGTGTTTAGAAAAAACAATACTCGCATGCACAGGTCTCAGTTTCCGTTTTTTTATTTATTTATCATTTTTTTTTACTTCATTTATTTTAAAGGAATTTACGTTATGTTTAATTGAACAATGCCGGGTAATGTTTTCAGCTTGAGTATTATTTTCGCAATGTCTCGCACAATGTAACCGCTGACCTTCTCTAGGTATATCTTGTTGAACTCTGGAGATCTCTTTTTAGGACTCTGGGAATCTGCATAGAATTTTATATGAAACCCTTTATTTTATTCACGAGGGTAGCATCCTCTTGTTCCATCAGCCGTGACTGGATAGAAGTCCTAAGTAATTTGCAATTGTATTTTAAGTGTCGGTTTTTAAAAATATATATATATATATATATATATATATATATGACTTGTACAGCACCTCATTTTTTTTTTTTTTTTTTTTTTTTTTTTCTATGTATATTATTGGTACTATTTCTGTAGTATTTTTCACTTCCGAATGTAATCAGGGTTTTTTTTTTTTTTTTTTTTTTTTACTCAAAAGTCACCACTTATCAAGGCCCAAAGGCCACTCGAGGATATGGGTTGATGAATGTAAGGTGGTAGTGTAGTAATCCCTATTGATGTAAATTGGGTAGAATTTTATTTATGGGACGACTTTATTTACATTGGATTTGAAGGCTACTATGTTGTATTCAACCAGGAAGCAGGCCAGTGGAACAGTGTTCCAAAGGGAAGGAGTTCTGGGAAAGAAGCTTTGTTCATGGAATCTGTGTTTAGATATAGACACAGATAGAGAACGGGAGGGGAGGGGGGGTCATGTAGTGCTTGTAGCTAATCGAGTGTTTTTTGTTTTTTTTTTTTTTTGTGAGAAAGTGGGGGGGGTTCATGTGAAATAATTTTCTGCACTACGTGTACATTTTTTTTCATTGTTGATATTAATTGATTTATATATCGTTTGAACATTTCTTCTCGAATGGGCAGTTATTTTTTATTTTACGATTACATAAATTGGTATTAATACTAATAGTGTTAGTACTGTTCTTAAGGTGATGTGTTCATTAATGAGTAATCAATAAACGAAAAACTTTCATACATATATGTTGATGTTTGTGTTTATATGTGGTTTTTTATTGCCCTAACACCGCTGATTCTCTTTAATAGTGTCCTTCGGTCGTCTCATCTGTTTAACTAAGACGAATAAAACTCTTTTCATAAAGAAAGACTCAAGGAGACGTTTGCTGAGTTTTTGTTTTATTAGAAGAGAATGGACTTAGGCGAGACTAATATTAACGTAACAAAATGATTTCTGAATTGATGAGAATTGGTTATTTGTATTATTTTGGATTCTTTGGACTACTGCTCCCATCTTGAATCTAAACAGCAGAAAGTTGGAGAATAATATGACTTGAAGAATCAGCTGTGCGACAATCAATTACTAAAGGGACATAATAATTACTAGTAATAAATAGTGATATTTACAACTAGAAATAAAAATAGGTTTGTGGCTCCTAAAATTCGTAGTAGAATTGTCTGCAAGGAGCCGAGGCATAGTGGTTAGAGTACTGGGAAAAATCAATTGTAAAAGTGATATTTCCTGAAGGTTGAAGGTTCCTCAGTGTGGGCGACCAAAAAATACAATTGTGAATTACTTAGGACCCCTATCCAGTCATGGCTGATGGAACAAGAGCATGCTACCCCCGTGAAGTAAATATAGGGTTCCATTCGAAACTGTCGAATTCCCAAGTTCGACAAGATACACCTGAAGAAGGTCGGAGGTTACATAAATCACACTCAAGATTCGAACAGTCGTCCAATGAATCCAAATAATACAACCAATTATATATATATATATATATATATATATATATATAGGAAACAATAAGAGTGAAAAATGAAGTCACAAAAACTATATATTGGTGAATATAGAATGGTTCATTTATTTAATAAAGGTATACAAACATTTAGTTGGGGATAGAAGGGACTCTTTATACTAAGGTATTTCGAAACCTAATGCTTCTTATCAGAAGAGTAGAGAAGATGCTAGAGGATGCAACGTCTAGCATGGGATTCATCAGGAACGTATACACCCTCGACAAACCCGACAGGCTGCTAAATCCCACCCCCACACTGTAGAGATCCCTAGATGTAAAAGATCTTTCTACTCCAGTAGTTTCTCCCCCAGAACTGCTAGACTTTGGAATTCCATTCCAGGTCCCTGCTTCCCCAACAGTACTGACGTGCAGAAGTTCAAGTGTAACGTGAACCGACATCTTGCTGCCCAAATCCCTACATAGTACCCCAGTAGTTGTTGCCCCTGATAGTAGCCCCCTACACCAAAGTGGCAATTTGCCTTGTTTGGGGTGAAAATGTAATAAAAAAATAAATAAATAAATCAATGAAAATATGATAGAAACCGATACACCTTTTTATATTACACTTTATATAATACGCTCCTCCTTTATCTTAGAATCTGAATGTCCTCATTTTCCACTACAGTAGAACCCCGGAATAGGCCATTAAAAATTAGTAACAAAATACAGTAGAGTATATTATCAAAGAACATTATAAATAACACCATAAGACAAATACCATAACCAGGAGCCAGCAAAACATTGTATTCCACATCATAACCTGAAAAAAATGTATCCTAGGGCCACTATATTCCGGGGTTCTACTGAACTCCTTCTGGGTGATGTTGGTACCATTTGTCCGTCAGTTGGATTCCAAACTTTTGGCACAAACTCGAGTGCAGATTTGTACAAACTTTGTCATGGCGACGTTTGTACTCTTTTTGAGTAAGTATAGAACACGCGCTAACAATGTGTGACACTGTTTCAATAGATATACCACACAACCTGCACTTATCAGTCCTTCCCATAAATGTTTTTATTTATCGCATTTGATTTTGGTGTCTGTTCCTGAGCAGCAAATATAAGATATTTTCATTGATTTATTTCGTTCCTGATGAATCCCACGCTAGACATCGCATCCCCATTATGTTACCTAGCATCTTCTCTACTCTTCTGATGAGAAGCATTAGGCTTCGAAATACCTTGGTATAAAGAGTCCCCTCTATCCCCCAACTAAATGTTTTAGGACTGATCTTGTGTCACATGCTGTACAAACATGTATATAATATATACTAGCAGCTCTGCCCGGCTTTGCTCTGGCCCTATGTACTGGTCATAACTTTATGTGCCTATGTATATATTAAAAAGTGTGAATATGTATGGTAATGCCTTTCTATATAATAGGCTTCCTTAACTACCATAGAGAAAAGTTGGTAGAGACCGCAGACGTCAATTTTTTTTTAAACTTTGACCTTAATTTTGACCCCTTAACATTTATTGTTTTGGGCTCAAATTAATTTCAAATGTTTGACTCGTGTCCAAGTAACCTATATCTAAAATTTCAAGTGTGTAGACCCAAAGTTGGTGGAGGGGTTTGCAAAAGTCAACTCTGTAAACTTTGACCTTTTGCCAGCCAAATTATAGCCCAAAAACTGATTAAAAAAACTTGCTGCATGTCTGAATATCCTTTATGTAAAATTTCAAATGTTTAGACCAAAAATTGGCTTAATCGATTACTAGAGACCTGATGCATCACGGTCCTGGATATGACCTTAAACTATATCCAGTGGTGAGGCCCCAGCTTGTGGGCTTTGGGGAGTGTGGAGCCACCCTTTAATTACCATTGCTCTGACCCGGAGTGGTAGTACCTGTTAGGGTCCCAACTATGGGTTAAATAGAAACCGACGTGAAAACAACAAATATATTCTATTAAAAAAATTTTTCTTCAAAATCTTTGGATTCGGCATTAAATAACCCGAAAAGGGTTGATATGCCGTAAAACAAAAACAACCAACCAACCAACAATCATCCAGAAAAAGGGCTGTTAAGGGGGCTCAAATTAAAAAAAAAAAAAAAAAAAAAAATGGTTCTTGGAATCATCAGATTTTTATCTGTTTGTCAACTGTTTCCCGACTGCGCATGCAAGAATCGTTCACATGACAGATTACATGTTAAGAATAAATAGGTTTGAAAAGACTTTTTAAAGACATGTCAAGCTAGCCTAGTGGTTATCGTACTTCACTCACTGTCTTTAGTTTTTGTTTTGGTCTCAGCTCGAGCATTTTATTTTTTTACTTGCAAGAAGTAAATTATTTAGAAAAAACATACTCGCATGCATATGTCTCAGTTTCTTTCCATTTTTTACTTCATTTTTTTTTTTTCTTTATTTTTTTTACTCCATCGTTTTTACTTTTTTTTACTTCATCTTTTTAACTTCATCTTTTTTTACTATTTTTACTTCATTTTTTAATTTTTTTTTTTTTTAAAAGAAATTTAACGTTACGTTTAATCGCAGGCAACGCTGAATACATCTGCTAGCACACACACACATATATATATATATATATATATATATATATATATATTCATTGAACATTTGAATAGTCAAGTCGCTACCTGATGATATCTGTTGTTTGATTGAAACAAGTGGCTGTTTGTAGCAGCGGGATGTAAACATGTTTATATAACAATAAACAAGTATTATCAGCTCTTTTTATTGAGCACTATCTAACAACCTCGTTGAATTCACTAGTCCATTACTTTTGAATAAAAATAAACCCGAGTATATATATATATATATATATATATATATATATATATATATATATATATATATTACAGAAGTTTAGATAGATTTTGCAACTAAAACTGAACCTAGCCCAAAATTTGTGTGGTCTAATCAGTTCTATCGGTTTTAAACCTTTTTTTTTTTTTTTTTCGGATTCAGTTTTAGTTTCAAAACCTTTGAAGCCATAAAATTATAAATATTGTACTCTCATACTACAAGCACTGTTAGCTTTCTTTGCACACAAATGAATCACCTGATATATATATATATATATATATATATATATATATATATATATATATCTATTATATCTATAAAAGTGAACGTGTCTGTCTGTGTGTCTGTCTGTCTGTGTACATTTCCCTACGCAATAACTCTGTCAATTTTTAGTCTATAGACTCGAAATTTGAAATACCGGGTACTGAGATTTGGGAAAATCGATGTGACGGGTGTCAGCCAGAAATTTGGCTGTTAAGGGGTCAAATTTTAACGATTTGACCTTTAAGAACTCTACCAAACTCCTCCGACAATTTTGTGTCTAGACACTTGAAATTTTAGATATAGGTTCCTTGAACCTGGATCTAACTTAATAAAGTGATTTGAGCCCGAAACTATAAATTTTAAGGGGTCATAATAGGGGTCAAAGTTTTAAAAAATTAACCTTTTTTTTTTTTTTTTTTTTTTTTTGCTTTTTTTGCACAGCATACACCTCCAAACACCCGAGCAACGCCGGGCACCCCTGCTAGTATATATATATATATAATATGGAAATGTTTCTTACATTTCACCTTTTATTTATACCAATTCTTAAATGTATGAAACTTGATGTAATTACAGAGCATATAACTAATAAATGACAAAAGTCTATGTTTCAAATTTTAAGATGTTGAGCATCTTACAATTTCCAAACATACTTGAAGGGATAAATGGTAAGATGGTCAACATCTTGAAATTTGGAATATAGACTTTTGTCATTTATTTGTTGTGCGTGTGTGTGTGCTTTACTCTGATGGTATATGCTCTTATAAAGTAAATTTTAAAACTAATCCCTAATATTAGTTCCTTCCATGCTAAACGTCACCATAAACAAAAAAACATTTTTTAACCTCCCGCACTGGTTTGAGAACTTTTGCTTTTAAACTGCTCGGTAGTATTTTGCAAATGCATAAGTTTTTTTTTTTTTTTTTTTTTTTTTTTAACCTTGATATTCTTGAAGCACGGATTGTCTCCCCTTGTTCTTGGTGGTAATCTTCGACATCCTCACTTCTCCCCCTCCACCTTGATCGTCCTTACTCTCCCCTTTCCTTATGACTTGCGTCCATTTTTTTTTTTTTTTTTTTTTTTTCACATATCAACAACCACGTATCAGTCAAAAATTGTTTTTTATATGTCAGATCTCCAAGGTGGGCCACAGTCCCGGATGCCCTTGTCTTTATCCAGCGTTGGTAGGTAGTCTCCGACATTTATTTCCCAGAATTATTTAAAAAAAAAAAAAAAAATAGCGCCATTGCCTTTTTTTTTTTTTCCTTTAGGTGGCTATGGAATCTTATGCACACTTCAAAAAAACAAAGCTTATCTTTTTGCACATTTCAAATTCGCAGTTTTAAAAAAATGGTGCCTGTACATATTAGTGATGTTTTTAAACCAATGCATTTCAGGTGAAAACATTATGTACTTACATGTCATGTCAAAATTAGTATAAATTCCAAAAATTATTAAAAAAAAAAAAAAAATGATCCAGTAGATGTGGTAGATATTTTTTTTAATTACAAAACATTTTGTGTTTAAAAATGATGGATTGTAATTTTAAGTCGATATGATTGCAGTTACCTTCCCCTGAATCTTGTAAACACTTTAACATTAAAATGTGATAAAACTATAAATCGATAAACTCGAAAGATTTTATTTTTAAAGTTCTGAATTTTTTTTAAATGAGGGTTGATTGCTTATTGTATTATTATACTATTTAGTCAGGACTAGCTGATCACTAGGGCTATGACAAGAGTAGATTCTTATCATTATTTTGACTCTCATGTATATATCCGACACAATAAGAAACCTTCTCTGCCACCAATAGCAATGGCCAGTGACTCCCTGTCTGAGAGTACATCTTTCAAACTGCTTGGCCTAACGTTCACAGGAAACATGAGCTGGAACAATTATATTGAAAACATTGCCAGGGCCGCTGCAAAAAAGGTAGGCTCTCTCTACCGTGCTAGAAAACTACTGACACCTGAAAGTATTCTGTATCTCTATAAGACCACCATTCGCCCATGTATGGAGTATTGTTGTCACATCTGGGCTGGTGCGTCTACTACTAGTCTCTCGCTCCTAGACAAGGTTCAAAAAAGAGTCGCCAATCTGATAGGCCCTGAACTGGCATCTAAGCTTCAGCCTCTGTCCCATCGACGAAACGTTGCATCCCTCTGCTTGTTCTACAAGTATTTTAATGGTGAGTGCTCCGACGAACTGCAGACACTTGTGCCCCCACGACGCAGACACCCTCGACAAACCCGACAGGCAGCTAAATCCCACTCCCACACAGTAGAGATCCCTAGATGCAAAAGATCCTTCTACTCCAGTAGTTTCTTCCCCAGAACCACTAGACTCTGGAATTCCATTCCAGGATCATGCTTCCCTAACTGTACTGACATGCAGAAGTTCAAGTGCAACGTGAACCGACATCTTGCTGCCCAAATCCCTACATAGTGCCCCCGTAGTTGCTGACCCTGATAGTAGCCCCCTATACCTGAGTGGCAATGTGCCTTGTTTGGGGTGAAAATGTAATTAAAAAAAAAAAAAAAAATTAGACACAGTTGATCAATCAAGAACCATATCACTCTATCTAAAAAAAATATATAAGATATTAACTGATATATACTCGAGAGTCAAAATAAGGAAAAGAATATGCTCTTGTCATAATCCCACTAATTACATATGAAAAGAAAACAGAACACATTTCCCTTTGTGGAATGAGGTCGAAATAATTTATACGGATGCAAGATGGAGAGTCAGGCGACTCAAAGAAGCAGCACAGATGCTAAAAAGACAAAAGTTACGAAGCAGACGAAGCTTAGAAATTAATAGCATTTGGGAGCCTCTAATTTTAGGAAAAACAAAAATTGTACATCCTTAAAATTTCGGCGATAGAAGGAAACTAATCCCCTGTTGATCTTTATTAGAGTTGCCTCGCATTATCGACCAACTTTTTCACGTATACGAAACCACAGCCAGAAAACAGAGACTAACTCTAAGAATACAAAAATATCTACGGAGCCAGTAACTTTTCTCTTTCCTTTTCCAAATAAAAACTAATATGTCTGATGACGGTTGAAAGTCAATCCGACCAAAACGCTGCACAAATAACTCCAATCAATACAAGGAATATAGATTTTATTTTTACAAGCGGGACCTGTGGAAATTCCACAGGGGGGCTCATTCATATGTAATGTAATATATTGAAGTTGGCATTCTGTAGATGTTCAGTGTAAATGGGGGTGTTCTTATATTATTGTAGATTTTTTGCTAAAACTGCAAAAGTATTTATCTCGGTTAGCACAAATACCAGCAAAGCCCAGTCGTAAAGTATGCTTAAATATATTTTAATTTTTGCAGATTTCGTATATATTGTTATAATGTTCTATCTATTTTTATATATTGTAAAGTTGTGATTTCAAAAATAAAAAAATATATTTATATGACTTGGGTGCAAGCTTGAATTGAAACCAAAATAAAAACTTATGAAAATTATATATATATATATATATATATATATAAACTTGAGTTCCTTCAGCCATAACCAAAACTTATGAAGAATTTTTGATAAAATTATTTATTAAAAAAAAATAGATTACTGGAGTGCCATCAGTTATAACCAAAACTTATGAAGAATTCCTGGTAAAATTATTTATGACAAGAAAAAGAAGTACATAACAATTAAACGACCCAGATGTAAGTGTGACACAGAAAATAACACACGTGCTATCATAATATTATTTTTATACTGGATCAGTTTTTTTGTAATTTTTAAAATTTGTATTAATTTCAACATTATAGGTAAGTACGTTTTCATCTGAAATGTGTTGGTTTAAAGTCTCACTAATCTGCACCAGCACCAAAATTTTTACTAAAAATAAAATAATAATTAAAAAAAAAAAAAAAAAAAAAGTCTTTTTGCCTGTAGCTGTTGGCACAGCATAGCTGTAACCTCGATTATCTCCCTTTACATTAAGTCCACTTGCCTCGATCTTGCCTGCATAACCTTTGCTCCCACAATGCTTTGCAGCCATTCCTGCATTCTTTTCGGATTTCAGACATCGGCATGAAGAAGTGGTTTCCTCTCCGTGCTTTAAATCACCCTTTTCATAACCCCAGAAGTAGGCAGAAGAGTTTTTATTGGAGCCGCAAAGATCATGGGTGTTTAGTGTATGGAGATTTAGAGGCCAAAACTGTTTGCCCAGCTCTGACTCTGAGCCAAGAAATCCTATTTCACTAGGAATAATTTATATATTATTCCAGCCTATTGACATAATGATAAGTGTCCGCTAATGGCTCAAGAAACCCAGGTTCAATCCTTGGTTTACGTTGAACCAAAGAAAAAAAAAAAAAATGTTTCTTGATTTCTCTTTGCAAAACGCTCAGCATTATAAGATGAGAATCAAAACGCTCAGCATTATAAGATGAGGATCAAAGATAAATGGAGTAATTCAGGTGAAGAAGTGGCATCCTCCCCTACATCTTTGTATATTAGCAAACGAATTTGAAAAGCAGCTGGAGTCTGTTTTGAATATTAAGTTTTTCTCCCCCCAATTATTTTAATTTGATGAAAAAAAAAATTCGTTGAAACTTTTAAGACATCTTGAATTTGATCAAGAGAAAGCATATTTTAAACAGAAAAATATGAATTAAAATATTTTCAAGCAAATTAAAACATTAAATCATAATGGTCAGAAGCCAGAACAAGAAAGATTAAGTAATTATATATCTAACACTACAGTAGAACCCCGGGATACAGCATTAAAAAATACAGTACAGTATATAATCAAATAATATAAATAATACCGTAAGGCAGGGTAGATACCGTAACCAGGGGTCGGAAGACATATTCCACATCGTAACCTAAAAAAATGTATCCCAGAATTCTACTGTATAACGTAGATAAAATAAAGCATATGAAATAAATTAGTTGTCCAAAATGCTGCACATATATATATATATATATATATATATATATATATATATATAGCTCAATAGAGCGGAGTTAAACTCTTTAGAGCTAATCTAGATTAAAATCGAATGCGGTGTAAATGAAATTAATATGAGATCATTTACATATGTCCAAAGAAATCAATAAGAACCTGGAATAATGTACGATCATTTCAGAGACGGTATAAAGTTTATTCGAATACAAGACTAGAAATTTCACATTTGTATAAATAAACTTGAACGTTTTGGTACTCGTAATTTGGATACCAATTTATTTATCCGTTTTAAACAAGGCCATAATGAAATCAAAAGAAAGAAGAAATCAATTCACCTGAGCCTGGTGGGGGGGGGTAACTTTCGATTTTGTTTATGAAAATAAAGTCAGTTCCTCTTAAGGTCGAAAAGATGAAAACAATCATTGAATTAAAATATGCCAGGTTAAAGATATTTAAGAGTGATAACTAATGAATTTAACAAGGTTATTAAGAGTGCTCAATAAAAGAAGAGCAAGATATATTTTTTTAATGTAAACAAATTTACATGGTTGCAACACTGGATATGCTAATGTTTTAGATAGATGGTTTGAGGACCATTTATTAAGTCGCCTAACGAGGACTTGTGGTTTTAACCGACCATTTGTCCAAAACATTAGTATGTCCAGTGTTGTAACTATGTAAATTTGTTTACATTAATATATATATATATATATATATATATATATATATATATATATATATAAATGTGTGTGGCTTTAATAAAAGATAAAGCGAGCGAGCAAGCCTGCCAACCTCTACCTGCCTTTTCGCTTTTCATTTTTGCCTGTCGGTAAAATTTTAGCAAGCAATGTTAGTTTAAGATAGGTTTTTAGTAAGTTATCTTTTTCTTTTTCTCTATTTTTTTTTTTTTTTTTTTTTTTTCGATATTATAAGCATCGATCAAACTATTACACAAAGATAGGACGATAAAATTCGAAATAACAGTAAACATAATTTATTATGAATTATTTAAAAAATAGTCAGCAAATTTAGATAATTCAAATAATTGTCCTTGGATCTTTCTTCTGTTTTCTATATAAAGAGTATGTCAAAAT
>NC_136525.1:56040998-56063498 GCF_053919585.1 Euprymna scolopes | reverse complement strand
TTTTTACATTTAACATCGTTCGTTTGCCTTACGTTAGTTTTTTTTTTTTTTTTTTTTTTTTTTTTTTTTCTTCCGTGTTTTGATTACCCCCACCCCCACCGTCCGGGTTCGTTTTTCTGTTTTCTTTTTTTACTTCGCTTATTCTTAGGTTTTCACCCTCACCCCCTCCAAACACTCGGGCAACGTGCTGCCTTCTCTCTTCTGTTATTGGCAGAAACACTTGTATGAGTATAAATGTATTCGTCTTCGCTCTTCTATTACGGCTAGGACTAGTTTGAAAAATGGTGACATCAGACAAAGTGTATTTGCCTTTCCAGGCACAAATATGTAAGACAAGTTCCTCATCATTCCTGTAATTATACAATTTAAAAAAAAAAAAAAAAAAAAATTTTTTCCTCTTTCATACCAAAAAAGTCATATTGGCTCTTAGAATGTAAGAAGCTATTACTTAGAGTTGTGTCTAACAGGCAACTATGGGTTATTCAGCAGAGATGTTTGTTCACGTTACATTTAAATTCTAGCAGGAAACTGGAAGGGAATGCGAAAGTCTAATGAAGGGGTGAGATTTTGATGCTTGTCGGGTTAGTCGGGTGTATGTACGTAAATTACTCGCCAAGCAAAGATAAAATTTATATTTTTCAATTTCTGCAATTCATTTTCATATCTTTGGTAGCTTTTTTGGAAAATGTAGTTTCAGTTCGTCTAATAATTGAATAAAAAAAATATTTTTAAATGCCTTTTCTCCTCCAGTATTTATTTTTTTATTTTTATTTTTTTTTCATATAATTTTATGAGTTAATGGAATAGGAAGCTATATTACAATGGAATAAAATTACAACTTGGCCTTTTGGTCAAGATCAAAGTGTAGTATCTGTCGGAACAGATACTGCAAGCAAAGACCATATGTGTGGGCAACCTCACATATAAGACCTTGGTCAATGTAGGGGCAACCCTTCATACCAATTGTCACTATCCAACTCCCCTACTCCCCGGGGAGTTGGTCCCCATTTCCCCTTCACTCCTCACATTAAAAATCGGCCTTGTGCCTAATTTGCTCGGTGGGGGAGCAAATAAATACCATCTGTTCCGACAGATACTACAAGCTATGACTAGCTATGACTAGCAAAGACCAGATGTGGGGGCAACCCCACATGCCTGACCTTTAACCAGCTCCCATTTCCCACCTCTCGGGAGCTGGTCCCCTTTTTCCCTTCCCCCTCCCTTCACTCCTCACATTAAAAATCGGCCTTGTGCCTAATTTGCCCGGTGGGGGAGCAAATAAATACCATCTGTTCTGACAGTTACTGCAAACTATGACTAGCTATGACTAGCAAAGACCAGATGTGGGGGCAACCCCACATGCCTGACCATTAACCAGCTCCCATTTCCCACCTCTCGGGAGCTGGTCCCCTTTTTCCCTTCCCCCTCCCTTCACTCCTCACATTAAAAATCGGCCTTGTGCCTAATTTGCTCGGTGGGGGAGCAAATAAATACCATCTGTTCTTCAGATGCTGCACTTCTATTTCTTGTTCTCTTTCGGTGGAGGAGAAATCCTTCACGACTGAGACAATTTTTATTTTTGTACCTTTTCTCCACGTTAAAAAAAACGACCCTGGTGTCTAACTCTGTCCCGTGGGGAGGCATGGTAAATAGGTACAATGGAATATTAAAACAACAAATTGATGGAAACCACTAGACCGCATCAAACGAGCTGAAACAAAATCAGGGGATAGAGGAGACAATTCTGAAGAACACGTGCCTTAATTGTATTGATTGAAAAGATTTAGACTAGCAACTAGTGATGGGACGATTGCGATATTTTCCCCGATTCTGATACAATTACCAATTCCGATTATTTATAGATTTCTAAATATTTAATTATAAAGATTTTATTTTTTTACACTTACCGTAGAAACAAATGTTAGATGTGCAGATATTTTCTCAAGTGTAAAAAAAAAAAAAACACGTGGGGAGGGGGTGTCTTTAGATTTTAGTTTTACTGGTAGTTTGAGATCAATATTCATTATTTTATTATTACGACTTGCACTGGAAGTTTTTTTTTTTTTTTTGTCAAATAAATAAATTAAAAAAAAATTTAAAAAAAAGAAGACAATTAAAGGAATCATATTTGGCATCGGAAAATAGGCACAAATTTTTCCAATATTGATTCCAATTAATCGTCCAAACACTACTAACAACATCAAGTCTGTGAGAGAGAGAGAGAGTATGTAGAGTAGAAAGAGGTGGGAACCAATCAAAAATGAAAAAAAAAAAAAAAAAAAAAAACGAAAGAAACTGAAACCTGTGTATGCAAGTATTGTTTTGTTTTTTTCTAAACAATTCACTTGTAATTAGAAAAAAAAAAAAAATACTCGAGCCGAGATCGAAAGCAAAACCTAAAGACAGTGAGTCAAGTACGATACCCATTAGCCCAGCTTGCCGCGTATTCTAAGCTGTTTTCATACCAACTTATTCTTAACATAAAGAAGCTGTCATGTGAACGATTCGTGCATGTGCAGTCATGAAACAGTTGACAGATAAAAATCCGATGCCCCCCCTTCCCCGTACCAATTTTTCAGTTTTGACACCTTATAAGCTCCCTTTCCCCCTTTTTTTTTTTTTGATGAAAACCTATTTAAACTTTTTCCACGTCTGAATACCCTATATACCAAATTTCAAGTCTGTAGATCCAAAATTTGTGGAATATATAGGTTGAGAGTTATATATATAATCTCCATTCACATTACTATGCCGGGGAGGAGGTGTCTGCCTAGATCAATTTGTCCTTTGTGACAAGGACAGCATGCGATATGATTATGTTATGTTATTCAATGTGAATTCGAATAAGAACTATGCCGTTATCTTCGCCCTGTCTGAAGCATTTTAGATGAATTTTTTATCTTGACATTCTGTCCCCATTCTCTGATAAGGACAATTTTGTTTTTGCTGTTAGTTTAATCGTGAATTTTTGGTTTGTAGAGAAATTCAGGAGGGGAGAGGTAAAATGATTAAGGAGGTAGACATTTTTTTTTATCAATTAGAGAATTTAGTCATGTTTAGTAAGGTTTTCTCTTGTTTCGTTATTTCTCCCTGATGCAGTTGCAGTCATACCCTCTTTCTCTTTGCCTGGTGCGGGTGTACCCTCTTTTCCTCTCTTTCTTTCTCTACCTGGCGCAGATGTACTCTCTCTCTCTCTCTCTCTCTCTCTCTCTCTCTCTGTCGCGTCCTTTTTCATTCTCCCTCACTTTTGTTTTTGCCGTTCACATTTCAATTCTAACTAGCATTTTCTTCTAGCTGAATATTCAGATTGCATGGCTACCTCAAATTTGAGGTGCTTTCAAAGATCCCTGTCGACGATGCATCAGAACAAAATTTACCCCCCCCCCCCCAAAAAAAGAAACCCACCTTCTAGTTTTGGTCGTAAATAGCATATTTATTAGTTCCATATGACGTATTGTACTTATCTACCTGTATTTTTCTCAACATAAATATACAGAAAATATTGAAGGCGGTGTTTTGCAGAAATTATAGGCATTATATTACCACGTTCGTCGTCTTTCCCTTGACTCGTGTTTTTGTTTTTGTGTGAGCTTAAATGTCATGAGCTTTTGTTATTAAAACAAGTCCTAGTGTTACACAGGACGCTTGAACAAAGGCATGTAAAAATACACCGGGGAGGGGGAGAGGGGGTGGCAAGACCCCCTAGCCTACATTATAAAATGTACCAGCCCAAATGCACGAATACTGACTACATGTAAAGTTAAAAGTATTCAGCCACTGTCCTCGAACTCTTGCGGAATTAAAACGAGCTATTTGTTCTGAAATTGCTGCTGTTCCACCTGAAACGATCCATCGAGTTATTGAAAACTTTTGTGAATATCTATAATCATGACGTTTCTGAATTTTTGAGATGAGTATTGGTTATTTTGATTCATCGGACTACTGTTCTCATCTTGAGTGTGATTTTTATAATGTTTTGGTTAATGTAACCTACGACCTTCTTCAGGTGTATCTTAGAGTTCGACAAGATACGCCTGAAGAAGGTTGGAGGTTGCATCGACCGAAACATTTTGAAAATCACACTCCAGATATGAATCAAGATAATATGAATCTATAATCGTGTGTAAACAATGCTGAGAAACATTTGTCAGATTTAATATTTAAGTGAAATAAAATGGCATTTTCTGTACATTTAAAAACAATAAAAAATATATATATATATATATATATATATATATAATTTAAAGGAGATTAGAATAATAGTCTAAAGAGCTAAGTGTATTTTAATGTAATAGTGAAATTACTAGTTTAATTAAAATACAGGAAATGTTCGTTGTAAGTTAGATATATAATAAGCTCGATAGTTAAATGTCCTAGAGCTAATTCAATATTAAGTAATGTGATTTATAATTTAAAAGTTTTAAAATTTTTTAAATTTAACAATCAAAATTTAATTAAATTAAAAATCAGTTTCATAAGAAGGAACAACAACAAAGTCAATTATCTGTACGATCGTTTCGGAAATCCGTGCTTTTTATTTGTGGTATACATGAAGTCACGTAGAATAATTATACATAGTTTTTTTGGTAAGCACGGTCTCCTCATCAGCAAATTTAGGAGGATTTCTATTGAATTGAAAAGACACCAAAAATAAACCTAGCATTAAAAGTAAGGCAGATGAATCTGAAAAATTGAAGTAAAAGGTTTGGATATAAAATTTATAAGAAAATTAATAAGAAAATTTGTATAGGTTAGAGATAGAAATGAGTAGAAAAAATATATATATTTTTGAATTTACATAATAAATTTGATTTAAAAATATATAGATATATAATTAGCTTTTGGTTTTTCTTTTTTTGAAATCAGGAACTGTATTTAAAGTAGTCATTTAGATGTTTGCTATAGCTTTTTATTTTATTGAATGATGAATTTTAAAAGGGCGACGCTCGTGCAGTAAATTGTTTCCGTTAGCGTATTTTGATTTAGAGACGCTACAGTTAATATCTATAGAGAGAGAGTTTTTTTTTTTTTTTTTTTTTTTTTTTTTTTTTGCAAGTTTTTAAGGGGAGATAATTGTCATGGCTTTATTTATTATTTGATTTACGAGTCTAAGGGCGGTAATTGGTTTAACTTAATTTATTAAAAAAAAAAAAAAAAAAAAAAAAAATCTATTTTTACTAATGAGTAATTTTTAATAATTTAAGGTGGTTTATATTTATTAAATTTAAACCAACGTTTATGATTACACGATAGAAGCTCGTGTCTTGAATTTACTAGTTTGGTTGTGCTTTTTATATCTTCATATTTTAAAATTTTTAGGGTTTCTTTTGTACATAATGTACAAAATTTATCTCCTGGTTTATATGATTTGCAAGTCTCAATTATTTGCCATTTTAAGTTGAAAGAAATATTGCTATTTTTTAGTTGCCAAATATAGTTGGATAGAGTAGTTTGGTTTGATAGAGAGTTATTTTTAAAAGAATGTTTGTGCGTTGGAATTCTATGTTTTATTGGGCCAGATGTGGAACCAATATATATTACCTCTTGATTATTATGATTATTTTCCGTTAGGTCTATTGTTGGATTATAATGTGGTGGGTTGGTTAATAATTGATCGGTAGATTGATTTAAGTTGGTGTTATTATTTAATCTGGTAGTTGAGTTATGGCTGTTGATAGGTTCTTGTATATTTGGAGTTTTTGATACTGTGCAGCTATAGATAACATTTTTAATTTTACATGAGCCTTGTAGGGGACATTTATTTTTTCTTCTACAGTTACAGTCCGATGTATTTTGTATAGTTGCATTTTGTAGTTTATTAATTTTATTATTATTAGAGCTAATTATTTTCTGATGAAGGTTAGGCATAGTAGAGTAAGAGACTTTAATTGTGTTCTTATTGAAAATCTTATTATATCTATGGGGGGCTTTAAAGTTCTTATCTAATATTTTAAAAAATTCTCTAGCTATGTTTGTTTCTAGGTTTTTGGAATACGGGGGGTTGAACCATAGGATCTCCTTGTGTCTATTCTTACGTTTGCGGGTTTTAGTTTGTTGTTTATTTATATTATTATCTAATATTTGTAGTTTGGTTTTATCTTTTTTTGTCTCTTGGTTATTTTTCTTAACTCGTATACGGGAAGACATTGCCATATTATATGTTATTACGCTCTTAATAGGTTTATTTTTAATGCAGTTTATGTTTCTATCATTTTCATTTATGAATTTAATTTGTGAATTATATCCAGAGTTTTTAAGGGCTTCATTATAGTATTTTTCAATTCAATAGAAATCCTCCTAAATTTGCTGATGAGGAGACCGTGCTTACCAAAAAAACTATGTATAATTATTCTACGTGACTTCATGTATACCACAAATAAAAAGCACGGATTTCCGAAACGATCGTACAGATAATTGACTTTGTTGTTGTTCCTTCTTATGAAACTGATTTTTAATTTAATTAAATTTTGATTGTTAAATTTAAAAAATTTTAAAACTTTTAAATTATAAATCACATTACTTAATATATATATATATATATATATATATATATATATATACTCGGGTTTTTTTTATATTCAAAAGTAATGGACTAATGAATTCAACGAGGTTGTTAGATAGTGCTCAATAAAAAGAGCTGATAATACTTGTTTATTATTATATAAACATGCTCACATCCCGCTGCTACAAATAGCCACTTGTTTCAATCAAACAACAGATATCATCAGGCAGCGACTTGACTATTCAAAAGTTCAATGAATAATCAAGGTTATTCATTGAACTTTTGAATAGTCAAGTCGCTGCCTGATGATATCTGTTGTTTGATTGAAACAAGTGGCTATTTGTAGCAACGGGATGTGAGCATGTTTATATAACAATAAACAAGTATTATATATATATATATATATATATATATATAAGGAGATTAGAACAATAGTCTAAAGAGCTGAGTGTATTTTAATGTAATAGTGAAATTACTAGTTTAATTAAAATACAGGAAAGAAAAAGTGCTCGTTGTAATTTAGATATATAATAAGCTCGATAGGTAAATATCCTAGAGCTAATTTAATATTTAGTAATGTGATTGATAATTTAAAATTTAAAAATCAAATTATAATTAAATTAAAAATCCTTTTCATAAGAAGGAACAACATCTGCCTTACTTTTAATGCTATGTTTATTTATGGTGTCTTTTAAATTTAATAAAAACCCTTCACAATTTGCTGATGAGGAAACCTTGTTTATTAAAAAAAACTATATGTAATAATTATTGTCCGTAACTTGATGTCTACCACAATAAAAAACACTGTTTTCCGAAACGATCGTACAAATAATTGATTTTTTGTTGTTCCTTCTTATGAAACGGATTTTTAATTTAATTATGATTTGATTTTTAAATTTTAAATTATCAATCACGTTACTAAATATATATATATATATATATATATATATATATATATATATATATATATACCATTGGGTACGGACTCAACCATGGAAGATCAGATAATAAATATGTATTTATAAGACCAAAAAGTCCAACCTTGATCGCCCTTCGGGGCTCGTGGCACATTGGATAGAGACGTTGAATCTTTATGGTTCTAGGTGAAAATTGTCTGAAGATAGCGGTTTCAATCCTACCCAAAGCCGTCCAGGGGCTTACTTGGCCAAAAATGAGGTGAGACGACAACAACTATGGATGGCAGTAATTGCTGAGAATGTAGTTTGGAGATTCGGAGTTCCTATCCCGTTGCGGTTTGGCTGAAACGTTGTGAAACAACAATTAAGAAAGTAGAGAATAATCGTCCGCAATAAATAAATTAATAAAAAAAATATTTTTATTTGTTACTAGCGGGTGGAGGATATTGACACAATGATGGAGCGATGTTAAGAATGGCTTCCAAGTGGTTAAAAGAAAAAAGAAAAAGATAGAGAGAGGGGGGTAATTAGTTTTCCTCGCTAACCATTAGGCCAAAGAGGATAGTGAATTGAAATTTAAAAAAAAAATTAAAGAGATAGAGAGAGAGGTGGGATTGAACTCGAAAAGATAGGGTAATCAGTCTTCCACGCTAACCATTAGGCCAAAGAGGATCGTGAATTCAATGAGTTGGTAATTAAGTTTAGAATCATAGGAGTCACCATCCAGAAATGAATGTTGCTGTTAAAACTGGCCAGAGGCCAGGTAAGCTTGCCACTTTCTGTCAGTATTTGTTTGTTTTCCCACGAAAACAAAATGTGATACAATTTGCTTAAAAATGAAATTTTCTCAGTATAAAAAGTTTTCCTCTTCCATTGACCAAGAACTAATCTCCTTTTGGTGCAGTGCCGGCCACCAGGCCGTTGAGCTGGCATTTGCGTTCGAATAGTTTCGCTTTACACGAAAAAGGCAAACAAACACCTGAAGCAAACCTGGTGAAGCAAACTAAGTATTATGGTATCCATTTGACCCACAGTTAGGGATTAGTCACCAAAATACCACATTTACTCTAGAAGTTTTCTCGGAAACTACTGGAGCAATCTGACTGAAATTTTGTATGGACCTTTGCTATTATAAGATGTGGCAAACTTTGTGATATCCGTTTGATGCACAGTTAAAGATTAATAGTGATTAGTATTTAATGCAAATTGAGCACAAATTTAACCATATTCAACCATCAGTTTAACATTAAGCACTCCTAAGTTGACGCCTATAACTTTTGCCCATTTTTAACGGGCTAAAAAACTGAGTATACGCCTACACAGTAGAGATCCCCAGATGCCAGAAAATCTTCTATTCTAATAGTTTCTTCATTAACACTATTAGATTTTGGAATTCCCTTCCAGGTTTCTGCTTCCTCGACTGTACTGACATGCAGAAGTTCAAGTGTAATGGAAACAGCAATCTTGCTGCTCAACTCCCTACATAGTATTCCTGCAAAGTATGTCCCAGATAGTAGCCCCCTACATTAAAGTGGCACTCTGTCTTGTTAAGGGTGAAAATGCAACAGCAGCAATAATAATAATAGCAGCAGCAGCTTAAAATTAAAAAAGAGAAAAAGAATCTTGGGGTGGGGGTGTAAAATTACAAATTTACAAAAATATTAGCTTTTCATAAATGAGAATGTTTACAATCAGGATTGCAAAGTCTGAGGTCTTGGAAGGAGTTTAAGTCAGACCTTAGACCTAACTCTGCGACAATGTTAATACCAGTTTTAAATCAGTTTTAGAATTTGCTTTCAAAATTGCCCAAATTTTATTGCATTTCTTCAAATTTTTTTTTTTTTTTTTTTTTTTTTTTTTATACAAGTTCGACCATTCAAAATTGTTTTTTTTTTTTAATCTTTGGAAAAAAAAAAAAAAGAGAAAAATAGGAATTCCTCACACTATTTCTATTCCATCTTTTTTTTGGGGGGAGGGGGGTCTAATGAGAATGAAGTATCCACGTGTATAAAGATGACAGTTTAGTTGTTATGCCAACTCAGCTCTACTGAATTCCACAGCTTCTAACATTTGATGGCGTTGTCATGGTAATGGTAGTTTCTCTCATCTTCTGACAAAAAAAAAAAAAAAAAAGAGCAGGAGGATGGGGGAAATATTGATCCCCATTCTTTTTCAAATCTTTGAGAGAAACAACAAAAACGAATTGTCTGAAGATACGTCCGTTCATTTAGTGATGAAAGCGCAATTTAAAACGATTTATTTTGACAGACCAGTAGAAAGGCCTTTCTTTTTCTTTAAGCATCACAGAGCATAGGAAGCATTTTTTATTGAAAGCGTGACAGACTGCCGAAAAAGCTTTTTGGAAAGCGTGACAGACTGCCGAAAAAACGCTTTTTGGAAATCGTGACAGACTGCCGGAAACGCTTTTTTTTTTAAAGCGTGACAGACTGCCGAAACGCTTCTTCGAAACAAATATTTTTTTTTATTGGTCTGTTATATTTGTTTCAGACAAGTGCAGCCAAAAATGTTATTTCATGACAGACTAACAAAAATACTATTTTGCATGATAGATTAATGAAAACACATAACAAACTGATAAAAATGCTTTCTCAAACTTGCACTTGGTAGATTAAAGAAAATGCTATTCCAAATTTGAGTATAACACAATGTCAAAAGTATCTTTTCAAATTTGAGCTTGACAGATGAACAAAAAATATTAAACTTGAATGTGACGGACGAAAATGACATTTTAAACTAAAGCATAAGGGTTCGATCAAAATGTTTTTTTTTTTTTTGTTTTTGTTTTATTACTTGATTTTTTTTTTTTTTTTTTTTTTTTTTTTTTTTTTTATGTAATTTCAAATCTCTCGAGTTCATCCAACCAAAATTTCCCATACATATTAGGCTGATTGATATATCTGAAAATATGCGCGTGATTTATTGGGGAAAACTTGGGAGCCGTGACCCACCAACTGACCTGAGGGCGTATCTCTGTTGATATGAAGCCACATCTTAAAGAAGCCCTCTTCTCGTCAATTCCTAATAAAATGGTTCTCCCATTTTATTAGGTCTTGATATCTTTCTCCCCCCCCTCCACATGCACCCTCTCTTTTTAAATCCTCTTGCTCCTACTCCTCCTCCTCCACTGCACCTCCTTGTTTTCCATTAATGGTTAATGGAGAGGCTCTTGCAGAAGGTAACATGATAAAAATAAAAAAGATTATTTTATTTTTTATTTTATTTTATTTATTTATTTTTTTTTTTAAGATTGTGGCTAATACCTCTTCCCTCTTCTCCAGATACTTGTAAAGGATCTCCAATCAAAATGGAGTTGGGAGGGGATGGGGTCTGATTTGAGGAAGGTAATTGTCAGCCATGTTTGCAGAGATCAGAAAAATACTTGACACTGCTATATCACGTTAGAGACACAGGTGTGTGTGTGCGTGTGTGTCCACTTTTTGTTGTTGTTTTTTTTTTTTTTTTTTTTTTTTTTTTTTTGACGCATTGAATTTTATTTTAAAATACATCACAGAAAAATATTTTTATCGTAACAAAATGTGGTTTATTCGTAAAGATTAATATTTAGCATTCATAATTTAAATACAGACATACGCCCCCTTCCCCGCAGCTCGCACGTATATGGCGTAATCTAGGGACCCAATTTAGACGAAGCCTACGCATTAAATTAGGCAGTAGTTTGGCAATAACGTGTCCAATATTGTCTTCCAAGTGGTCTATTGTGTCTGGTTTATCAGCATAGCCGTGACACTATGTTTCTAAATGAAAATAACCCAATAGAGTTCAATCACACAAATGATATCAGCCAAATAGCGTAACTGTCAGAAGCGCTGGCTGTTTCAATCCTGGCCTGAAGTGGTTGCTGGTCTAGCTGCACTGATGAGCTGTGATACAGCGAAACAGTACTGCATGTGGATGACTATATATATGTAGTCCTATCCACATACAGTACTGTTTCGTTGTATCATAACTCCTGAGTGCGGCTAGACCAGCAACTACCTCAGATTAAACTTGACCACCCAGTCCCTAGTAGTGGATCGAACCTACAACTGTTGTGTTTAGTCGGCAGCTCTAACCAATCGACTACGAATCAGTGCCCATAAATATTTCTCCTGAAGTGTCTATTGCTCGTTGCACAGTGCTCAAACCATTGATAAAATAATAAATGTTTATTGATTTTAAACTACCAGTAAAACTAAACTTACAAGTGTTGTTTTTATATTTTAGAAAATATTTGCACATTTGGCGTGTTTTTACGGTAATCGGATAAACAAAAATAACTTTATAATTAAATATTTTCAGATTTTTTTTAAAGAATCTCAATTGATAATTGTATTGGAATCGAGGAAAAATATTAGTATCGTTCCATCACTAATATATATATATTTATATATACACACACACACACACACACACACTATCTATATATATATATATATATATATATATATATATATATATATATATACACACACTATATATATATATCTATAATATAAAGCTGAATGTCTGTGTGTCTGGTCACGAATAGGCTCCTATATGCTTGACTATTTTAAAAAACTGATTACATATAATGATAGATATATCGAGACACAGGAATGGATATGTTTGATCTGGCAGAACGGGTGGTTCATTAAAATTGTGAGGTCTGCGTTCGCGCCTGGTCCACAAAGTATGGAAATAAAAAATTTAAAAGTTAAAGAAAAAAAAACGTTTACAAGTGTTTTTGATATAGATGTACATAATAATACTTATCAAAGTATTATTAACTTAAATAGGGATGGTATAATAAAATTGTGGGGTCTGCATTCGCGCCTGGCCTCCATAGAATGGAAATAGGCACAAACTTTAATAAAGACTTTTCATATCTATCTGCGTAAGTATACTTTGATAATTATGTTTCAATTTGAAGAAATATGGTATAATAAAGTTATGGGATGTTCATTCACGCCTGACCTCCATAGAATGGAAATATGTCACAAAGTTTAACAAGGGTCTTTAATATAGATCCACAGAATATTGTGATAAGTGTTTCAGTGTGAACAGGTATGGTATAATAAATTATGGGGTTTCTCTATTTTATTTTTACTTTCATCATATTTTGCTTTGGTTTTGATACCCCCAAATTCGAAGCTATCTTTTTACAACCCTTCCTTTTCATAACCTATCATCTATAAATATAAAAGCGAAAATGTATGTATGTATGTACGCTTTTCCTCGATGTCCACAAAAGGCTTCTTTCAGAGAAGCGCTTGCTCGCTTCGCAACTTCTGGAAACTTTTTATATCATCCATAAATTGTAATATCTCACACTTAACCACGGAGCTCGCTTGTCTATTTAATTTTATTGACTTTCAAACGTTAATTATTCCACATTTCCCCGCATCGGCACGCGTTACATTCGGTTTTCGGTATAAACAAAAAGCGAAACTCAACTCTAATCACTGGCCGAAAGCCAGTGGTCTCTAGAGAGCTAAGTAACGATTGATCAATGTCGTTCGTAATATCAGACGGTAGCTTTCATTTCGAGACGAGTTTTAAAAACAAACAAACCGATTTATTCACCTCATTCAAAACTGTCCCGCACAAAATGCTAACTGCTGAATACCTATCGCCGTCACGTCAATCAAAAACGCGCACCTGTTTTTTGTTTTTTTTTAACACTTTACTATTTTCCAACTCTGCGTCGTCAAGGCTTCGTTTTTTTTTTTTTTTTGTTTTTTCACGGGCACCTGGGTTTTTTTTTTTTTTTTTTTTTTTTCACATTTTCGGGGTTTTTTCACACACACCGAAAACCACCCGGGCAACGCCGGGTACCCCTCGCTAGTACTTTCATAAATCAGTCCATTTTCTGTAGATTTCTTTTTCTTTTTCATTTTCTGTACATTTGCTAGTATATATATATATACACACACACACACACACACACACACACTATATATATATATATATATATATATATATATATATATATATATATATATATATATATGATTGTTGAGCTGGATTAAATCCGACGATATGAAATAAAATGGAGGTGGAAGGACCTGGATACTCAACGTTTCGCCCGATCTATGCGGGCTTCTTCAAGAGGGATGGTCATTGACGAGAGAGTCGGAGGATTGGGGCTATATATAATGATGGGGGAGAGCAGCGTGTTTTCCTTATGTAAATTAGATGTCATATATACATGTATATACATTTTATGAGAGAAGAACTAATTAGAGTAAACTAGTGTAGTGGATTACGTCTAAAAGATAAAATATCGTAGAGATTAAAAATTGTGTTTGGAAATATAGCGGTGATAGATTAAATAAAATGACACGAGATTACGAAAGAATTTTTTTTTTTTTTTTTTTTTTTAAATTAGAAATAATTGAATTGGGATAAAATAGCGCAGTAACTTAAAAGATGGTATCTAAAAATAAGAATAGGAGGTGATAAAATGGAGTCTAAAAATAGATAATGATAAAATACAGTAAATAAGTAAAATAAAAATAAAATTAAGTGAAATTACGAATTTTTTTTTTTTTTTTTTTTTTTTCGCGTTTAACCGGTGTCTAAGTTGTTTTCTTTGATAATCTTTTAAGTTACTGCGCTATTTTATCCCAATTCAATTATTTCTAATTTAAAAAAAAAAAAAAAAAAAAAAAATTCTTTCGTAATCTCGTGTCATTTTATTTATTTAATCTATCACCGCTATATTTCCAAACACAATTTTTAATCTCTACGATATTTTATCTTTTAGACGTAATCCACTACACTAGTTTACTCTAATTAGTTCTTCTCTCATAAAATGTATATACATGTATATATGACATCTAATTTACATAAGGAAAACACGCTGCTCTCCCCCATCATTATATATAGCCCCAATCCTCCGACTCTCTCGTCAATGACCATCCCTCTTGAAGAAGCCCGCATAGATCGGACGAAACGTTGAGTATCCAGGTCCTTCCACCTCCATTTTATTTCATATATATATATATATATATATTTTTTTTTTTTTTTTTACCAAGGAGTCACCACTTAATAAATATTAACAATTTTTATACCTAGCGACAACTAGTGTTTAATGCTTATACAATCATCAGTGTTGGAAGTGATAATTATTGTGGTCTGAAGATTCTACTTCAAGGCCACCGGCAATTGACGCAAGAATTGAGGAAAAATAAATCCAATGAATTTGAAGTCAGCAGGTTTTTCTTAATTCCCTAAAGAGGACTCCGCTTTATTTTCACAAAGGGGCTTTAATAACCATAATTCAATTTTTTTTTTTATAAATATTAAAAGCTATTTTTATAGCTAGACACTAGTGTTCATACTTACGCAATTATCAGTGTAGGAAGTGATAATTACTGCAGGTCAAGGTATATGAGAAAACGATTAGTTAGACACATAAATTTTTGCTTGTGCTGCTGTCAAATGTAGGTGAGTGTGCCAATGTTGTTGCACCAGTGACAATTGCAGACGCAGATGCTGTTGCAACTGATGACTGCTGCTGCTGCCTCCACTGCAATTGCATTAACAATAAACAGTGCCCATCAACAGACAAGCAATAGCAGCAGAAATATGTGCAGCTAATGCAATCCTCACCAAGAAACTGCACTCTAGTCATCATCAGCAGCATAAGAAAGAAAAAGTGTACGTGCACAAGAACTGGTATGGTTCGGTTTGTTTTTAAGGCACAGTGACATATACATGGGTCACACAAAAGTAATCTTGATTTATTAGGTTGACAAGAGAGTTATTGCGGAATTTTTAATTTTGATCTCGACCGATGTATTTTCAAATAAGTTTTCGTTATACAGTAGAACACCGGGATACTGCATTAAAAATTAGTAACAAAATACAGTAACATAATCAAATAACATTATAAATAACACCGTAGGGCAAATACCATAACCAGGGGTAGGAAAAATATTGTATTCCACATTGTAACTTGAAAAAGAAAACGTATCCTAGGGCCACTGTATCCCGGGGTTCTACTGTAACACTTTTCCTTTTGGTCAAGATCAAAGTGTAGTATCTGTTCTTCAGATGCTGCACTTCATTTTCTTGTTCTCTTTCGTTAGAGGAGAAATCCTTGACGACTGAGACAATTTTTATTTTTGTACCTTTTCTCCACGTTAAAAAACGACCCTGGTGTCTAACTCTGTCCCGTGGGGAGGCATAGTAAATAGGTACTGTAATACTTTTCCTTTATATATTATGTTAAACAGTGTTTTTCGCTCGATCTAATCGTTTAAATTACGATGTTTTTAAAACAGTTATGTCTTTTCAGAAGGTTGAACACAAGATGGGGGGGAAAAAATAATTTAGCACAGATTTCTTGCTGCCGAAACACCTCACGTTATCAACAAAGAATTCGTACCAGGAACCACTATTGATGTATGCACAGTATAATGGTGGTTTAAGAAATTTTGTGGCGGCAACAAAAGTCATGAAGATGATGAGTGTAGTGGTTGGCCATTGGATGTTGACAACGATCAATTAAGAGCCTTAGTCGAAGGCAATTCATGCACAAGTGTTCGAGAGCTTGCTTCTGAATTAGACAAAACATATACAATGATTACCAACCACTTGAGAGGTTGACAAAAAAACTTGATAAGTGGGTGCATCATGAATTGAATGACAACCAAAAGAAATGCTGTTATGAAGTGTCATCTTTCCTTCTTTTATGCAACAAGAACAATCCATTTCTCAATCAGGTTGTGAGTTGTGATAAAAAGTGGGTTCTTTACGACAACCAGCAATGCTCAGCTCGGTGGTTAGATGCTAACAAAGCTTCACAGCACTTCCCAAAGCCAGAGTTGCACCAAAAAAAGGTCATGCTGATTGTTTGGTGGTCTGCAACTGGTCTCATCCATTACAGTTTTTTTGAATTAGGGTGAAACCATTACGGCAGAAATGTACTGTCAACAAATGGATGAAATGCTTCAGAAACTTTGACAACAACACCCAGCATTAGTCAACAGAAAAGGCCCAATTCTCCTCCACAACAATGCCCAACTGCATTAGACATAACATATACAATGAATTCCAATCACTTAGAGAGATTGGAAAGACAAAAAAAAAACTTGATAAATGGGTGCCTCATAAATTGTACCACAACCAAAAGAAACGTCGTTATGAAGTGTCATCGTCTCTTTTACGTAACAAGAATGACCCGTTTCTCGACTGGGTTGTGACTTGTGATGAAAAGTGGGTTCCTCCTTATGACAACCGGTGATGCTTAGCTCAGTGGTTAGATGCCAATGGAGCTCCACAAAATTTCTCAAAGCCAGAGTTGCACCAAAAGAAAGTAATATTGACTGTTTGGTGGTCTCTTCCATTAGTTTGTTTTTTTAAATGCAGGTGAAACTATTACGGTGGAAAATTACTGTCAACAAATGGATGAAATGTATTAGAAACTTTGACAACACCCAGCATTAGTCAACAGAAAAAGCCCAATTCACCTCCATGACAATGCCCGACCGCACATTGCAGAAGTTGAACGAATTGGGCTACGAAAGATTGTCTCACCCGCTATACTCTCTAGACCTCTCACCTACCGACTGTCACTTTTTCAAGCAACTTGACAACTTTCTGCATGAGAGATGCTTCAAAAACCTAAGCAATATCAAAAACGCTTGAGACTTCATCGCTACCAGAATGCAATATTTTATGTTACTGGTATAAATAAACTTGTTTTACATTTTAATTAGACGAAACATATACAATGACTTGAGAGGTTGAAAAGACAAAAAAAACTTGATAAGTGGGTGCATCATGAATTGAATGACAACCAAAAGAAATGCTGTTATGAAGTGTCATCTTTCCTTCTTTTATGCAACAAGAACAATCCAAAATACTGTCAACAAATGGATGAAATGCATCAGAAACTTTGACAATAACACCCAGTATTAGCCAACAGAAAAGGCCCAATTCTCCTCCACAACAATGCCCAAATGCATGTTGCTAAACCGACGCTGCAAAAGTTGGACAAATTGGGTTATGAATCACAGCCTCATCTGCCATACTATCCAGACCTCTCACCTACTTTTTTAAGCATCTCGACAACTTTCTGCGTGAGAAATGCTTCAAAAATCTAAGCAATATCAAAACCGCCTTTAGGGATTTCATCGCCACCAGAATGCAAGATTTTTATGTTACTGGCATAAATACACTTGTCCTTGTTGATTCTGATGGTGTTTAATTCAATCAATAATTTTTTGTTTGAGCCGAGATATGTTCATCTGAATTTAAAAGTTAAAAACCGCAAGAACTTTCTTGTCAACCTGATAAATATATAATTATATAATTATAATGCACAAGTACCTGTTCTGCTATAAAAAAAAATAAAAATGCAAATATTAATTTGTTTCTTTAATAGTTTCTGTTTACTTACCTCCCCACGAGGGCAGGTTAGACAAAAAGTCGGTTTTACGTGGGAGGAAAATCCAGCTACCCAAGAAACGTGCTCTCCGGATATGGAGAAAAAATTTAAATCGACTCACTTAAGAAGGATTTTTCACTTCACTGTCTGAGAAGAAAACAGATATTACACTTTGATCCTTTCCTGAAGGATGGGAAAAAAAGTCTCTGTTTTAAACTGTTGACATTGGATTTGAAAATGACCATGTGGTAGTCAGCAGGAAGCAGTCCTGTTGTAATGTTTTCCACAGATGGAAAATTCTTAGAAAACTATTTTCCCTTGTGGTAATAAGACGAATTCTTGCTGTAAATGTTAGCAAAAGTGTTGATTCTGATGGTGTTTATTTCAATCAATAATTTTTTGTTTGAGCTGAGATATGTTCATCTGAATTTCAAAGTTAAAAACCACTAAAGCTTTCTTGTCAACCTGACATATCAACCCATTTTTTGTAACGTGATGGGGGAGGGGCGAAAAAATGGCATAAATAATCCTGTCTCAATATTGAAACTTTAAAAAAAAAAAAAAAAATGTTACATCTCGGCTCGAACGTGCAATCTTAAGATAATGATGCTGCTACTGAACCGACTGAACTATGACCGTGTCAGCAAAATTGGGTTGGTTTTTATAAACTTTAAACTAATTCCAGAAAGAACATTTTAAGAAAATCATTTATCTTTTAAAAATCATATAAAGTCTACCAATATTATTGTAAAATGCCAAACAATATTGTTAAATTTCAATAATGTGCCATCACAAAATTTCTAATGAAATAATGGCCAGTGAGGGTTGGGAATATGCATTGCATTGAGAGAAATGATAGAAGAATCATACAATGAATGTGTTATGTTAGTGTTAAAGATGTGTTATGTTAATGTTAAAGATGTGTTATGTTAGTGTTAAAGATGTGTTATGTTAGTGTTAAAGATGTGTTATGTTAGTGTTAAAGATGTGTTATGTTAGTGTTAAAAATGTGTTATGTTAGTGTTAAAAATAAACTAAGATCTGATGATCTAGGAAAATTAAACATGGACAGTATAGTGATATGTGTGCAGAACTGGAAACTTTGGTATTGCTAGGTTGAATAATGAAAGTTCTTGGATTACTAGATGTAGGACAATTAGGGTAGCAGGTTCAGTTAACGTTTCTTTCCTAGAAGTGTTCGTCAAACGCTATACCATTGGGCTGCTTCCCAACTAACTATAGCATGGTCATTTTAAAGTCTAATTTAAATAAGTTCTTGTTGAGTAGTCCTTTTATATAATTGAACCCTACTCAAGTTCCACCATTATCTGAATCTTTCAAAATAAAAATAAACAAACCTTCTACATCTTTTTTGTTTGTTTGTTTTTAAGCCCCGTTGCATAAAACTAAATTACCCACCTTTATTTATACACCTGTGTCCCAAAATTCATAATGATCGGTTAATTAGTTTTAGTAAATTCTGTACATACAAATACGAAGATAGAGATTAACTGTATTGATCTGCTGTTGCTCGTATAGAGGGCTTAGATTAAAAAAAAAAAAATGAATTTATTTTAATCCATAACGTTATTAATTCGTGAAAGGAACTCCTTCCACAAAAATTTTATTGTTAACTTGTTTTTATGCATGTGTTTAAAGAAAGTTGAGGCTTTTATGGTTGTTATATCGTGGAATGCCTTAGGATTAATATAGAATAAAATATCTTACCGCAGGGTGTCCATCCTTCACGTGGATATGTTTGCAGCACACGGTGAAAGAGATTTGGCTCGTAGAACAATTATGAACAAATAAGAAAATCACTCGCTGTTATATAACGATATACGTTTATTATAGAGAAACATACACACGTAATGACAATTCAGACCTAATAGATGAAAGGTTAGAAGTCTAAGTATGATAACAGGAATGAAACGATGCTCATTTCTCCATTTTGAAAGTCACTCTGTTTTCCCTCCACCCTGTACTTCCGGTTGTTGATCTTGCGAGAAGTCACAAGAATTTAAAGTTAAGAACTACAGACAAGGGGCGGCAACTTTGCCCAAAGAGGTAAAGAATTACTCCTCTTGCATTATACTTTTGTATCGCCCTAACAGTGGTGTTGCTGTGAAAGTGTGTACGTTTGTGTTCATTTCACAGCATTGTCGTCTGCTCGTATTGTGTGAAAATGCGCCGTGTTCACTCATCTGGCCTTGGTTGTCTTCTTCCTTGTATCAGGCTAAAGTTGTCTGCCCATCAAGTCACCATTGCAATGAAGAGTTACCAAGGAAACCCGTTTCCCGGGATTGATTTAGCAACGAATGTTCCACACTTTAATACTTTTATTGTTATCAAAATTAGTGAAGTCACCTATTTTTCAATCAAATCGATTGATTGCCTTCTTTAGTCAGGCACCCACCACGATGCAGCGAGAAGAAGCTTCACATCTTTCCCCGCAGTTCACAATACATTGTATCGGAGAGAACCTTGCATACATTTTATGAAATCATTTTTATATAATGGCTTGAATTAAAGTTTAAAATGAAAAAGTCAAGTATCATGGTTCAATTGTGCCCTAAACAAAAACATTCATTTTGAATACGCCCCTGTCTTATCAACGAACCTACTGTTGATTTTATATGCCAGGCCCTTCTCCTTGTGCAGTGATAAAACTTTTCAAATACACTTGTGATGTTAGGTTGTATAAGAGTGTTAACTTTGGTCAAAATCAGATGTTCCTTCTTTCATGAGATTTTTTGATTATTGATTTTCTTTTATTTATTGGGAGCATTCCGATACAAAACCTAAGAATACTGCTTGACACAAAGTACATTTATGTGAAATTTTTTAAAAATCGGCACAACCGTTTCAGAGTTCATAGGGAACAAACTCTCTCACTCACACAAATTCAGGCCAGCTGTTAGACAAGTCATAACAGAGGAGCAGTAAATTTATTAAAATTTGTTTTTATATTATTAGAGCTGATTTTTTTTTTTTTTTTTTAATTTAAATATTAATTTTTTTGGTACCCCCCAGGAAAAAGGGAGGTAGACCTGTAAATTCACCCTTGTCCGTTCGTCTGTCCACACTTTTCTCAATAACTACGCCATAGAAATTTTTGAAATTTTGCGCAAACATTAAACATGATATGAGTAAAAAGAAGTAACCGAACAGGTTTTCTGGGAACCCTCCGGTTGCCCACCTACGGGTGCCTATCTGGTTAAAATGGCTAAAATTGACACTTCTGTTTATTAAAAAAAAAAAATTGATGCCTTGGATTTTTATAAAACTTTCTGAAAAATTGTAACTAACTGATTTCTATATAATTTTGTTTGTCTATACTTCGCGATAACTCTCTGGTGTGCCCCAGGGGCAGTTTATGGTAACATGCAGGAAAAAGAGGGGTAGGGGCGCAAAGAGGTTTAACTTATACAGTTTCAGTTCTCATGATCCCATGTGATGTTCCGTTGTGTTTTTATGTTCAGTTTGTGTTTGTAGATCATGTGTGTTAGTCTCCGCATTTATTGATATTATTACTATTATTGGCTCACAAGGAGCTTTCACACAGGTCATCAAAGATCTCATTGAATACAGCCTGTGGTTTTCCCTGGAAGCTGAGTGACAAGTCTCCCAAGATTTTCCAGTATTCTCCACCTTTTTCGATAATATTTGCAAATAAATTAGCATTACAGCAACAGCTGCTTGCAATGATTTCTTGTTGGCAGTGGCCATTGGTCTTGACTGGAATTTGAGTGACAGTAAGCCTTCCCAAGTCTCAGTTCTTTTCGTGCTTATACAGTGGAGGTCTGGTCAGTGCTCACTTCTCGGCCTTTCCCTACTACTTGGCTATTTGGTCTCGCTCTTTTTTTTAGAAGGGAGGGGGACAGTGATGTGGTGAGGGGGTGGGGGGTTATAGGTATGCAACTTCAATGTTCTTGGTTCCTTATAGCGCTTCATGTTATGATTGCTATTATTATTATTATTATTATTATTATTATTATTATTATTATTGACATGATTGTTATTATTATTATTATTATTATTATTATTATTATTATTTACTTATATTGTTTTCATTTCATCTCCGGATTTCAGGATTCTGCTTTTTTTGTTTCCTGTAACTCTCCCACCTGGTGGGAATAAATAGATGTTTTGCATATTTTGAATTCTACAGCCAATCTCCTGCCGTGTCTCCTTTCTCCCATCACGTACATTTTTTTTTTTTTTTTTTTTCCAAGATCATTGACCTTTAGGTGATATTTTCAAAAAATGAAATCAAGAGGAAGTAAGATCTTTCGTTTTCTAATTTATTTTTTCTCGCCATAACAACTGATCAAATATTTTTAAAAATGCCACGAGTAGATGAATCTAATTAGGATTTAAAATATAAAAAAAAAAAAAAAAAAAATTTTTTAACAAAAATGCAGTTTTATTGGCCTTTTTTTTTTTTTTGTTATCAATTGTTTATTTCAACAAGATTAGAGTTTTTAAGATTTTCAACGTCTTTGAGAGTGAAAAAAAAACATGTAGTGTGTTTATGTGGAGATATGTTTATTCAATTATATTTTATCTTTTACTTATATCATTTTTTTTTTAATTTATGAAGCTCAATGTAACTACAGAGCATCTATAAATATAAAAGCGAAAATGTATGTATGTGTGTTCGCTTTTTCTGTATGTCTACAAAA
>NC_136525.1:55755998-56035998 GCF_053919585.1 Euprymna scolopes | reverse complement strand
CAGCTATTCTACGACTGCTGCTGATTTTCTCACAATGCGCTTACACACGCTGTTACCAAGAGAGCGCACACTTCGTTACAATAGCTCTGATTTTTAAACACATTGTTAATCTGAAATATATATTTTGAGTGTCGCCTGCAATGAGGATTCAACCTCCAGAAAAGTGCAAGTTAGGACCAAAACGTGAAAATGGCAAGATAAGAACAATAGTGTAGTATATGTTCATTCCAAAAGTAAAATCTCCTATTTTTTTTAATTCAAAAACTAAAATGTTAAAGAGTTATGAAGACGGGAGTGGTATCAATAAAAGAGCAACCTTTTTTGTGTTCCAGAATTTATTTTTTCTACATAGTCACCAGCATTCTCAATGCACTTTTTGCCAACCTGTTTTGATTCCTCGGTCGTAAAATCCAGAACACACTTTGTCACTCGTATCTCTGTCGCCACTCTGAAATCTGCAAACCCATCTCCTTTGCTAACATCAACTACATCAGCTTCCTAAATGTTCAACAGTCGCCGGTAAATGTTGATCAGTTCAATTTTTTTTTTTTTTTTTTTTTTTTTCCATGGAGGAATTCAACAGCACATCTCTGCTTCTGACACACGTTCATGACAAGGGTTGCTTTCTTAGTCTCATACTGTCAATATTTGCAACACAGATGAAACTTTCAGGTCATGAATGCATAAGTTCAGTCATCATAACAATGCAATTTGCAGTCCCCTCTGATCCATTCGAATAGAATAAAAAATAGGAGGCATTATTTTTGGAACGCCCTGGTATATATACTAGTAAAATAAATATGCTCTCTTTCATTGCATATTTCTGCTATTCTTAATAATTTTTATAGTATCTGTTGTCATGATACCATCTTCCCAGGCTTTACCTCCTACTTTACCAGAGCAGTCTAGAATAAGTCAATTTGTTATATATACTAGTAAAAATGTTCTCTTTGATCACATATTACTACAGGATGGAACAATAAAATTATCACCCTAGAAAGGACGACCTGATTCCATTTCCGTTTGATGACAATCGTTTTCTTGGGGGGGGGGTCCTAGTTAGCCGTGTACAGATCTGAGTAGCGATAGGAGATTCTATCATGCCTGAAAATGACACAATGTTCAACAAGCACGATTGTAGATGCACCACTGTACAACTCATGCTTTCTACCAATCCAAGTTATGACAACAGGACCATTGCCCACACTCTGAAAGTGCATTACTGGATTGCCACAAATAACAGGAACATGTTGAGGGTGATGAAAACAAAATTTCCGACCACAGTTATGGTCTTTTGTGTGGTTTCAAGCGAGGGCTACATCATGCCACCTCACATCTTCGAAGTCGGCTTGAAATCAACACCAAATTGTACCTGGATGTGTTGAAGAGTGTGGTGCACCTCTGGTGCAATCAGGTGGCCGATGGCAAACCCTGAATGAGGCAGCAGGACTCAGCACCAGCCCACAAGTCCAAAGAGTCTCAGGCTTGGCTTCAGAAGGAATGTTACGACTTTGTACCCTTCTCTCTCCTGCCCCGACGTGAACCTGCTGGACTACTTTGTTTGGTCATACGTCAAGAACATCACCAACATGACCTCCCACAACATCAAAGCCAGCCTAATCGCCACATCCGCCAAGTATTCGCTGAGCTCCCGTCGGCACTTGTGGAAAGGCCTGCTCCCACAACCGGGCCTGTATTGAGGCGGTGATTGATGCTGAAGGTCCCATCCATCCATAGCCCTTGAGCCCCTGGAGAGGCATAGGCCATCCTACAACTTTTATAGATGTTTTTGTAGGAGTTCTTTTTACAGGGTGAGGGTTCTGGCTCCACGCCCAACCTTCCCAGAAGGTACATACAGCGCCTAGCCTTCCCAAATTGTCACCCATCTGGTACTGACCAGGCTCAACGTTGCTTAACTTAATTATCTGATGAGAACTGGTGTGTCAACATGATTGCGCTGTACATGAGGCTGAAGGTGGCTACATTGAATAGATGTCAGCTCTACTACATAATCAAGTTACCTTAATTGATTTTTCCAATAAAAGTTTTCAAATGAAGCTGTGGTGTCTTTTTTTTTTTTTTTTTTTTTTTTTAGGAGCGAAAACTTTATTGTTCCACTCTGTATTAGCCTTAAAAATAACTTTTTTTTTTTTTTTTTTTTTTTTTCATATTGATCTTTTCACTGAACCCAAATCCTATTCCGTTAATATTGTACATAAAATTCTCTGTTAAAATATCTTTTATTCTTAGTTATTTAAAATTTTTTTCTTCCTTCTCATTTTTTCCAGCCGTACAAGAAGAGCGGCAAAGGGTGAAAGAGAAAGGCGAAGGGGAGGTGGAGAGTACAAGCAGCGCAAACGTTGACATGCCCGTCGAGAGGATCCTTGAAGCAGAACTTGCTGTTGAACCCAAAATCGAGACCTATATAGACACACAGGTAAGAAACGGCTTCTTCTCTGTTTCTTGTGTGCTTTTTGCACGCTGTCTCTCGCACACTCACTCTTGCGCTCTTGTACACACTCTCTCTCTCTCTCTCTGTTTGTCACTCTCTCTCTCTGTCTTGTGCACGCATGCTCACTGTTGCTCTCTCTCGCTCTCTTTGTCGATTTCTCTCTCTCTCTCTGTTTGCCGCTCTCTCTCTCTGTTTGCCGCTCTGTTTGTCGCTCTCTCTCTCTCTGTTTGTCTCTCTCTCTCTCTCTCTCTCTCTCTGTTTGTCTCTCTCTCTCTCTCTGTTTGTCGCTCTCTCTCTCTCTCTCTGTTTGTCGCTCTCTCTCTCTCTCTCTCTGTTTGTCGCTCTCTCTCTCTCTCTCTGTTTGTCGCTCTCTCTCTCTCTCTCTCTGTTTGTCGCTCTCTCTCTCTCTCTCTCTGTTTGTCGCTCTCTCTCTCTCTCTCTCTGTTGCTCTCTCTGTCGCTCTCTCTCTCTCTGTTGCTCTCTCTGTCGCTCTCTCTCTCTCTCTCTGTCGCTCTCTCTCTCTCTGTCGCTCTTGCTCTCTCTCTCTCTCTCTGTTGCTCTCTCTGTCGCTCTTGCTCTCTCTCTCTCTCTCTGTCGCTCTTGCTCTCTCTCTCTCTCTGTCGCTCTTGCTCTCTCTGTCTCTGTCTCTGTCGCTCTTGCTCTCTCTGTCTCTGTCGCTCTTGCTCTCTCTGTCTCTGTCGCTCTTGCTCTCTCTGTCTCTGTCGCTCTTGCTCTCTCTGTCTCTGTCGCTCTTGCTCTCTCTGTCTCTGTCGCTCTTGCTCTCTCTGTCTCTGTCACTCTTGTTCTCTCTGTCTCTCTCTCTCTCTCTCTCTCAACAGTTGTTTCATATTTTTTCAATTAAATGCGATGAAGTCATTTTGTTTTTATTTTGCAATTAAACTTTATTATTTTTAAACTCGTGCGGAAAAATATTTTGTTGTAAGGGAGATAATCTATGCTTGTGTATGTTTCTAAACCTGTATACTTTGCAAGTTATTGGGAATAAAACTAAATTTAAGACCATTTTTTTCTACTTGGGTTAGAGTCACCATTTATCATGGCCTGGACCACTTGAGGATCTGGGTTAATGAGTCTAGTATCAGTTAACTGGTGAAACAACACTGTGATTATTGAGGATAATAGAACATATTGTTTCAGAGAATATTACAACTGGTGTTTCGTTCCATAAAGACCACATGCTCCATTGTCTAGAGTGGTTTAAGTCTTATGACGGAAAGTGTAAACACTTCTCCAAATTAAAAACTGAAGACAGTTTGTCGTTGAATCAACAGGTTTATTGAAAATGAAGAAGGTAAAAACTGAAAACAGAAAGAAAGAATAAAACAGAATTAGCGTGAAGCTGGTGTGGAAGGGGAAAGCAGCAAACGCTTAAAAATATGTCAAAATTGATTAAGTCCAAAATACTAACGAAATAGAATGTAAGAAATTAATCAAAGTCCCAGTGTGGAGATGGAAGAAAGGAAAAGCTCCGACATTGAGGAGAGAAAGGTGGAGGCAGTAGTAGCTAAACCCTCATGTCCACCAATCCATGGAAAGGGGGAAAAAAAAAGGAAGCCCCGGTGTTAGCAGTGAAGGGTCACAAGTTGTTCCCTCCAAAAAAAAGGGAAAGATGAGGGGCAATAAAAGAAAGACTGAGTTACGACAGCTAGTATGGAAGCAGCCTCACAGTATTGTGTTCCACTGATTGTCAGTTGTAGGAAAGAAACTTTGCTCATAGGATTTAGTTTTAGTCACAGATGAATAATAAAGGAAATTATTAGCAGTTGTTGTAGCTAAATGAGAGTCTACTGCAAATGTTCTAATTATATTGAAATCAAAGGGTTTGTATTACTGTACACATAGATTCGAAAAAGTTGTCAAAAAAACAAATATATAACAAATAGATGTTATCAAAGGCAAGATAAGTTACTTTTCTACCAAACTGGATATCATTTTCATGTTTTTATTCAATTTAACATGTTTATTCAGCTCGAAAAGCATACAGTGTTTACCGATGTATTGGAAAATTCAAAATGGCGGCCAACTCTCTCTTTAATACGGTAAGTTCGGAAAAAGGTGTAATAAATAATAAACTCAACAAAATACTGTTAGGAATTCGCTCAATATATGTTTTCGTGACATAACTTGACATATATTCGGTGTTTTTTTAATAGCATTTTGTCTAGTTTATTATTTATAACACTTTTTCCCGAACTTACTGTGTTAAAGAGAGAGTTGGCCGCCATTTTGAATTTTCCAATACATCGGTAAACACTGTATGCTTTTCGAGCTGAATAAACATGTTAAATTGAATAAAAACGCGAAAATTATATCCAGTTTGGTAGAAAAGTAACTTATTTTGCCTTTGATAACATTTATTTGTTATATATGTTTTTTGACAACTTTTTCGAATCTATGTGTACAGTAATACAAACCCCAATCAAATAGTAAAGACAGAAGTTTCCTGAACTTATTCCATCCACTTAATTCTTGAAACCACAGTCGAACACGTGTCATGACAATAGAGCGGAGATAGACTGTCTCTTCTATGAGAAAGAGGAAGTATGGTGGGGAAGAAGCTTCAGCCACTAGATTTCAAAGCCGGTTTTGAGCCCTGTCAAAGCAAGAAAGGATACTCTAGTAAAAAATATAATAAATCTATAACTTAAAGTATTGCAGCATTAAGAATTGATTATATAATTGGTATAAATTGAATTTAAAAAAAAAATTCTTAATGCTTCAACATTTGAAGTTATAAATTTATTATATTTTTTACTAGAATATCTTGTCCTTTTCTTTTCCAGTTTTAACAATTAGTCCTTTACTTTTCCATGTTTAAGCTTAACCATATTAATTTTCATGCTCGCATTTTTCTATTGTAATCCATGATTTGTCCAGGCTTCCAGTAAATTCACTTGTTCTTTGTTTAATTTTAGTCTTATTTTTTTTTTTTTTTTTTTGCCCCATAAACATAACATACACCCATGTAATAACAATGTACGGTACTCGTCTCCTTTTGATGATCCCCCCCCCCCGCCCCCAATTATCTAAATTTTATTCTCTCTGTTTCACTTATTTCTTTTTTCATGAGAGCGGTGAATTGGTAGCAACAGTAGTCACTGAAGCGATGTGGTTGCTATAGAAACCAGTCATAAAAAAAAACGTCACTCACCTCCTTACACTTTTTTATGATTTTAAACACCAGTAAATTCATCATAACTTTTGTTTTACTGAACAAAAATTGAAAAAAAAAAAAAAAAAAAAAAAATTTCACAATATAGCTGAGAAGGTGATCTATAAACTGTAATAATTGTTAGAAATTTGGTCAAAAAATGAGTGAGCAATGAAGCTTTAAAGCAGTTCTAAATGACTATAACTGCCACTTAACCATATATTCAACCACTATCGTGTTTGAATGATCCAGGTTGCACAGAGAAACACCTTCAAAGATGTAGGCATTTTTAATGTGTGTTTGGGGAGAGGAGGGTTAAACCATTTTCAAGTTATTAGAGGTTAGTAGCAAGTCTCCTTAAGCAATAAAAACCTGAGATGTTAATGATCATGGCGAAACTTATGTCAATTATCTATAATTATATATTCCAATGCTGTATATTAAATTTTTTTATTGTAAATATTATGCAGGCACTAATCGCTTCTTTATATTTAAAAATGTTCGTTTAGCTAATAGGTACATCGTAAGTGTTCCACAGGTAATAATTTTTTACAAAACTATTAGCACACGATTATGTAACGTCACCGATATTTTAGCAGTGATTTATTTATATAATAAGCATACGAGATTTGTTCGCCTGAGGTGTATCGTTAATATCTTGCTGACATGAAAATCTCAAATTAGTAACCGCTAATCCGATTCATCCACTAAAGCAAAACAAATCTGTTTTTAGGCAGAGTCATAATAAAAATAGATTTCACGCCTGTTTACGATGGCTATACAAGTTAATGGACCAATGTTTATCGGAAAAGGTTTACATTTATCTGACTGTTTGTTCTTTAGTTAGTCTTTTGGTCTCTTGTATTCCGCCCCCCCCCCACACACACCCCACCTTCCGAGCAGCAGAGTTAGATGTTTTCTTACTCTAAAATGTTTCTTCATTAATTTTTCACGACGTTGTATAACCATGTATGCAGAATTGACCAGATTTTTGGTTCCGTGGCAAAGGAAGGATTGGACCTAGTAATTCTCTCCCGTTCATTTGTTCACACTTTTTTTTAATAACCCCGTCTGGGACTTTAAAAAAAAAATTTGCACAAACATTAGTCATGGTGAAAGTTAATTTTTGCCAGAGCAGATTTTCCGGGATAACTCTGGTCTTTCCCCACCAAACCAACCCCACCCCCACACCATTATCAGGGTAAAATTGTCCTCAAAACGTTCATCTATTTGCATTTTTCACAATGACCATATCTTGGATATTTTGAAATTTTGCACAAACATGAGTCATGGTGAAAGTAAATTTTTCACTCGTGGAGGGGCACCCCGTATGCTTGGCTTGTTTTTTTTCTGTTCCTTTCCAAAACTCTAACAAGAATTTTCCTCTACAATACAACTAAACTAAACCCCAGAAGAAGACCAGAGGAATAGTTGGCCGAAACGTGGTGAAACAACAATTATAAAAACACGGATAACAGTCCACAAATAAATAAACAGTTTTACTCTACAAAACAACCAAACTAAAAACCATAAATTAATATTCGAATATATTGAAGCATAAAAACTTTTTCCAAAATTACTGGATTCGACATTAAATAACCTGAAAAGGGCTTGATGTACCGTAAGACCAAACGACCAAACATTTAACACCTACTCCACCCTGTGCTGCAATTCTAAAAATCACATCTGATAGAGGCCTTTAAGTGAAACGAGATTAGCATGTTAAGTTATGGGAGTTAATACTCCTTAATCCGTTTTTAACTTTAATGGTGTGACACTTAATGCTGTCTCCTATTGTTTGCTATTAGATTTTGATTTGCATGCACCAAACCGTGTAATTACAAATCGGATTTCACGTACACACCCCTACCCTTTCAAGTCTTATCCGTTAATTAGCTGACTAATCTATGTACGAAATGCCTCGTGCACTAAGTCAATGCATCACGGAGAGTGACCTCTGCTTGTCATGTTTATGTTCATTTTAGACTTAGTGTAAATTTTTCTTTTCTTTTTTATCCTACTCCAAAAATGATATATTGCCACTTGGACATAAAGGGCTACGTTTTAGGATCGTATCTAACGAGGGTGGGGGGGGGGGTAAGGAGTTGAGCAGCAAGATGTCAGTTCACATTACATTCAAACTTCCCCGTGTTAGTACAGCCAGGGGAGCAGGAAACGGGGAGGGAATTCCAAAATCTAGCAGTCTGAGGAAAGAAGCTATTAAAGTAGGCTTTTCAGCATTTGGGCACCTTCCTTCCCCTCCTGCCCTGACTTTTCTTTTCCTCCACCTCCAACTTTTCTTCCCCCTGATTCCCTCACCACGGACCCACCCCCTCGACTTTTCTCCCCGACTTTTCTCTCCCTGCTGGTTTTCCCCAACATCTTAGGGGGAAACAAAAAATATACAGAAACTGGTTTGCAGCCAAAGTTAAGTGCGTGATTTCATTCACCTATCGCATGTTTGACCTCATTAAATTTACGAACCTGTCACTTTTTAATCGTTTAATTTCAACCTTTCTCAGTTTTCTGCCCAGTTAGCGTTGCGGTAAGTTATCACGATTTTATTTTATCAACCTTCCCCTCAAGGCTTCAGGTTCGAGCCTACCTGCCTACCCGAAGTTTTTTTTTTTTTTTTTTTTTTTTTTTTTGCACCTCCAAACACCTGGGCAACGCCAGGCACCCACATTAGTAAAACCATAAATATCAGTTGTTTGTGTGTGTTTGTATGTCCACTAAACCTTTTTGTCATCCACATTGTATCAGCATGGACCTGGTACTGTTAGAAAGAGCAATCTTTCAGACATATTATGGAAAAATTAGAAAAAATCGTCAATTACATGTAGAAATGTTTTGTTTCACAGGTGGGAGGGTCAGGTAAAAATCTAGGTTTTGACGCTGTTTGTTAATTGCACATGTGCGAACGGTCGATTTATTGGTACATTTTAAAAAGCTAATTTTGCGACGTGATAACATCAGTGGTCCGATCGATAGTGTTCACTTACAAACTTTTGCAAGTTCGTGTCCGCCAACGCTGCCATTTTTTTTTTTTTTTTTTTTTTTTTTTAAACTAACGAATCAAACTTTCCAGATTACTGTTTTACTATACAATCGACAAAAATAACATACTTTGCTACAGTTTATTTACAGAATCATCTGGTTCTGCTCTACCAATCTAGATTATCACTAAAAGAAATTAAATAAACATGAGCAAGGGCAATAACTTGTAATGTGAAGAGTTGCCTCCCTTACATTTTTTTATTTTTTTAAGTAAAACAAAAATAAGATTACATATGACTAGGGCTATGACAATAGTATATTCTTTTCATTATTTTGACTCTCGAGTATTTATTAGTTAATATCTTATGTTTTTATATAGAGTGATGTGGTTCTCGATTGATTGTCTTACATATCAGGGCTCTACATTCCGAGTGATTTTTCAAAGTGGCGACTAGAAATAATGAATTTATTAGTTAATATCTTATGGTTTTATATAGAGTGATGTGGTTCTCGATTGATTGTCTTACATATCAGGGCTCTACATTCCGAGTGATTTTTCAAAATGGCGACTAGAAATAATGAAACGCTTATCTTTTAGTGATTGCATTTCTTTCACTGACAATCTTCCAACGCTCACTACTGAGTGAAAAATATCTTTTCAACTTTGTTCGTTTTATTAAAAAAAAAAAAAAGAGTCTCCAATCTAATAAGTCCTGAACTATCAGGCAAAATCTAACCTCTGTCCCATCGCCAAAATACTGCAGTCCTGTGTTCTGACAAACTTGTAGCACTCGTGCCTTTTCCACATAAATACTCCCGACTAATCTGACAAGCAGCAAAATCCCACCCCTCCACTGTGGAGATCTCTAGATTCTGGAAGGCCTTCTACTCTAATAGTTTCGTCCCTCGAACTGCTAGACTTTGGAATTTCCTCCCGGTTCTTCTGCTTCCCTTACTGTACTCACGTGTCAAAGTTTAAACCAGGGCTTTACGTTGCGAGTGAAACAGTCGCATTTGCAAGCGATTTTTCAAAGTGACGACTAGAAATAATGAAACGTTTATCTTTTGTATTTCTTTCACTGACAATCTTCCGAAGCTCATTACTGTGTGAAAAATATCTTTTTAACTTATATTATAACTAGCCTGAGTGCCTGGCGTTGCCCGAGTGTTTGGAGACGTGTGTTGAGAAAAAAATCAAGGTGGTAGTATGCAGGCTCAAATTCGTGACGCGAACGCGGAAAAGAAAGTGGAGGTGTCTGTAAGAGCAAGAAAAACAAAATAGGAAAGTTGCTAGCGCAAAAAAAAAAAAAAAAAAAAAAAGTTGTAGTAGGCAGGCAGGCAGGCTTGAACCTATACCGCGAAGGAGGAAAAGAACATGAAAAAACAGTGACATCTTTGCTGTTGCACCCATCGCCAAACCGGAAATGACATAGTTTTAAATTAAAGCTAGTCAATCAAAAACAGAGGATGACTTTCGTAAATTTCGGCAAAAAAAACTAACCCCTCCCTGTAAAAAGTTCCCAGTTGAGGGTGATGGAATTAATGCTTCTGGACAATTTTTCGATATTTGTTGTCCAAAAGGTCGGGCTTCAGAACGGTGCCAATCTCATGAAAATTCGTCGCCTCTGTCGAAAGTTTTAGGCAGATATATAAACATACATACATTTAAACGGACAGGTGAGATTTATATTATAGATATGAAGCGTTGTCTCCCTTACAATTTTTTTTTTTTCTAACCAAAACAAAAATAAAATTACATATGACTTAGGACTATGACAACAGCATATTCTTTTTATTATTTTGACTCTTGAGTATTTATCAGTTAATATCTTAGATGTTTTTATATAGAGTGATGTTGTTCTCGATTGATTAACTTGCATATACTCAAGAGTCAAAACAATAAGATAATTCTGTTGCCATAGCCCTAATTATGACTCATGACTTCACTGCATTCCAAGCTATGTGTAAGTGCAGTTTATGTATGTATAATTTTATTTTTCAACAGTTTATGTATGTGTGTGCATGTATATATTTTTTTATTATTGAATGCTAAAATAAAATTCTTGATTAAGATAATACATGACCAGGTTGGCATAAAACAAATCTTCTAAATTTCTGTAAATTTTCAAACATTTCTACAAATGTTTTCCTGTTTAAAATCCTCATTTCAAATTGGCATAAACTGATATCTGTCAACATTCATAAACTCTGACTATCTTTTTATTATAAAAAAAAAGTTTGAACTTGAAGAAGTTTGGAAGTTACACCGGCTAAAACATCCTGAATATAACAATTTGAGAATAATTACAAGGAAAATCTTATGAAATGGTTTTTACAATAAATTATACAAAACCGGTTATGTTGTAAAAAAAAAAAAAAAAAAAAAAAAAAAATTATTTAACTTTCTGTAGAATAAAAAAAAGTACATGTTAATTTCTAAATTTAAAAAAAAAAAATTTTTTTGTATTTTGTTTTATACTTAAAAAAATTTTTATTTAAAGTTTTTTTTTTTTTTTTTTTTTTTTTTTTTTTTTTTTTAAGATTTTATTTAAAATTTTATCTTTTTTATTTTATTTGTATCATAATTTTTTGTTTCGTTTTTATTTAATACTAACAATTCAGCCCAGTTTTGCTCGGGCTCTATGTACTGTACATAACTTTATATGTATATATATAGTAAAAAGTTGACTCAAATGCATGACTACATCTAAAATTTCAAGTGTTTAGACTCAAAATTGGCAGAGGAGTTTGGTAGAGTCTACAAAGGTCAACTCTTTCAACTTTGACCTCTTGGCAACCAAATTTTCGCCCAAAAACTGATTAAAGTTTGCTGCACGCCTGAATACCATTTATGTAAAATTTGAAATGTTTAGACCCAAAATTTGCTGAATAGTTTGCTTTTGAACTTTGACCCCTTGGTAGCCAAATTTTTGGCCTAAAACTGATTAAAAAACTTACTCTCTGTCTGAATACAATTTATGTAAAATTTCAAATGTTTAGACCAAATATTGGCTGAGAGGTCAAATTATTTTTAAATTTTGCCCCAATTTTGATCCCTTAACATTTATTATTTTGGGCTCAAATCAAGTTAAAAAGTTTGATCCATATCCAAGGAACCTACATCTAAAATTTCAAGGGTTTAGACTCAAAATTGGTGGAGGAGTTTGGTAGAGTTTTCAAAGGTCAAATCGTTGAACTTTAACGCCTTGACAACCAAATTTTTGGCTAAAAACTGATTAAAAAGATTTTCCCTGTCTCAATATCCCTTATGTCAACTCTCAAATCTGTAGACTGAAAATTGACAGAGTAATTTGGTAGGGAAATGTACACACAGAGACAATTTCACTTTTCTAGATATATAGATTAAAAAAAAAAAAAAAGAAAAAAAATTGAAAATGTATTTTTGACCAAGTGTATTTTAAGCCCTAGCACATTTTTTTAATTTTTTTAATTTTTTATTTATTTCTTAATTAAAATAGTTTATTGAACCCACATAGACCTCTTTCTGGCTCTGGAGTGGATAAATCTCAAAGTCTATCATAATAACCATTAAGGAGACATTGTAGAGCAAAGCAAGATCGCCACATTATCGTTGACATTCAAGAATAAAAAGGGTTAGGACCAATCTTATAGACCCAGCACCATTCGAGAAGCCAGTCTTTGAACTCTCCGCAGATGTAGGATATCACATTAGATATGGAGAAGAGCCCTGGGCTGTGGTCAATGTAAAATAAATTTAGACCCTTGCAATGAAAATGACGACATGTCTGAAGTCCTAGCAAGATCTGTTGAACTTTTAATAAAGACAGATTTTTTTTTTTTTTAATTTTACAGATTTTTAGCTAGTCGATATATTAATACGATAGCGTGTGTTATTTTGTCATGCTTACATCTTTTTTTCTTCCGAGTGACTGTCATTTAATTGTTATGACCTTTCATTTCTTGTAATAAATAATTTTACCAAGAATTTTTCATAAGTTTCGGTCTCAGCTGAAGGAACTCAATTTATATATATATATATATATATATATATATATATTTATTTATTTAATCAGTGGTGGAAAAAAAAAACTGACTAGAGTGCTCAATGTGTAGCCAGAGCAGTATATAGGAAATTTATTGCTGAGTCCAGAATGAATTTACATATCGTTTCGCTAGGAAGATATCCTAGCGAAAACGATATATATATATATATATATATATAAAATATATTTTAGTAATCGACATACAGTCCTGTTTCGTTGTATCACAACTCATCAGTGCCGCTAGACTAGCACCTATCCCAAGCCGAGGATCGAACCTAGAACCGTCGTGATGACAGTCGGCAGTTCTACCCCTTGACCACGGAAGCGGTGCCCGCAACTAATCTGTCCGGATGTCTATTTAAATAAACATCCGTCCGCCACTCGTAAAGTGCTCAAACGTTTGTTTGTAAACAAACAGCGAGCTTCGCATTTTTCAGCCAAATTAAGTAGCGAGTGAGAAATTTTAGTCATTCAATAAAGTTAAAAATTTATGACGTGAAATGGTTAAATTTCAAATCAAAATATTTTTATTATTCTATGTAAGACAAAGAATACATTTGAAATATAACGCCTGATCCTATATATATATATATATATACTAGCAAAAGTACCAGTCGTTGACTGGGTTCAAAAACAGCCTACAGAAAATTGACTCTGATTTATGAAAGTATGATAGGTTATGAAAAGGAAGGGTTGTAAAGAGATAGCTTCGAATTTGGGGGTATTAAAACCAAAGCAAAATATGATGAAAGTAAAAATAAAATAGATAAACCCCATGATTTATTGTACCATACCTGTTCACACTGAAACACTTATCACAATAATCTGTGGATCTATATTAAAATATCTTGTTAAACTTTGTGACATATTTCCGTTCTATGGAGGTCAGGCGCGAACGAACACCCCATAATTTTATTATACAATATTTCTTAAAATTAAAACATAATTATCAAAGTATACTTACGCAGATAGATATGAAAAGTCTTTATTAAAGTTTGTGCCTATTTCCATTCTATGGAGGCCAGGCGCGAACGCAGACCCCACAATTTTATTATACCATCCCTATTTAAGTTAAAACATACTTATCAAAGTATTATGTACATCTATATCAAAAACACTTGTAAAGGTTTTTTTTTTTTAAATTTTAAAATTTTTTATTTTCATACTTTGTGGACCAGCCGCATACGCAGACCCCACAATTTTAATGAATCATCATTATGCCAGATCAAACATACCCATTCCTGTGTCTCGATACATCTTCTATCATTATATGTAATCAGTTTTTTAAAATAGTCAACCATATAGGAGCCTATTTGTGACCAGACACACACACACATTTTTTTCTTCATAAGTTTTGGTTTCAGTTTCGATTCAAGCTGATGGTTTCGGTTTGATTCAAGTCATATAGATACATATTTTGTATTTTTGAAATCACAACTTTATAATATATAAGAATTGATATAAAATTGACTCTATAATAATATATACAACTCTATAATAATATATACGAAATCGGCATAAATTAAAATATATTGAAATATACTTTATGACCGGACTACGCCGGACGTCCCTGCTAGCTTAGATAAATACTTTTGCAGTTTTAACAAAAGAGCTACAATAACATCAAGACATCTCCATTTATGCTGAACATCTACAGAATGCCAGCATCAATATATTACATATGAATGAATCTGCTGTGGAATTTCCACGGGTCCCACTAATATTACCATGATTACATTTATGGCCATTTTTCTAATTATTTTTTTCTTTTTATTAAAGTTGATCTTTCCTCAAATTTTAACAAAAAATTATTTTTATAAATATTTTTAAAAAAAGGAGCATTTCACCCACGACATTTGTATTAAAACAAAGTAATAAAGCATGTTTACGTGTTTTACTAATAAAATAAACATCATTTTTTTTTTACATAAACATACCGTTTTCATCTTAAGAACAAATCATATTCTGCAGGTATATAAGCATTTGTGTGTGTATATGCAATAACGTCAAAATACATATTTAAAGCAAGTGAGCTACACAAACGTTTGTTTCTTTCCAGTAAAAGAATTCTCCAGGCTAAATGTTAGTCTGACAAATTCCTTCAGTGGAATGAAACAGTTGCAATAAGTGTACATCATATACTACTGCAAGACTCTAGAGTATTCAATGGGGTTTAAACCATGGAATGAAATCTCAAACAAAATACAGTGGGGGTCAAAAGAGTTTGCAGACCTATTTTTTCTCAATTTCTTTATTAATCTTGCTTTATTTTTCATTTTGGACTCTTCCATCATTTGCTGGTTGCCATTCTGGTTTGTTCCATTATTACATTTTACGATAAAAGCCAGAATGTAATAATAGTTCGACATTTTCCACTTTTCAGGTGAGCCAAAAGTTTATGCAGGTAATCTTAATTTATTGATAATGGCTAAAGGAAAGATGTTGACAGATAGGGAGAAGGGTGAAGTTGTTACATTTCTTACTGTAAAGAAGTCTACATTGGAAATTTCGAAAATTTTGAAACGAGATCATCGAACTGTGAACCGTTTCATCATTGACGCCAAAGATGGAAGAAAGAATCATAAAAGTGACAGACCAAAGGTGACTTCATTACGAGATATTAGAAAAATCAAGAGGAGTTTGCTAGCAAACCCACACAGCACAAGCAAAGCTATTTTCGACCATGCAGGAGTGTTTGGCATCTCTAAAAGGACCCGAAATCGGATTTTGAAACAGATAGCCAACCAGAGAACACAGACAAAATGTCATCCTTTGAGTAATATAAACTGTCAGAAGCGACTAGCATGGGCCACTAAATATTTGAAAACCAATTTTCAAAATGTTACTGACGAGGCCAGAGCAACCCTCGACGGCCCCGATGGTTGAGCCAAGGGATGGCTTCTTAAAGGCAATAGCCCACGCTTGCAATTCGAACATCAACAGGGAGGAGGAGGAGGAGGAGGAGGAGGAGGAGTGATGATTTGGGCTCATATTATTGGAAGTGAGATTGTTGGTCCTTTTCTTGTCCCTGACTGTGTCAAAATGAATTCTGTGAACTACTGCAAGTTTTTGGAAGCAAATTTATTGCCCTGGTTGAATTCACAAAATGATGCTTTCAACCAGAATCTAATTATCCAACAAGACAATGCCCCAAGCCATGCTTCTCGGTTCACAAAAGCTTGGCTTTCAGATAAGGGGATCTCTGGTGAACGTCTGATGGACTGGCCACCTCAGAGCCCAGATTTGAATCCGATAGAGAACCTCTGGTCGATTCTGAAGAGGAAGGTTTATGAGAACAGGCATCAATTCCATAGTAAAAAAGACGTTTGCGAGAGAATCAAGAAGGTATCTTCTGAAATCACACCTCAGCAAGTGCATACATTAACATCCTCTGTTGATAGGAGGCTGATTGATTTGATTAAAAATGGAGGAAAGCGAATAAAGGGTTAAATAGTTTAATAAATTCGTATTGTTCTGTTAATTGTTATTTGAGTAATAACTGTTGTTTTCTTGTAATATGTTATCAATATATGGTACTATAATCATGATGACACAATTTTTCGAATTATATCATGTTTAAAAATGGTATTTATTGCGGATAAATGACTGCTTGCAAACTCTTTTGGCCCATATTCCTTCCTGAAATCATTTAAAGATCCATACCCCCCCCCCAGAATATGATTATTTGGTTTCCGTTTCTATGAATTTACTTCATATATTTGCATATCAACAATGAGTAACATAGTTATTAAATTGGAAAATACTGAAGCATAAATCTATCAATTCATACAATTTGCAAACACTTGAAACTGCAATTTATTATAGTCATAAATTGTAAAGATGTACATGTCCTTTAAAAAAAACGAGTGGAAAAATGTAGGAAATGTAAAAAAAAATAATAAAAACGAACCGGCATAAAATTTCCGTTTGCATGAAGACTCTTTCAATGGCGATCTGAAGATGAAAATAAATCTTTAGAAAGAATCAAATTAAATCCAATTGATTAGAATTAGTTCAGTTGGAAAATAAAATAAAAAACAAGATATATATATATAGTAAGTTATAAAATATATATGGCAATTAAGCTACACTGAATATTCCGCGTTTCATCCACTCTAGGACACTTCAGGCTTTTTATATATATAATATATATATATATATATATATATATATATATAACTACTTCATTTACTCACATAAAGCCTGAAGAGTCCTAGAGTGGATGAAATGCGGAGTATTCAGTGTAGCTTAATCGCCATATATATTTTATAACTTACTATATATATGTGTGTGTGTATATGTATGTATATATATATATATATATATATATATATATATATATATATACATATATATATATATATATATATACATATATAAAAATAAAAAGGAAACAAACCATATTATGTGTTCATCAACGTTTCGTCTTTATTTCGAGACTTCCTCTGGATGGATGAGATTAAGAAACAAAAAATACCAGTACAAAATATTTTAAAATGTTTCACGTGCACAGTGTGATGCAGTTCTATTTCAGAAAAACGGAAAAAGACACTGTGCACGTGAAACATTTTCAAATATTTTGTACTGGTATTTTTTTGTTTCTTAATCTCATTCATTCAGAGGAAGTCTCGAAATAAAGACGAAACGTTGATGAACACATAATACGGTTTGTTTCCTTTTTATTTCTCTATTTTGTCGGAATACTATTTCCATTATTTTCATCATATATATATATTGTTTTTTATATGCTGGGGTGGGTGCCAGGCGTAAAATACGCTTAAATATGATATTTTAATTTGTCCAGATTTCAAATATATATTTCCAAAGAAAAAAAAAATGTATTTGGGTGCCATCAATTAAAAACCGAAAGCAAAACTGTAGCATTCAAAGCTGGTGACGTTACCACTGTACCAACGTGACACACATATGAACTGATTAAAAATAAACTAAGATGAATGTATGAAATGAATAACGATTTTTTTCAATTTTAAGGGATCAAAAACTATTTTAATTGGTTAAAGACCCATAAAAAGAGCGATCCTTAAAAAATCCAATCATTTGAAGCTCCTGGTGCCGCTCTGCGACTTGTAGTTTTTGAGGAGATAGTTTGAAAATATGGAGGCAGACATACATATTTATACTTGCATTTTATACTTTTATATTTTATACTTGTAATGTGTTCTTGTGTCAGCATGGTTAAATAGAAGTCCGTACTATATATGATGCGGACTTCTATTTGACCATGCTAACACAAGTAAGAAAACATTGAAAGTATATAAAATATGATTTTAAAAAAACGTGTGTGCGTTACAGCTTTTATATGCACATTTTAACTAAAAATCAAACACACATTCTGAAGAAGGGAATATTTTCCCGAAATATTATATAAAACCTTCATCTGACTGATTCTTGTAAAAACACAATTTTACATTAAAGCAATTTTTAAAAAAAAATTACATTAATTGTATTAATAATTCGCTCATTCCACCGTTATGTATTAATTGACTTTAGTTTGTGTCTGTTATAATTCTGCATTGTATTGCCTTCTGTAAATTTCCTTTTTTGCTCCCCTCACCTGGCTTCACCTTCCTTCCTTCCTTCCTTCCTGCTTGCACCCTTATTTTCTAATTCTATTTCAGTAAAATCACGCATGATTTTATAAATCTTATTATTGTTTATTTTTTTATAGCACTTCAGAAAAAAAAGATTTTTAATTGGCTACTTTTGTAAAATTACTCTACCATGAAAAAAAAACTTGCCTTAATATTTAAAAAAATAAAAATTCTTTTAGCACCTCACAAAAAAAAAAAAAAACGGGTGCTTTAAAATTACCATGAAAAATATTTAAAAAAAAAAAAAAATTTAATAAAAAAATTGGCTACTTTAAAATGACCCTACCATGAAAAGGACTTGTATCGACATTTAAAATATATATATATATATATATATATATATATATATATTTATTTATTTAAAAATATATATTTTTTTTTTTTTTTTTTTTAAGCACTTCAGGAGAAAAAAAAAACGGCTGCTTTAAAATTACTACGAAAAAACTTATTTCGATATTTAAAAAAAAAAAAAAAAAAATTTGATACTCTAATTTTTTTCGATGGTTACGCCAATCATAAGCTCTTCAAGTCTTTGATAACAAATTTTTAATTATTTCTCAATAAAGTTGAGTTTCCCCTGCCACGTTTCTTTTTTGTATTAAACTACAGCAGCATATCTTGAGAAATGCCGCTCAGAGGACTCTTCCTTGTCTTGACAAAGTACTTGACGTGTTCCCTCAGCACCAAATGTAAAAGAGTCTAGATCTTTTCTCTTTTTTGATTGCGGTATAATGCCGGTCCTATGCAGTTCTAGGAAGTTTATCTAGTGTTGGGATGTTGAATCAGGAATCGGAAAAATCTGAATTTTATGGGGTATCAGAATCTGAAAAATTTGTACCTATTTTCCAATGCCAAAAACGATTCTTTTAATTTACTGTTTTTATTTGATTTTGTTACAAGCAAAGTCTTCAACTGCTGGCCATAATGATGAACTAATAAATATTTATTGATTTGAAACTAATATTACAACTAAAATCTATAGATTATTCCTTACAAGTGTATTTTTTACGCTTCACAAAATGGGCATGTGTTGTTACGATAATCGGGGAAAAATAATTTTATAGTTAAATATTTCGAGATTTATAAAGAATCGGAATCCGTAATTGTATCGGAATTGGAAACATTGGAATCGTCCCATCACTAAGTTTATATTCCTAGGCTTTGCCCGATGGATGCTGATGAGGCTGTTCAGGCATTTTTTGCAGGTCAGAGTGCTTCTCCTCAGAGGTATGAATTCTAAATCCCATTCTCTAACCTTGGTCACATTTCTCTCTGCGTGAGAGATAAATACTATCTGCGGCTTTTATTCGGAATCTCGACTCACTTTTTTTTCTTCCCAGCAGTACTCCCGCCACATCTGGGAAGGTGCCGCTTAGCAGCTAATGAAAATTAAATTGATATCGGAGACGCAATAAATGTTAATTGATGTAAAATATCAACATTTCAATTTTTTTTTTTTTACTGCTTTGTGCGGCTCTGATGCTGACAAAAAGCAAGACAGAAACATGGTGGAAACCCTTAACGTGGCAAATAAGATCCAAAATTAATATAAAAACTATTATCAAAATAAACAGATTCTACAAGCTTCTGACTACCCATGCAAAAACAGGGGTCATTTAAGGGCTTTTTTGATTGCTTTGTGTAAATAAGATCCAAAATTAATTATAAAAAACTTGGAACACAAACAGATTCTATGAGCTTCTGACTACCTACGAAAAAAAAAAGAGTGATTCAAGGGCTTTTTTGACTGCTTTATGCGACTCTGATGCTGACAAAAAAAAAATCAAGATAAAAACATGGTGAAAACACTTAACGTGGCAAATAAGATCCAAAATTATAAGAACTATTATTGAAATAAATAAATTCTACAAGCTTCTGACTACCCATGCAGAAAAAGGGAGTCATTTAAGGGCTTTTTTCGTGGATGGGCTCATCAGAAAGAAGTGCTTGAAATTATATTGACTTTGAACCTTTTCTTTTTTTTTTTTTTTTTTTTTTTTTTCTTTTTTTTTTTGTGTGTGTGTGATAATTTCTGTTAATACAGAGGGGTCACTGTTATTCTTCAGGTCCCAAATGACAGTCCGACTCTAGAGAAGGAACCCTACACTACTGAAGAAGTAAGTGAAACTGGGAATGAACAATTTTGTTGCAGTGTTGTCCTTTTTTTTACTCTAATAATTAATAAATGTGGCTTATCTTAACACTTGACTGCACTTTCATGGTATTTCCAAGCATTACTTAGCAGCACAGCCTTACAATTGTCGGCCAAAAGAAGATGCATGTGCAGGAAGTGTGATGTTGTATGGAAGTGAGGGTTGAGGACATGTGTTGCATGAAGAGAAATGATATAAAGATTGAGGACATGTGTTGCATGAAGAGAAATGATATGAAGATTGAGGACATGTGTTGCATGAAGAGAAATGATATGAAGGTCCTATTAAATTAATATCTGGAGAGTATAAGAAGATGTATGTGTTTATGAGGGTTTCATTTATCTTCCCTGTATACAGAGAAAGGTCTTATCTGACACTTTAGAAAGATTTTCTTTCACAAAAGTTTACAATGACCGAGAAAAAAAAAAAAGATTTAGAATTTTCCAGAACCTTCAAGAGTGGTTAATAGAATCGTGTACTTTTACAAGACCACCATTCACCCATGCATGGAGTATTATTGCCATATTTGGGCTGATGCATCTACCACTAGTCTCTCCCTCTTGGATAGGGCCCAAAAAAGAGTTTTCAATCTAATAGGTCCCACTTTGTCAACTAAGCTCCAACCCCTGTCCCATCACTGCAATGTTGCATCACTGTGCCTGTTTTACAAGTATTTTAATGAAATGTGCTCTGATGAACTTGTTGAACTTGTGCCCCCCTCAAAGTACATATCCCCGACAAACCTGTTTAGCAATAAAATCTTATCCCTTAACTGTTGAGGTCCCTAAATGCCAGAAAGTTTTTTACTCTAAAAGTTTCTTCCCTCAAACAGCTAGATTTTGAAATTCCCTTCCTGCTACCTGTTTTCCTTACTGTACTGATATGCAGAAGTTTAAATGTTACATAAACCAACATCTTCTTAATCTTTCCTAGGCATGGTCCCAAATAGTAGCCCCTTGTGTCCCAGTGGCATTATGCCTTGTTAGGGGTGAATGGGAGCAAAAAAAAAAAAGAAAAAAAATTCTAATACTGAGTGGCATTCTCTATAAAAGATTTTTATGCTAACTTGAGAGTTGTCGGTCTGTCGGCATGGGTTGGGAGTTGTCGGCATGGATTGGGAGTTGTCGGTCTGTCGGCATGGATTGGGAGTTGTCGGTCTGTCGGCATGGATTGGAAGTTGTCGGTCTGTCGGCCTGGATTGGGAGTTGTCGGTCTGTCGGCCTGGATTGGGAGTTGTCGGTCTGTCGGCCTGGATTGGGAGTTGTCGGTCTGTCGGCCTGGATTGGGAGTTGTCGGTCTGTCGGCCTGGATTGGGAGTTGTCGGTCTGTCGGCCTGGATTGGGAGTTGTCGGTCTGTCGGCCTGGATTGGGAGTTGTCGGTCTGTCGGCCTGGATTGGGAGTTGTCGGCCTGGATTGGGAGTTGTCGGTCTGTCGGCCTGGATTGGGAGTTGTCGGTCTGTCGGCCTGGATTGGGAGTTGTCGGCCTGGATTGGGAGTTGTCGGCCTGGATTGGGAGTTGTCGGTCTGTCGGCATGGATTGGGAGTTGTCGGTCTGTCGGCATGGATTGAGAGTTGTCGGTCTGTCGGCATGGATTGGGAGTTGTCGGCATGGATTGAGAGTTGTCAGTCTGTCGGCATGGATTCGAATTTGTTGTCTCTCGGCATGGATTGGGAGTTGTCAGCATGGATTGGGAGTTGTAGGCCTGGATTAGGAGTTGTCAGCTTTTCGACCTGGATTGGGAGTTGTCAGCCTTGATTGGGAGTTAACGTTAGTCAAGGTTCCAACCTTGGCAATCTGTCTGACAGAAACTGAGGTATTTCGATGACCTTTTTGTTGTTATACAGATGCAAGATGTTTTCTACACGACCAGGCTTCACCTTTTGGAGGAAGCAAGGTTATCACTTTTTGTCTGACCAGGAAATACCGGCAAGGCTACTCAGAATTATTTTTGCAACGGCAGAAGTGTTCTTCCTCTTTGGGTACTGGCTCATTTTCCGACCTTGTGTCACATCCTCTTGCGGTGGGAGAGGGGTAAATACTGGTTTGTCCACGTGGTGTGTTCAACTTCAGCTCCAGCATTATTCCAGAGTTCTAAATTGAGCTAGAAATCCTCTTTAAAATTCTTTGTTAACAAAAGATACTTTTGAAATATTTCTCTGATCAGAGATTTCATGAATAAAATTTTTTTTTTTTAGATTTCTTTGTGTATGATGACCTCTTTTTTCTAATAACTTTTGTGGGAGTTGATAGGTCAGCAGATGTAGACCAGTTGTGGTAGCAGGGTCTATTGGATGAGGAGGTTATTGAAGTTGTTTGGAAGTTTTGTTACCCTGATAAAACAGGTTAGAAGTGGATGGAATGAGTCTAGAAAAAATTTTGTCGTTGCTAACCAGCAACGCATTAAGATTTTTCAACCAAAGGAAGAATCTTTCGAGCATTTGGATGCAATGTAATAATGAATGGAAAGGAAACCTGAACAGTGAGGGTTGAGGATAGACGTTGCATGGCTAGAAATGATGAGAATGATACAGTGGATGGGTAATGCGAGTCTTAAAGACGGGTTTATATATGATGAGCTCCGAGAAAAATAAAACCTGCATGGTATGTGGAGATGCATGCCAAACAGGAGACTTTGTTAGTATGGTCACGTTGTAATGATGGATGAATTTTTTTACTTCCCCCTACAAAGGACCTAGTAATTCACTCCCGCTTGTTTGTTCACACTTTTCTCAATAACCACACTTTGGATTTTTTTTTTTTTTTTTTTTTTTTTTTTTTCAAATTTTGCACAAACATTAGTCATGGTGGAAGTAAATTTTTACCAGAACGGATTTTCTGGGATTGCCCCCAAATCGTTTGTTTGTTCATTTGTTTGCACTTTTCTCAATAATCACGCCTTGGATTTTTTGTCAAATTTTGCACAAACATTAATCATGGTGGAAGTAAATTTTTTACTTGTGGAGGTGGATCCCGCATGCTCAGCTTGTGACGTAGAACAGTTGAGGTAGCAGGTTCAGATCACAGAAGAAGGCCAAAGGTAACATTGCAGCGTGTGCTAAAAATGAATTTGAGAGAAAGATAGACAAAGGCTTGGTCAGAGATAAGTTTTGAAGTCAGTTTTTTAAAACCATCCAACACATGCCAGCATGTAAAACCGTGGAATAAATCGGTGATTGCGATTTCTATATTGAATAAAGATTTATATTCAACCGTCTAAAAGCGCAGAGAAATACGTTTTTTTTTCATGATTGGATGTACTGTGAAACTGCAGTAAATTGTCAAAATAGACCACTTTATTTAGTAATTGTTATGAATTGCTCTATCTGAAAGGATATTGAGCATTTTGTGTGTACAAAGTTTGTTGTGTTTGTGCTGCTCAGTGCCAATATGATTTTCATGTTATGCTGTGTGTGTATATGTATGTGTATGTATATATATGTATGTGTGTGTGTGTAAAGAATTATTAAAATTTTAGGTTGTCAGAAGATGCTGGCTTTGTGACTTAAAATGCACCAAACTAGGTTATATGTAAAATGTATGTGAAATGGTGATTTTTTTTTTTTTTTTTTTTTTTTTTTATTAATATTGGTTGAGGGTTCTTTCTGGAAGCGATTTTGTCTTCTGATGAGCTACATGTATAAAAAATCCTGGTAATTCCATGTTTATTTGCAGTTGTTTTGCATGCGAAATCGTCAAGTTACGGAAATTCAAAATTTTGTTATAGTTAATCAGCCATCTTGGATTATAATTCGGACAAAAAAAAATTTGTTCAACATATTTTTCTTGTGAGGTTCTTTTTTTTTTTTTTTTTTTTTTTGTTTTTTTTTTTTGATTACTTTCATATGAAAAATTTAATTCTGATTTTTTTCGTAAATATTATTTACAATGGAATGGGTTTCTCCCGACTTTTATATTACTTAAAAATAAGTTTGAAAAAAAAAATGAAAGGATTAAAAAAAAAAAAAAATACAAAAGTTTCATTGATTTTTTTTTTTTTTTTTTTTTATTTTTAGAATGGTTAGTGGATGTAGAACAGTTAAAACATCAGGGTCAGTTCACTGTGGAAATTCAAGGAAAACATGGAAGGAATTAATGAAATTTGAGCAAAAGAGAAATAAATACTTTGTTAGTTTGGAAGTCGATCTTTAAAAGCCATTCAATATACTTGTAATGTAGTCATTACATGTCAACACTCGGGACCCACACGTTGTATGCAGACAGTCGCAAGGAAACAAAGACAAGGAAAGATTTGGCTCACTCTTTTTTTAGTGGTGGGCCAATTAATCGGAATCAGAAAAACCAAATCATATGAAGCGTGTTGTCAGCACTGAAAACCTGATAGGTGTAACAAAGTCGTTACATGTCAGCCTCAGGACGCATACGATGTATGCAAATTGTCACGAGGAAACAAAAACAAGGAAAAATTGGGCTCACTTTTTAAAAAAAAATTAAAAACAGACATTTATTTACAGGTACTTTCAGGATAACGCTTTGTTCTCATCCAAAAGTCTTTTCATACTCCAATGTGTTTAACAAGAACACATGGCACTCTGTAGTTATCCGATATGTTTAGGACAAGTCTTTTCCCTATCACTTGTTGGTCATGGGTCTAACACATCCCAAAAATCCTATTGTATGAAGAATTGGAATGTATCCAAAACCAAGCTTCTATCTTTGTCATCAACGCTCTGATCCCCATCTGGCATCAATTGAAATGGATGACTCTCGTCTTGGAGAGGCTCCATGTTTTGACAAGCTTCTGGGTTTGACCTTTTCTCCTGATCTAAAATGGAACACGTACATCAAATCTGTTGCCAGGGACGCTGGGAAAATGGTGGGATCCTTCTACCGCTCCAGAAGATATCTCACTACTGATGCAATTCTCTATCTTTATAAAAGCCAAGAACGTCCAAGGATGGAATACTGCTGCCATATCTGGGCAGGAGCTGCTAAAAACAGCCTATCCTGCCTTGACAGAGTACAAAATAGACTTCGTGGTTTAGTGGGGGATGCCCTTTTCTCTTCCCTGCAGCCTCTCTTCCACAGAAGAGACGTTGCAAGCCTGTCTTTGTTTTATCGCTATTTCCGTGGCAAGTGCTCGTCTGAGCTTCAATCCCCCGTCCCCCCTTGCCAATCTTTCACGATAAACACCCGTCTGGCTGAAACTACTGTCAATAATTTTCCCCACTCTTTATCTGTGCCTAAATCCAAACGTAGATTCCATGAGCAAAGCTTCTTTCTTAGAACTGCACGCCAGTGGAACTCTGCCGCTTGCCTGTTTCCCATCTGACTAGAACTTGGACGTCTTCAAGTCCAACATAAACAAACTCCTGACAAACCGCCCCCTTAAGTAAGACATTCTATCAAAACCCCCAATACTAATGATTACTACAATACTATCTCATCGATTACTGTACACGCAATAACCCTTATCCCTGAGTGGCCTTCGGGCCTTGATAAGTGGTGACCCCCATGTAAAAAAAAAAAAAAAAAAAAAAAAAAGAGATACAGAAAACTTGGTGAGCAGAAACTCCGCTACAAGGCTATGATAAAACGCCACCTAAAAGCAATGAATATGAACACGAAAAATTGGGAAAAGTTAGCAAAAGTTGCTGGTGCAGAGCCTTCACAAAGGAAAGGCAGAAATAGAAGCAAAAATAAAGGCCAGGTCTGAATAAAAACATTACCAAAGGCAACAATCCTAGTAACTACCCATGCACTATTTGAGGGGAAACTTTCCACACTTAGCATGGAATGTTACAACGCCATAGGATAATGCACCGAGACGCTGACTTGTCATCTTCAGCTAAGGACTACTACTACTACTACTACTACTACTACTACTACTACTACTACTACTACATCATCATCATCATCATCAAGAAGAAGAATAATATACAGTGGGTGTAATAAGTATCTATTACAAAGCAAAGCGTTGATTTATTTTTGTTACATGATAACAAAAAGCAATAACAAAATGCTATTCTAATAAGAATGGAAAACAATCGCATTCCAAAAATCCTATTGTATGGAGAATTGGAAAATGGATACAGAAAAATTGGTGAGCAGAAACTCCGCTACAAGTAACTACCCATGCACTATTTGTGGGGAAACTTTCCACACTTAGCATGGAATGCTACGACGCCATAGGATAAAGCACCGAGACCCTGACTTGTCATCTTCAGCTAAGAAGGACTGAGTAGTGCTCATGGTCATGGTGATGATGACTTTGAATAAGCAAGAAACAAGATCATTATCGATTTTTAATAACATTTTTGTATTGTTGCAACTTCAGCGATCGGTTCTTTTATACGCAGATGGGAAGGGTGATAACGTACGGACAGACATAAAAAAATTCCTTCGCATATTATGATATACATAAGATGTATTATGTTCCTATTTACTTTGCCTCCCCACGAGGGCAGAGTTAGACACCAGGATCGTTTTTTTTTTTATGTGGAGAAAGGAGCAAAAATTAAAAAAATTGCCTCAGTCGTGAAGGATTTCTCCTCCACTGATTGAGAACAAAAAAATTGAAGTGTGGCATCAGAACAGATACTACGCTTTGAGATATTATTATTCAAGCTAAAATTACATTTATTCATTTATTCAAGCTAAAATTACAATGCTAGTTCTAACGGAACAAATACTACACTTTGATCTTGGCTCGAAGGCCAAGCTTATGAGATGTGTTTATTGTGTTAATTTTTTATTTTTATCATACTCCTTTCGCTATCATCCCCTTTTTCCCTACGAACCCCTGCCCTTTTCTGAACTCCCTGAAACTGGGATTATAATTAACTCTCAAAACAGAATATTCAAACTATTAATTTTTACTGAGGTTCCCTGCTTTGCTTTTGAAAAGGCATGAACTCCATTTTCCCTGCATCCTCATCTGTATCCTGTTCACTTCCCAACATAACATTAGTAAATTAAGGGTAACTTAATGAATGAATTATATATATATATATATATATATATATATATATATATATATATATATATATATATATATATATATATATAGTGGGTTGGCAATTAAGTTCTTACCGTTTTTTAAATTGTGTTTTGAAAATTTATTTGTTATATTTTATGTTTTGGTTCAAGTTATTTCAATATATTTATTTTCAAATCATCAAAATAGAATGTTAGGTTTAAAAAATCTGTACTTTCGACACATAGTTGTTAAATGGTAGAACTTAGTTGCCAACCTAATATCTATATAAATAAAATGAACTCATTTTTTCCCGTCTGATTTTGACATTAATAGGATTAAAAATCAAGATATTTCATGCAAATATAATATGCACAAACGGCAGAACAATATCTGAGGTGTGTTATAGGCTTATTTCTCAAATTCCTCGATAATCTTAGATTTCTATACTTTTTCTGCTGAGAAGTCACGGCCAAAATCGGTCAAGATCAATGGAAGTGGTAAAATATTTTCTCTCTAATAAATTCCTCCTCCCCCTGCCACCACTAAACACCGTTTGGGGATCGTTCACAAGGAACAGTTGAGAAGAGAACACCGGTTTGGCTTCGTAGTTCTTTCATGTCAAGTTATTTAAAATCACTAAACTAAGCTGCAGTGCTCTGTGGCGTAGTGGTTAGCGTGCTGGACAATTCACATTATATTTTCACGTTCGCGCCGACCTACCGTAGTCGTTTTTTTTTTTTTTTTTTTTTTTTTCCCTAAACAACTGGAATGGACTTTTCTTGGTGGCCGAACTGTTAACGTTGCAGATGTTTTTTTTTTTTTTTTTTTTTTTTCACTTTATTTTCCTACTTTTACTCATGACTTCGGGTTTGATCCTTCCTACTTACCTACCATAACATTTTTTAAACCCCCCCCCCCCCCGTCCCGGAAACAAACACTCGGGCAACGCCGGGTACCCCCGCTAGTATATATATATATATATATATATATATATATAATGTATATGTATGTTCAATTATATTCCAGCAGACAAATGTATGACCCATATAAATGTTTGTATACCTTCAAAATGATTTTTTTTTATTTATATTTCTTTTCATTTAAAATTATAACCTTTTTTTTTTTTTTTTTTTAAATTCTTCAAATTTAAAAAAAAAAAAATTATTCAACAACTCCAATAAAAATAAAAATTCTATTTTCTTTAGCCTTTAAAAGTGGGCTTCTCCACTTATAAGTAGCGTTTTCTCCGTCTGAACTTTGTATGTCTGTCTGAATTTTTGGAAAAGGAATTCATCTACTTCTTTCAAACATGTTTAAATAAAGTTCTGACTTTTTGAGAAGATGATTCATACGAACCAATCCTCGTCTCAAAAATTCAGAAACGTTTTGAGGAATGACCAATCGTATTTTGATAATTCAGATGACTGCTCTCTTTTTCAGTGTTAATTGCACAGCATTTCAGTCAATGTAATCTGGCCTTTTGGTGTGCAGCGACCGATGTTTCTACATCAGCGTTTAAAATCATAATGTGTAAGCTCAATTATACACACAGTGTTTGCGCAGGCACTATCCTGAATAAAAACAATTACATTTTGGGCCAATCAGAAAACTTTCTGGATTTATTTGAAATGGTCGGAGGTGCCATCAACCGAAACGTTGTGCAAATAACATTCAAGTTTTCTTAAGTTTACATATTTTTATTGCATACTGTTCATTTAGAATTTTTGCTATGCTATGTGTAAATCAACGTAACGTTTGAGATATTTTGCTGAAGTCACTAATCTATAAGTAGATCTTTTTTTTTTTTTTTTTTTTTTTTTTTTTTTTTAAGAAAAGGAAATTAATTTTTTTTTTCTGCAAGAAAAGTATATTCATTTTTTTTTCCAAGAAAAGTATATTCATTTTTTTTTCCAAGAAAAGTATATTCATTTTTTTTTCCAAGAAAAGTATATTCATTTTTTTTTTTCCAAGAAAAGTATATTCATTTTTTTTTTTCGAAGAAAAGTATATTCATTTTTTTTTTTCGAAGAAAAGTATATTCATTTTTTTTTTCCAAGAAAAGTATATTCATTTTTTTTTTCCAAGAAAAGTATATTCATTTTTTTTTTCCAAGAAAAGTATATTCATTTTTTTTTTCCAAGAAAAGTATATTCATTTTTTTTTTCCAAGAAAAGTATATTCATTTTTTTTTTTCCAAGAAAAGTATATTCATTTTTTTTTTCCAAGAAAAGTATATTCATTTTTTTTTTCCAAGAAAAGTATATTCATTTTTTTTTTCCAAGAAAAGTATATTCATTTTTTTTTTCCAAGAAAAGTATATTCATTTTTTTTTTTCCAAGAAAAGTATATTCATTTTTTTTTTTCCAAGAAAAGTATATTCATTTTTTTTTTCCAAGAAAAGTATATTCATTTTTTTTTTCCAAGAAAAGTATATTCATTTTTTTTTTCCAAGAAAAGTATATTCATTTTTTTTTTCCAAGAAAAGTATATTCATTTTTTTTTTCCAAGAAAAGTATATTCATTTTTTTTTTCCAAGAAAAGTATATTCATTTTTTTTTCCCCAATAAACGTATATTCTTTTTTTTTTTTTTTTTTTCAGGAAACGTTTATTCTTTTTTTTTTTTTTTTTTTTTTTTTTTTTTTTTTTTTTTTTTCAAGAAACCTTTATTCGGTTTTCGTTTTTTTCTTTTTTTTTTTTTCAAGAAACCTTTATTCGTTTTTTTTTGTTTTGTTTTTTTAAAGAAACGTGTATTCATTTTTGTTTTTGTTTTTTTTTTGCAAGAAACGTTTATTCATTTTTGTTTTTTTTCAAAAAACGTATATTCATTTTTTTTAATTTTTTTTTTTAAGAAAGTATATTTATATATTCTTTTTTTTTTTTTTTTTTTTTTTTTTTCAAGAAAAATATATTCATTTATTTATTTTTTTTTTTTTTCAAGTAAAGTATACTAAAAAAAAAAATTTCATGTAAAATATATTAATTTGTAATTTTTATTTTACAAGAAAATTATATTAATTTTTTTTTTTTTTTTTTTTCATGTAAAGTATCTAAAATCTATTTTTAAAAACGAACACATTTTGAAAAAAAAAATTCCTAAATAATTTTTATATTCCTTGTAAATTATGGGCAATCATCACATAAGTAAAAAGTATGTTTTAACAAAAAAAAAACGTTTCCATGTTTTTGAAATGTTTTCTTTTGTGTAATTGTAGAAAGATCCTGTGACAAATATCTTCCAAGCTGCTGAGAAACAGCTTTTTACTCTCGTCGAATGGGCCAAACGCGTTCCTCATTTCACAAAACTGTCACTTGATGACCAGGTGACACTACTGCGAGCTGGTAAGCATTGTTCATGCCGCTGTTTGTTAGGTGTGTTGAAATTCAAATGCAAGCAAGCCATGTTAATGACTGGAATTGGAAAAATCAGAACTTTTTGGGGTATCGGAATCTGAAAAATCTGTGCCTATTTTCTTATGCCAAAAACGATTCTTTCTTTCTTTTTTCTATTTTTTTCATTTGGTGTGTTTGATTAGTGTGAAAATCCATGTAATATGTGTATATGTAAAGGTCATTCCAAAAATAAAGCCTCCCATTTTTTTAACTCAGAAAGTTGAAGAGCTATAAAGACAAGAGTGGTGCCATTAAAATGAGCAAGATTTTGTTCCAGAATTTATTTTTCTACATAGTCACCACCATTTTCAAAAAACCATCCTCTCATGACGAGTTTGCTTCTACGCATGATCATACGACGTCGTAACCTGATTTAGTTTAAATATTTGAAAAAACAACAGAATTTCATCGACGTCGTCTTGAGTCAGTTGCTTAGAGCGCGACCTCATTTTCTAAAGGTTTTGGGTTCAAATCGTGGTGTGAGATGTCTTTCTTTTCGATTTTTTTCGATTTTTTAAATTTTAATATTGAAGCAGGGTTATTTAAGCCATTTTTCACGGTTTTTTTTTTTTGGGGGGGGTATTTTTCACGTTCGTTTTTCTGTTATTTTGTTGTTTTTTTACTTCGCTTATTCTAAGGTGTTCATTAACAACCCCAACCCCCGCCCAAACACACACACACCCAAAAAAAAAACACCCGGGCAACGCCGGGTACCCCCCGCTAGTATTTTCATAAATCAGAGTCCATTTTCTGTAGGCTATTTTTGAACCCAGTCAATGACGGGTACTTTTACTAGTATAATAATAAAAACAAAATCTGCATTAATCAAAATATCATATTAAAGCATATTTTATGACCGGGCAATGCCGAGCGGCCATTAATCATTATATAAACACAACTGAAAAGAAATTACTTTGAAATGAGGACGAATTTAATTGTTTCCCCCCAATGAAAATCCATTGAATGTTTCTTATCGTCCGGCCCAAAAATACAAGTGGCATAAAGATCTCATTTTCTAAATCTTGTTTTGATCAAAGGAGATAACTTAGTTATTTCCCTTTTAAATATAAAATATTTAAGATTTTATCACTCCTGTTTATAAATAAAACATTTTAATGTTTTGGAATCCTATCCTCATTAGAACAAAAATATTGCAACACAAACTAATGTACTCTTTTTAAACCCTCTGTTCGGAGGTGGGGGGTGGATCTTGTTCTGTTCTCATGATACAATCCTCCCAGTGTTTACCTTCTCCTTTGGGAAAAGGTAAACACTGGTAGGATTGTCTCTATCATTATTTTCTGGGAGGATTATCTCTATCATTATTTTCATGGTAAGTGCTCGTCTGAGCTCTAATCTATAGTCTCCCCCCCCCTTGCCACATTTGCACAAAAAAAAAAAAACACTCAACTAGCTACAATCACTATCAACAATTTCTCCCAACTCTCTGTCTGTGCCCAAATCTAAACGCAGATTCCATGAGCAAAGCTTTCTTCCTAGAACTGCCCACCTGTGGAACACTGTTCCACTGGCTTGCTTCCCAACCGATTACAATATAGTAGCCTTCAAGTCCAATGTAAACAAGTTCTTGTTGAGCCATCCTCTTAAATAATCCAAATTCTACCCACTTTACATTATTAACAATTACTACACTACCATCTTACATTCAGTAACCCTTATCCTCGAGTGGCCTTCGGGCCTTGATAAGTGGTAACTCCCTTGTATAAACAAAAAAAAAATGCTCTGTTGTCATGATACAATACTCCTAGGCATCACCTCCTTAGACTTATGTATATATGTTCTTACTTTTGTCGTCTTGTTTTTACACGTGTGACCCTTTTCCCTTTCGCAGGCTGGAATGAATTGCTAATTGCCGGCTTCTCTCACCGGTCGATACCCGTCAAGGATGGCATTCTTCTTGCCACTGGTATTCACGTCCATCGAAGCAGTGCCCATCACGCTGGTGTTGGAACCATTTTTGATCGTGTCCTCTCTGAATTGGTAGCTAAAATGCGCGAAATGAAAATGGACAAGTCAGAACTAGGTTGCTTACGGGCAATCGTTCTCTTCAACCCGGGTAAGTAATAGCTTTTAAAAAAGAGATAACAGGTGTGTGTGTATATATATACATATATGATGATGATGAGAAGGTACTTGTACAGTTTAATCAAGACATTAAAAAATGAAAATATCGGGGGGGGGGGTTATTTTGTACGTATTCATTATGGAATGAAGTTCTCCGAAAAAAAAAAAAAATTCACTTAATTTCATCAAGTTTTTATTTTACAGCGAAAAAAACAATTTGTTATGATACCGAGCAAAAGGTTCGATTTTTAGGAAGAAAAGCTAGTATTAAAGATGGGGAAGGAGTGTCGGCGCTTTTACATGGAGTTATCTCCCCGTGGCGTGGTCGACAAATTTCATAATGGCTGACTTCAATGTGCTCTCATAAGAACGTGTTTTTCTGCTGTAAAAAAAAAAATCTACTTAATCAAATTAAACGAAATTTTTTTTCTGGAGATCTTCAGTCCAAAACGGATACGTACAATATAACTTTTTTTTCGATATTTTCATTTTTTAATGTCTTCATTAAACTGTACAAGTACCAATGAGAATAATGGAAATAGTATTCCGACAAAATAGAGAAATAAAAGGAAACAAATCGAATCACGTGTTCATCAACGTTTCGTCTTTATTTCGAGATATTTTGTGTGTGTGTATATATATTTATATAAGATTTGTTGGCATTTTTTTAGCGATATTAACAACTTCGAAACATATCGCTAAAAAAAATGCCAACAATAAATCTTAATTTTATAAGCGATAAAAACCGTGCATTAAAGTGGCGATTGACCGTGGTTCATTGGTAGCATATGAGAATGCGGATACTGATGTCATGAGTTCGATCCTAACCTGTGCGAATGATGACTAAAAGCCAGAAGCACACATGTCCATAGGTATACTTTTATGCATGTAAAATAATATTTAATAATAAATATGTATAATGTGTACGGTTGGAGAGCTGTATGTTTTAGTTTCGATTCCAGCTGATGGCATCCAAATCATGTATATATATATATATATATATATATATATATATATATATATATATATATATTAATTTTATTTATACAAACATTAATGGCTACATATGTGCATACATGTTTCTGTAATCACCCACGTTGGGGGATTACGTCTTCAGGCCAAGAATTACCGTCGACGGTTATTCTTGGCCTGAAGACGTAATCCCCCAACGTGGGTGATTACAGAAACATGTATGCACATATGTAGCCATTAATTTTTGTATAAATAAAATTAATATACCTGCTCTGTTCACTCATTGAGCACTATTTTGGTAGACACATGTTGTTTCATTGGATGTACTTCTAGGAAACTAAACTCTACTGGCTATATATATATATATATATATATATATATATATATATAATCTTATTTTTGTTCACTACTATATATTAGGTTCAATATAATGATTAATAGACTTGTTTTTATAATAATAAATACATAATCTGCATGAATTAAAATAAAAATTCAAATCTGTACATACCCATGACAAAAATATTATATTCCAAAAATCAGGTAAACTCATCAAGTAGTTTAATTTTTAAATAAGAAAATCAAAATTTTTATGAGGATCTGAGAATTGACTGTCTCGTCTGCCATTTTAAATATAATTTCAGGAAACAAAGTCAGATAACTCAACAGTGATTCATAGCTTGCGAGATTTATGTTGAATTCCCATTGTTTTGGCATCCAAGTCATATATATTAATTTTGATATATTAGGTTCGATTTAATAATCAATAGAGAATCTGCATGAATTAAAATATTATATCTAAGCATATCTTACAACCGGGCAATGCCTGGTGACCTGCTAAGAAACAAAACGGCCACATGCGTTTTTGTATGTCTAACAAAGACTTTTTTTTTTTTTTCCGGGCCGGGGGGGGGGGGGTACTATACTTTAGAACTTTTTATATAGTCCCTAGATCATAATATCTACGATTTGCAAACGGACATCATATCTACATTTATTTACATCGACTTTTATAAAATTCACGTTACTCCTTCCTCTCGCATGTTTGTTCAGCTTGTTCATATAAAAACGAAACTGAATTGAAAGTGAAGGCAGCTTACCCAGCCTTTTGTGCCGGGACATCCAGAAAGCAATCAGCTTTGATCAATCTGGAGGAAACCCCTCATATAAGATAATTGCTATTCATTTGAACACTCCCTTTTTGTGAGGAACTGGTTTTTCCCAACATTGTGGGGAAATGAAACGGCGGTAAGCTGAACTGGCCTCCAGCCAATGTTCGTTTCTGCAAGTAACTTTTTGATTGACATCGCTAAATTTTAATGCTTTTCACTTCCTATGGTTCCCTAGTGTAGCGGTAAAATGTTATGTTTTCTTTCACTTTCTTTTCTACCTTTCGGTTGTTTTTTTTTTTTCATACCTACAAAACACCCGGGCAACGCCAAAGAAATTTGATTCGAAGTCATCTCGGAATAAAAAAAATTTTCAAATTGTTAGTTTTATTGAATCGAATGTTGAAATTAGTCTTACTTTTTCTTTTTAGATGCAAAATAAAAAATTAAATAAAAATCTGTACGCTGTATTTATCCATGATAAAAGTATTATAGTCCAAAAACCAGGTAAACTGAAATCCAGCCCGTTTAATGGGGACCTAGAAGTTTTAACTAGTAAGACTAGCTAAAACTTTCAGGTCTCCATTATATAAAAATTGTATCAAATGTTGAAATTACTATAATTTATTTAAATCTTTTTTTTTAGATGCAAAAGGTCTTGTGTCAACCCAAGAGGTGGAATCACTCCGCGAGAAAGTGTACGCGACTTTGGAAGAATACTGCAAGTGTCAGTATCCCGAAGAGACAGGCCGTTTTGCGAAGCTGCTGTTGCGTTTGCCAGCCCTAAGGAGTATCGGACTGAAATGCCTGGAGCATTTGTTTTTCTTCAAACTCATTGGCGACACCCCCATCGACACGTTCCTTATGGAGATGCTGGAAAACCCCAGTCCCCAGACTTAAAAAAAAAAAAAAAAAAAAAAAAAAATTAAATAAGACACCAATCTTGTATAAATAAAGGGGGGGGGGCAAAAAAGAAAAGAATCTCCTTGAGGATTTCTTTTTCTTTTCTCTTAATTGTGGAAACATGTACACCCACGCAAATGGTTATTTTTATTCAGGTTTTTTAATGTTTAATTCATTCCTTAAATAATTTCCTAAATTTAATATAAAAAAAATAATTTTTCATTTGTAATTATTTTTTAGTTTCTAATTTATTCTTTTTAAATTTCTGATTTTTTAAAGTTTTTTTTTTTTTTTAAATATTTATAATTTCTAATTTTAATGTTTTTTAATTTCTAAATTTTTCAGTTTTTTAATTTATAATTATTTGCATTTTCATTCTATCTTTAATTCTACTAAATACTGTTGGTTAGCCATCAAATTTTTAGATAAGAAATTTTCCAGAAGAAAATTAATTTCTAGTCTTTTGAAGAATTAAAAAAAAATATTTTAATTTTGTTTTTAATAATTAATTTTTATTAATTTTTTAAATACTTAAAGTTCTAATTATTTTTAATTTTATTTGTTCATTTCTTATTATTTTTTAAATTTCTAATTTAACATGTTCAATTTCTGATTTTTATTTTTTTAATTTTAATTTTTTAAACTAATAATTTTTTTAAATTCTAGCGAATTCTATTAATCAACAGAATGTTAGAATTTAAAAAATAAATAAGATAAATTTAAAAACTTTAAAAAAAAAAAATCAAATTTTTAGATAAGAAATTTTCAAGATAAAATATCTAGTATTTCAAAGAATTTTTAAAAAGGAAAATAAAAATAACTTTACATTTTCTTTTGAAAAAGGGTGTAACAATATACATGTTCACAATTGTATTTTATTTTTATTTTATTTTATTTTTTTTAATTTAAATTTTTTTTGTTAGTGGAAGAAAAACTATTGAGACTTCCGGTGTCTCCATTTAAAAAAAAAAAAAAAAAAATATGACATTTTTCAAAGAACTCAGAGAAAACTCAATTTTATCTCCATGTTGCATGCAACCACATAAAAAGACAACTCTTCTTAACAAAAACTCCTGCGAGTTTACGCCCCCACCCCTTCATATTTACCTTGTACATACTAATGCACTGAATGACCTTTCAGCTAAAACAAAACTACACCATGTAGTAAACGACTGTTTTCCCTGGGTTTTTAGCGAAACATTAATCCTTAAAAAAAAAAAGGGGTTCATTCGAGTGACGATATGGCAACTATTTGCCGCCCATCCTGCTACTCCGGTATTTTTGTCACTTTGGTTCATAGCTACCTAAAACGCCCGCCCATCATCACTTGTCATTTCAATTTAATCCCTTCTTAACCCCACCCGTCTACCTATCCCTCCCCCCAACCCTAGAATTGGCAACAACCAAAAGGACACATTTTTCCATAACGTCAGTTTAGTAAGTTTTGAAAAATATAGATGGCAATTACTGCATGATTTTTTTTTTTCTTTTAACAAACTTTTCTTTTCCTTTTCTTCCCAGCAAAAAATTAACCCTTAGTCTTTTGTAGAATTTTAAAAAAAAATTATTTTATTTAATTTTAAATATTTTTTTAATAATTAATTTTGATTATTTTTTATAATTTTTTCACTAGTTCATTTGTATTTTTTTTTTTTTTTCATTTCTAATTTAATGTTCAATTTTTTAGTATTTTTTTTTTTTTTCTAATTTTAATATTTTAAACTTCTAATTTTGAAGAGTTTTTAAAATTTCTAACTTTTTTAATTTTTTTAAATTCTGGTGAATACTATTAATCAATTGTTTTTTGGAAACATTTTGGCATAACTTCGCTTTAGTAAGTTTTGAAGAAATATATGGCAATTAAGCTACACAGAATTTTCTCCATTTCATCCTCGTGAGGATTTGTCAGGCTATTGCATGGAAATGATGTTGCTACATGTTTTTATATATGCCCCTGAGTTTGCTAGTCAGCCAATCAAGTTCTTTGCTATTCACACACATTTATCGCAGCCAATAGTTGCACGTTTATAAGGCAGAAGTTCACGTGACCTGTAGTTCACCTTTTTCTTTGTTCGATTTTTGGGAGAATAGAGCCATCTTTATAAATGGAAAGAATAAAGCTATCTGTGCACACATACACACATTATATATAAGGCATACAAAATCCCAGCAATACTAAACTTCTGATGGAGCACGACTGAAGGGATGCATTCATTTATTTTGCAACTGCACGACCATCTGATTATGACATTGTCATTATGCTAAAGCTGTTGAAATAAGATGCTTGGGGGGAGGGGGCTCTGTCTTGCTGCCATGCAAAGTGATGGAATCAACAGAAGACAAAAAGACCTTCACCAGATCAGAGTCCTAAAAGAATTATTTCAAATAACTTTACAAAGCCACTCGATGTACAAAATAGCATATTGAGATAATGAGCGTGTAAGGAATCGAAAATCTCACCAGTTCCAAACGTTTGATCGCACACAACCGTCGGGAAATTGCACGATCATTACGCTGCAGTAGTTTCAAGTCAGAAGTGTTTGGGGGTACTGATGTCTTTAAGTTCTTTTATTTATTTTTTTAAAAATAGGCTCTTATTTAGAATTTAACCTAATTTTTAAAAAAAACTGCAGAAAAATCTGTCTTGTACATGTCCGTTATGAAAACAAATGTCGTATCCCCCCCCCCCAAAAAAAAAGTTGTGTAAATTGATAAAGTTTTATTTTTATATTATTTGTATTGATCGGACTATTGTTCTCATCTTGAATTTTATTTGTGCAACGTTTCGGTCGGTTTGGCTTTCGGGCGTGTTGGTTGTTGTTTGGAAAAGAAAGGAGAAAAGTTACTGGCCTGAAGACGGTCGAAGGCTACATCGACCGAAACGTTGCACAAATAACACTCAAGACGAGAACAATAGTTCAATCAAAACAAGTAATACAATCAGTTCTCATTTTATAAATTCAGAACTTTAATTTTATTTTAAAAAAAAAAACAAAAACATTTTTAAGCGAATCTGTCAATGTTATAAAAGTTATTGAGTTATCTCCCTTTGATTTTTTCTTTTCTTTTTTAACTTTTTTTTTTTATAATTGTTGGTGAGATAACTACTCAGATAAATTTGACTTTTGTCTCTGAAAATTTGTAATTTTTGGAATATGACATCTTCGTTCCATGACAGGTACTACTACATTATAAAGATTTTTTGAATTCTATATGAAAACCAGACTTCTGATAGAATACTGCTGGCACACATCTGATCATGGCATGATAATTATACTGAAGCGGTTTTTAAGTCGGAAACGCGTTAAGCTTTAAAAAAACAAAAAACAATTGTTAACAAAAATGTGTTCTTTAGATTGTTACCAATTTTTGAGTGCCGCAAATTTGTTAAATAAAAAAAAAAAAAAAAAAAAAATGAAATTATCAATCTTCACATCTCTTGTGTGATCGAAAAGAAATGATTTTAAATAAAGTTTAACAAAAATGTAACCAAAAAAAAATGTGGGGGGGGGGTGAAAGATCGTTTATGCTCATCATCATCTTCAGAGTTTCCCATCTTCAAGCCAAAGTATCCTCCCCACCTCTTCTTGCATAAAGATGTCCATATTTCCTTCTTTTTTTTTTTTTCTTTTTTTTCTTTAACCCTAAAATCGATATCCTTTCTGTTTGGTGCATCTGATCTGTCCAAGTATCCTTTTTTTGTCAGAGCAAAATAATTGGTCAAAGTTCACTGATCAACTGCACCGCCCCCCCCCCCCACCCCACCCGGATTTCATTCCCACATTGTCGGTGGAGCAGGAGCAGCAGAATATTATCAGCACTCCCCTCCTCCTCTTCCTCGAGGGGTGGGGAACTGATCTTGCCATATGATATACTCAAAATGCTGTAAACTTTGCTTTTGTATTAACCTCCACCCCCTATGGCCGCCTTTCTCTCTTACCCCCTTCCCCCAAGTTGCAAATGTTTCTGTCTCCTCCTCAACCCCAACCCATCTGATTTCTACCATAAATCATCATCATCATTATCATCATCGTCTCCACTGCGTGATTTTTTTTTTTTATTACTTTTTTTTAACTTTTAATTTTTTTTTTCTCTCTGCTGTGACTGTAATGACTTTTTTTTTCTTAAAAAAAAATAAATAAAAATTTTGATTGCAAAAAAAAGTAAAAAATACTGTTTTTTTTTCTTTTTTGTTTCTTTTTTCTTTTTTTTCTTTTTTTCTTTTTTGTCTAAATAATGACCGGTTTTTTTTTGGGGGGGGGGGTAACACCTCAACTACTTTGGACTTCGCCAACGTTATTTCTGCTCATCTGTGTGTGTGTTTGTCCCTTTGTCTGCATTGGTTCATTTTCCTTTCTACATTTTTTTTTTTTAAATTTCTTGGGTGGTCTAGTGAACTATTTTTTTTTTATATTTGTCTAAATATTGATCGGTTGTTGTGGGAAGGAAGAGAGGGGCATAACAGGGCAACTATTTTTGCCTCCGCCAACACAGAGAATACTAACAGACCGTCTGCCATTGCCTGGTCGTAAAATACGCATAAAGATATATTTTAATTCATACAGAAACTGAGACATGTGCATGCGACTATCATGTTTTTTTCCCATACAGTTCACTTCTTGTGAGTAAAAAAAAAAAATTTGAAATCGAAACCAAAGTCTAAAGACAATGAGTCAAATATGATAACCATTAGACCAGCTTGACACGATCTTTACAAAGTGTTTTCAAACCAACTTATTGTTCACATAAAGAAGCTGTCAGGTTTCATGGCCGTGCATGCGCATTCATGAAAGGTGACAAACATAAACATCTGATTACTCCCACGTACCAATTTTTCAATTTTTACCCCTTTAATGGCCCTTTTTTCCGCATGAAAACCGATTAGAAAGTTTTCCAATATGTAGATACTATTGTTTTCATGTGAAATTCAGTTTTACGATTTCCGAAATTTCGTCCCAATAGTGTAGAAGCGCCGATTCCCGAGTTCAACAAGATACACCCAAAGAAGGTTAGATCGACCAAAACGTGAAATTATCACTCAAGATGAAAATAATAGTCCAAATAATATGAATAATCAGTCCTCATCTAAAAAAAATTCAGGACTGTAACATTAATTGACTAAACTTGTTTAACTTTATATAACACTAGCAGGCCACTTGGCATTGCCCGGTCATAAAATATGAATAAATATACAGTGCCAGCAAAAAAGAAAGTTTGCACTTGTAATTTTTTCAAAAACTGCAAATTTAAGCTAAGTTGGATGCAACTGTTTAAGCAACCTATGCCGCATTTGATTCGCCTTTTATTCCTCTATAATTTTACCTATTCATATTTGACTTTTAATTGAAATATTCTAATATTTTAATGGCCAGAGAGAATCTCCTCAACTTCTGTCACATCTTGTTGGAACCAATTAATACATTCTTGCTTGACCTTTTGGTTCTGATCAAAGTGTAGTATCTGTTCTGAATAATCACCGGTGAGTCGCAATATTTTTCTCGGTAATGGTCACAAAGTATGTGTTCGATTTAGTAGAACGCTATAATTGAAAACTGATCCCCCACGATAAAAGTCATAAAAAGTATTTATATAAATGTTGTTTATGTATATATAGTTGAATGTCAAAAAACATTATTTTTGCACAAACCTTTATATATTTTGTTGCAGTAAAATTTGAAACTTGACAAAAAAATTGTGGAATTTAGAGGTGGGGGGCAGTTCCCTAAACGTCTGCCATCATTTTTAGTATTTCAAATTATTTAATCAAGTAAAAATTCTTTGTGTGTGTATGTATGTATGTATATATATATATATATATATATATATTAGGTTGATGCAAAAACGTTTTTATATATATAGTTGAATTTCAAAAACAACATTTTTGCACCAACCTTATATATATATATATATATATATACATATATATTGTTGCAGTAAAATTTGAAACTTAACAAAAAAATTGTGGAATTTAGAGGTGGGGGTCAGTTCCCTAAACGTCTGCCATCATTTTTAGTATTTCAAATTATTTAATCAAGTAAAAATTCTTTGTGTGTGTGTATGTATATATATATATATATATATATATATATATATATATATAAGGTTGATGCAAAAACGTTGTTTTTTTATATATATATATATAGTTGAATTTCAAAATACAACATTTTTGCACCAACAATAAATATATATATATATATATATATATATATATATATATATATATTGTTGCAGTAAAATTTGAAACTTGGCAAAAGAAATAAATAATGCACTCTGGCTGATGTCTATCTATTTGCGTCTCAACGAGGCCAGACTTAGGCACAGTTTCTAATGTGGGAGGAAAATACTGAAATACTGATGCACAAAAAGGGGCACTCTGGATTGGTGGTGGTCAAGAAAGATTTCTCTTTCAATGACTGAAGACAGAACATAATCCCAGCCCAAAGTCAATGTTACTAAGTCTGCAAATGGTATTTTTCTGGTTCTTTTTTTTTTTTTTTCACATAGTCGATATTGTTACTTGCTTTTTTACGTGGACAAACTTTAATATTTTAAATGTTGAACATCTGTGCAAACATGTACAAAAAATCAGTACTAAAAAAAAACAAAAACAAATGAATTATAACAGATTTTTAGGAAGGACGTTAAAAACAAATATTTATTTGAAATAAACAAAATTATCTGTTCGGAAAAAAAACAAAACTGTGCTATATCATCTTCAAGATGACTTTTTTTTGTAATCAGAATTATTTTAATTTTATTTTTGCAAGAATTTCTCCACATTTGTGTGACATGACAGCAATCAGAATGTCCAGAAATAATGTGTGGTTGGATTCAGGATCTACAAAATAAAAAAAAAAATAAAAAAATTGATGTCAAGGTTGACAATTTGTACAACTAATGTATTGAGTTCCCCTTATCTCTCTTTCTTTCTCTCTCTCTAAAAATCTCGAAATATCTGTAGTTTACCAATTTAATTTCCCATTAGGAGAATGTATCTCTAATACTACCAACTACAGAGGCCATACTACAAACACATTGTCACAAAGACAAACTCTCCACCTCTCCGACTCCAGTTCGATATCGCAACACTAAAAAAAAAACATGGCTGCCATCATTCTGAATTTCAAAGAATCCTGGTTGAAAATACTAAAGTATGACAAAGCAATAATATAAATAGATTGAAAATACTTGAAGTGTTTTATAGATAAAGACAAAGAAGCTCCAGACAAAGAAATTAAATTACGAATGTGGTCGTAAATTTTAAATATGTATACAAAATGATTGAGAAAAACAAAAAGCAATTCAACATTATGTAAATATCAATGTTAACCTCCTCCCCCTGTTAAAAACTGCCCATTTAACTCTTGATTAGACACCACATTACAATATATAAAGCTTGGGAATAATTTTCCCTTTGAACAATTTGGTACCCCCGAAATGGGGAGTGGCATATATATATATATATAAGCGAAAATGTATGTATGTGTGTTCGCTTTTTCTGTATATCAACAAAAGGCTTTTTTCAGAGAAGCGGTCGGTCGGTTCACAACTTTTTGAAACTTTTTATATCACATATAAATTTGTAATATCTCACAGTTAACAACGAAGCTCACCTGTCTATTTAATTTGCTCGATTTCGGGAAGATAAATATTCTATATTTGTTACTCATCGCATGTGGGTTAGTCTTTTTCCTATAACATCTGGGGGGGGGGGCGTTCAGTAGTAAATGAATACTATCCCGCAGTCAAACTTGACCTCATTAACTCATTAAAACGGGCACCTGCCAAATCCAAGTAATTAAATAAATTCAAACATGTTTCTGTTAGCATCTCGCGGTGGGGCAATGGTTAACGTCGCACATTTTTTTTTCACACTTTAATTTACAACTTTGCCTCAACGGTTCATACTTACTTTTTTTTTTTTTGTTTAAACCCCCTCCCCCCCCACACACACACACCTCCAAACTTTAATAGGGATAGTATAATAAAATTGTGGGGTCTGCGTTCACGCCTGCCTCCATAGAATGGAAATAGGCACAAACTTTAATAAAGACTTTTCGTATCTATCTGCGTAAGTATACTTTGATAATTATGTTTCAGTTTGAAGAAATATGGTATAATAAAGTTATGGGGTGTTCGTTCGCGCCTGGACCTCCATAGAATGGAAATAGGTCACAAAGTTTAACAAGGTTTTTTAATATAGATCCACAGAATATTGTGATAAGTGTTTCAGTGTGAACAGGTATGGTATAATAAATTATGGGGTTTATCTATTTTATTTTTACTTTCATCATATTTTGCTTTGGTTTTGATACCCCCAAATTCGAAGCTATCTCTTTACAACCCTTCCTTTTTGTTGTGTCTGCACAAATAATTAACAAGAACACGAAAGTGAAGGTATACAATAATATATTAGGAAGAAAAGTTATATACATATTTACATGTCTTCAGATATACTTCAGTTGGAGATATTCCGGCAGGTGGCGTGTTGCATGTCTTACTGGAGGCAGCATAGGCGTCTTGCCTATTTGACGGTCGTTGCCGGACTCTCCCGGTATTGGTGATTGATACCTTTATATATCTCACTCATCCGCCTATGTTAATTAGTAGGCGCCTCCACAACACTTTTCATAACCTATCATACTTTCATAAATGAGAGTCCATTTTCTGTAGGCTGTTTTTGAACCCAGTCAACGACAGATACTTTTACTAGTATATATATATAAAATACCAAACACAATTTTAAGAAATAATATGCCTGAGGATGATGGAAGTGTTCCAAATCGAAATCGCTCGCTAAACAAACATAAGAATCCAACTTAAATAAGTTTGAAAAAAAAAAAAACAGAAAGAGAATTATTCAGAGAAAGTATAAAAAGAAAATAATGAAACAAAAGAACTCTGCGATTTTCAATATATATATATATATCTATAAAAGTGAACCTGTCTGTCTGTGTGTCTGTCTGTCTGTGTACATTTCCCTACGCAATAACTCTGTCAATTTTTAGTCTATAGACTCGAAATTTGAAATACCGGGTACTGAGATTTGGGAAAATCGATGTGACAGGTGTCAGCCAGAAATTTGGCTGTTAAGGAGTCAAATTTCAACGATTTGACCTTTAAGAACTCTACCAAACTCCTCCGACAATTTTGGGTCTAGACACTTGAAATTTTAGATATAGGTTCCTTGAACCTGGATCTAACTTAATAAAGTGATTTGAGCCCGAAACTATAAATTTTAAGGGGTCATAATAGGGGTCAAATTTTAAAAAAATTAACCATTTTTTTTTTGTTTTTTTGCTTTTTTTGCACAGCATACACCTCCAAACACCCGAGCAATGCCGGGCACCCCTGCTAGTATATATATATATATACGTAGTTTAAAGTTACTATTTTTCAAAAGTAGGGTAACCAATGAAATATAGGAGGTTAATACAAGAGTGCTCAATATGGGTAGTAGAGCAAATTATATTTTCAAATTGTTTTTACATGAGCAGTAATTTGTTGCTACACAGTCATGAGCATGTTTCAGTCTTCTAGCGTTTAGTAACTAGAGATCTCTTCAGGCAACATACGCTTATTAACGAAAGTATAATTCAGAATGAAAACCGAAAATCCAATTTCAGCAAAAGAAGGCAATTTTTTTTTCTCTCTCTCTCTGCAAATTTTTTTTTTTTTTTTGCTGAAATCGGATTTTCAGTTTTCATTCTGAATTCCACTTTCGTTAATAAGCGTATGTTTCCTGAAGAGATCTCTAGTTACTAAACGCTAGAAGACTGAAACATGCTCATGACTGTGTAGCAACAAATTGAAAATATATATGTCATCCATATACAGTACTATTTCGCTGTGTTACAGCTCATCAGTGGAGCTAGACAAGCAACTACCTCAAGCCAGGATCAAAACCCAATCGCCCAAACAACAGTCAGAGCTTCTAACCGTTACGCTATATGGCTGCTGCTATGCGGACAAGTGAATTAAAAATAAAATATTAATTACAAAGAAGTAAAATATTTGTTTATTTTCATATTGTGTTGTGATTTGGCTTTCAAATGCATCTGATGCATATTTTATTTTATTTAAAAAAAAAAAAAAAAAAAAATTTTAATCAGCTAAAGACCCATAAAAGAACAGGGCGTAAAAAATCCAATCATTTGAGGCCACTAGTGCTGCTCTGCAACTTTTAGTTTCGGAGACAGACATATAGCCGTTTACATATTAGATGATGATGATGATCATTATCTTCTTTGAAGACAGACAATTGAAAAAAATAAATAAATACCAGACTCACCGATTGAATTCCATTGGGTCAGTTTCAAGTAGGGAAACACCTGCTCCGAGTTCATACTCTCCGTCGGATGGAACATGACGTTCATCTTTCTTACGACCTTCTTCTTCGGCTCGTTTTCTGTAAAAATAAAAATAAAACCACATTCGATTTTTATTATCTAGATAACGTGTCATTACTCACCAGCAGATCATTACCACTGTCAACCAAATCAATCGTGTCTGCAGTCTGATTATGTATGGAATTGAAACTTGACCATCTGTTATATCCCATATGTTATGACTAACAGGGAGACCCCGCATTGCCCGGAATTGAATGAGGATCAACAAATAGTGTCATTATTAAGGCTATGACAACAGCATATTCTTTTCATTATTTTTACTCTCGAATATATATCAGCTAATATCTTATCTTTTTAGATAGAGTGATGTGGCTCTCGATTGATTACTGTGTTTAATTGTGTCGGATATATACTCGAGAGTCAAAATAATAATTTCGTATCATAGCCCTAGATATGGTTTCATATGTGCAAAAAAGTTGGTTGACAAAGGGGAGGCAACTCTAATAAAGTCAACAGGGGATTAGCTCCCTTCCATCGCCGAAATTTTAAGGATGTACAATTTTTGTTTTCCCTAAAATTAGAGGCTCCCAAATTTCTAAGCTTCGTAACTTTTGTCTTTTTAGCATCTGTGCTGCTTCTTTGAGTCGCCTGACTCCATCTTGCATCCCTATCAATTATTTCGACCTCGTTCCACAAAGGGAAGTGTGTTCCTTTTACTTTCCATATGTGATTAGTAGGGTTATGACAACAGCATATTCTTTTCCTTATTTTGACTCTCGAGTATATATCAATTAATATCTTATGTTTTTTAGAGTAATATATTCTCTTGTCATAGCCCTAGTCATTACTAACCAGCAGAGCATTACCACTGTCAACCAAATCAAGCATATGTACATAGTCTGATGATGTATGGAATTGGTTATATCTAGGGCTATGACAACAGCATATTCTTATCGTTGTTTTGACTCTCGAGTATATATCTGACATAGTGAGACACAGTTAATCAATCGAGAACCACATCACTCTATATAAAAACATCTAAGATATTAACTGATAAATACTCAAGAGTCAAAATAATGAAAAGAATATGCTGTTGTCATAGTCCTAAGTCATATGTAATTTTATTTTTGTTTGGTTAAAAAAAAAAAATTGTAAGGGAGACAACTCTTCATATCTATAATATAAATCTCACCTGTCCGTTTAAATGTATGTATGTTTATATATCTGCCTAAAACTTTCGACAGAGGCGACGGATTTTCATGAGATTGGCACCATTCTGAAGCCCGACCTTTCGGACAACAAATATCGAAAAATTGTCCAGAAACATTAATTCCATCACCCTCAACTGGGAACTTTTTACAGGGAGGGGTTAGTTTTTGGGGGTTTTTTTTGCCGAAATTTACGAAAGTCATCCTCTGTTTTCGATTGACTAGCTTTAATTTAAACTTATGTCATTTCCGGTTTGGCGATGGGCGCAACAGCAAAGACGTCACTTTTTTTTTTTCATGTTCTTTTCATCCTTTGCGGTATAGGTTCAAGCCTGCCTGCCTGCTACAACTTTTTTTTTTTTTTTTTTTGCGCTAGCAACTTTCCTATTAACTGATAAATACTCAAGAGTCAAAATAATGAAAAGAATATGTTATTATCATGGCCCTAGTTATATTCCATATGTTATGTGACTTTGGGGTTTTTGGAGGGAGGTGTGGTGAAACCCTTACTGTTCACATTCACAAACTATACACCCAACTTTCTTCTAGAACGTAAATCACAAACATTTTTTCTAATGATGTTAAAGTGGGGTGAGAAGAGACAGCGGGTGTCGAAGAAACTTCACAAACATTTTTTTCTAATGTAAGGTGAGGCTAGACAACCAATTTTAAAATATTAAATTAAGACAGTTGGGATATTCCCTTAGGATTAAGAAGACTTTTCTACAGTCACATCAGACGATGTTAAAGTGGGGTGAGAAGAGACAGCGGGTAGCTTTTCGATATATGCTTTAAAATGGAGACAAAAGGATAATTACCAAATTTCATTTCTGTTTCCACATAAACTCGAAAAGATAACCGTTGAGAAGCTCCTGACTGGTCCAGTTGATTTTTTTCAAATATTCTCCCCAAAGATCGTCTGTTCCTTTTCTGTGCATTGATCGGCGTCTTACATCAGATTACAGTCAAACTCAAATGCAAGATGTCATGTTCCGAGCAAAATCGAATTGACGGTTAATTACGTCAGATTCAAATGATGCATATAAGCAGCAAAAAATTTAATTGGTTAATATTTAGAATTTAATCTTATTAAAAAGACAAAACTATAGAAAAATATGTTGTACATATCTGTAACAGAATGGAAATATCATATTCCAAAAATCACATAAATTGGTCAAATAGTTTTATTTTTATAATAAAGAAAATAATTTTTAATTGATTAATAAGAATTCATCGACAAATCTAGTAACTATGAATTATTGTTGAGTTATCTCCCTTTTTTTTTTTCTTTTTTTTTTCATAATGGTAAGCGAGACAGTTATTTCTCAGATTTTTATAAAATTTGATTATCTTACATGAATTTTGGAATATGACATCTTCATTCCATGATGGGTACTTATATCATAAAGATGTTTGTGTATTTTTGATTTTTTTAAAATTAGGTAGAATTCTAAATAAGAATCGACTAATTAATTGATAATTTAAAAACTTCTCCACAAATAAAAATCCATTGCAAGCATGCAATGTCCAACTGCAGCTGCAATATGCAATTGCCAAATGCAACAAAGTGCATCGTCTTCTTACCTGGCAACTTCCTTTTTCAATTGTTCATGTTTCATTAATAATCGCTTTCGTTCGCAAAATGTTTTCCGCACGCGATAACCACGAAAGACGGACTGAAACCAAAAAATGTTTGAAACATAAAAATATGCAAAAAAGAAAAATACAAAAAAACACTGAAGTTTTATTTTTTTTAATTTGCACAAATTTATTTTCATAATTTTAATCAAATAATTTTTTTTTATTTTTTTAAACTTCAATTTATTTTCATAATTTTAATCAAATAATTTTTTTTTATTTTTTAAACTTCAATTTATTTTCATAATTGTACCTATTTACTATGCCTCCCCACGGGACAGAGTTAGACACCAGGGTCGTTTTTTAACGTGGAGAAAAGGTACAAAAATAAAAATTGTTTCAGTCGTGAAAGATTTCTCCTCCACCGAAAGAGAACAAAAAATGGAAGTGCATCATCTGAAGAACAGATACTACACTTTGATCTTGACCAAAATTTTCATAATTGTAATCAAATAATTTTTTTTTATTTTTTAAACTTCAATTTATTTTCATAATGTTATGTAGCAGGTATATATTGGAAATAACATATTGGGGGGGGGGACTCAGAACAAAAGACTACACATAAAGTTCATATTTATAACACATAGGAGATGTGAATTCATTATCGAAGGTGGGTAATGTGTAATACAGTTCTTTTATACCAGAGGGGGATAGAGGTATTATTAATGATAGTGGAGGGGACAGATAATACTTTGAAGGGAATTATACAAAGTTCATTTAAGAGATGACAAACAAAACACATTTACCTCCTCTTTTTTGGTGGAATGACAACAGACGACAACAACAGATTACAAATATTGATGATTCTTTATTCACACCAGCTGGATGATGATCAGGGATTCAAACTTTTTCAATTACATTGTTCTATCTCCTCCCCCCACCCCCACCTCTCGCCTCCAAGAGGGCATCAGCTCCCAGTGTGGCCGACTCGAGCTTTCTCCGACCCTTTCTCTCACTGTCTAACTTCGAACCCTGTCTCAATATGTTGGAAATATTTTTTTCGCCACATGAAATTTATTTAAATGGAGTTTTTTTTTTTTCGCCACATGAAATTTATTCACATGGATTTTTTTCGCCACATGAAATTTATTCAAATGGATTTTTTTTCACCACATGAAATTTATTCAAATGGATTTTTTTTCGCCACATGAAATTTATTCACATGGATTTTTTTTCGCTACATGAAATTTATTCACATGGATTTTTTTCGCCACATGAAATTTATTCACATGGATATTTTTCGCCACATGAAATTTATTCACATGAATTTTTTTTTCGCCACATGAAATTTATTCACATGAATTTTTTTTCGCCACATGAAATTTATTCACATGAATTTTTTTTTTGCCACATGAAATTTATTCACATGGATTTTTTTTCACCACATGAAATTTATTCAAATGGATTTTTTTTCGCCACATGAAATTTATTCACATGGATTTTTTTTCGCCACATGAAATTTATTCACATGGATATTTTTCGCCACATGAAATTTATTCACATGAATTTTTTTTTCGCCACATGAAATTTATTCACTATATGTCGAAAGCACACTTTTGGCAAACAAAGAATTCCCAACTTAAATTGTTTCATTTAAAACCCATTTATTTGAAAATCTAACTTATTTTGTTAATCCTTATTTCTAAACTCTTATTGTCCATTCTTTTAACTGACATATTTAATATCCAGTTATTTCTAAAAGAATGAACGACTGCATTCCTAAACTAAATCTCTGACATAAATAATATTTAGTTATTTGCAACGAACAATGACAATCATTCTGTATTTCTAGGATTTCAATATGTATTCTTTTTTTAACACTTGCCTACTGGGTTCGATTCTAACCTTTTCCTAATTTTCAAACTTATCTAGTTTGCTCTTTTACTTACTGGGGGTCTGTCCCTTTTTACATAACAGTAATTTTATTTGAGTTATTTTTATATTTTTTTATATTCAATTTTCCTAATTTTCATTGAATTATTTTTTTATTTTTTAAAATTCATTTTATTTTCTTAATTTTTAAAAAAATTATTTTTTTAATTTTGTTTATTCAATTTATTTTTCTAACTTTATTTGAATTTTTTTTTTTTTTTTTTTTTAATACATTTTATTTTTCTTATTTTATTTGGATATTTTTTTTTTTGGGGGGGGGGGAGGAGATTTTTTAAAATTCAGAAAGAGAAAGAGAGAAAGAAAGACAAAGAATAGGAGAAAGAAATACAGAAGGAAAGAAAAAAAATGAAAGGGGGTTGCTCCATATTCCTCAACCTGGGGCCACACGACCACCATTAAACACAGTGAAGGTCAAACCAAAGACATGATTTCACTCGTATTCAATTCTATTCAAGAAAATTAAAATAATAATAAAAAATCGCACCTGTATTTTCTGAGCCGCAATATCTTGTAAACCAATGATTGATAATGCGCCTTGCTCAATCATGTACTGTGCAACGTCATAATGCTCGCCCATCAACGCATAATCCAATGGTGTATATCTTGAAAAAAAACAAAAAAAAAAAAAAAATTATAAAACGTTCACTGCATTTCAACAAGATTTCAGTTTTGTTCATGTGATGAAATTTGTCTTATTTTAATTATTTTTAGAAATCGAAAATATTGCATTAATATATATATATTTCGAACGATATCAAAACATCGTTAAACTCACTACTCGTTAAAGCAGCCGCCAATAGCGTAATGGTTAGGAGCCTTGACTGCCGTACAAACGGTCGGGTTTCAATCCTTGCTTGAGGTAGTTGCCTGTCTAGCCGCACTGATGAGCTGTGAAACAGCGAAACAGTACTGTATGTGGATGACTATATATATATATATATATATACATATGCATGTGTGTGCAAATATTAAACTGATAAACCCTTAAACTACTGTAGCTGTCATTTAAACATGAAGTCATAAAAATTGGTCAGTCATCTCATAAGATGTATAGCAATAATATACTAAATTTTTAAGAGTCTATGACAATTTTGAATGCATGTACAAAAAAGTCTGGAAATTTATTGAAGGCACCTCGTATGTTTGTCGATGTGAAAATATTTAACTGATAAACTCTTAAACTACTGGTCACATAGCACTGAAATTAACAAGAAACCGTAATCATACACCAAAAAATGGTTTATAACGAGTAAAATCTTTGTTTGGATGAATGATGAATATGCCGACATATTTCTGTACCCGTTATTGGCAGCAGCAGAAATTTCAACTTGCTGACATTTCTGTTACTTTTGCGAATGTGCAAATTCATTCATAGTTTGAAGTGGTTTAATTTTAAATCTTTCTTGCCTATCTGTTGATAGCTCAAATGGTAGGGAACGAGGCTTGAGTGTTAAATGTTTTGATTTTGATTCTAGCTGATTGGACCAAAGTCATTTTTTTTTAAAACTTTTGAAATCAGTACTATAAATTAGGTACAATATAATATTCATTAAAGAATTGGCCCTGAAATAATGAATATAAAATCTGCATCAATCAAAATATATTTAAGCATATTTTACGATCTTACAAGACATATATGAATGAGACTTACATAAAAGCAACACATTTTAAAAGAAATATTGTGACGTAAAATCATGATTGGGATATAATGCTGGAAAGCCGGACGACCACCCCCTCTCCCCACTCCTTTCTTTTATTACTAGCCTGGATGCCCGGCATTGCCTGGGTGTTTGGAGGTGTGTGCTGAGCAAAACAAAAAAAGTAGTAGTAGGCAGGCAGGCAGGCTTGAACCTGGGACGCAAAGGTAGAAAAGAAAGTGAAAGAAAATCTGACGTCTTACCGCTACTCCATGACGCGATCGGAAATTCAGAACGTTAAAATTAGGCAAAGTCAATCCAACTAATACGATGACTTGCAAAAATGGCTCACACAAAAAAAAACTAATTACAAATTTAACCGTATGGAACTGCAAAAGAACTTTGAACTCATGTTTGGATTTCGATCAGATTTTTTACTGTTCTGGAACTCGCGGCCGTTATTCCTCAGAATCTTGCTTTCAGGTACCTACAATACCGTATAGCAGTCAACTTTAGAAAGCGTGCGTTGATCAGACAGATAAACTCAAATCAACATAACGAAAACAACTGGTACGTTGAAAACGTTTTATTAATTAGGTAAAAAATCTGAAACAAAAACAAAACAAATAGTTAAAAGGAGAAAACATAATTAAACAAAAGGAAATAATACATGAAAATAATTATGTTTTGGACAGGCTTCCAAATTTTGGGATATCTTATCTTTTTCAATCAACTGTTAGGTGAAAGTCCGTAACAGTTAGAAAAGTGTCTTTTCTCCATTAAATTGTTAGGTGAAAGTATGGAGTGGTTAGAAAATGTCTTTTCTCCATTAATTACCTATAATTATACGTAATTATACGTATGGCAAGAGAATATGAAATCCACAAAAAGAGATGCATTGACCGACAACGTAAATGTAGTTGGGCACACGAGAAATTATGTTTATCTGCCTGTCGACTTTCTATATATCAATGTGATCTATCGATCTCGCTATCTTAAAACTGACGAGGTAAAAGTAACACGTTTACAATACTGTGACGTAAAAGCACGACTGGGTTATAATGCCAGAAAGCCAGAATTGCAGGCAAGTTTTTATCTGACTTCCCCCTTTAAACAATATGACATTTCTCCACACAAAATAATTGACAAATGTTTTTTTCCAATTTTTCGATATTATGTGTCCGAAACATCGCTCTTTCTAACGATACTGTGTTCGTGCCTGTATGATACAGATGACAAAAGTTTTTAGCGGACATACAAACACACAGAAAACTGAGATTTATATACTAGACTAGTAGGGGTACCCCGCGTTGTCTGGGTGTTTGGAGATGTAAAAGAAAAAAAAAAGTTTTGGTAGGCAGGTAGGCTCGAACCCAAAGCCTTGAGGTGAAGTCGGAAAAGAAAACCTGGTTACGATGCTAAGAGGGTAGGGAAGTGAGAATGGTTGAAATTAAACGGTTAAAAAAGCAGGTGCTTAAACGAACGTCAATGTCTGTTTTTCTAGGTCAAAAGAGAAATGAAATCACAGTGCGAATTTTGTAACAGAAAAGTCGCTCAAATAAAAGATAGAGACGACCTCGTTTCGTAAATCGGAGATATTATAATCTAGGGAGTATATAAAAAAGTTGTAAGAATTAGTGACCCCCCCCCCCTGAAAAAAACCTTTGCCAGACATACAAAAAAATACACACACGCATATGTTTTGGCTTTTATAGATGTTAAAACAGATAAAGATGTTAATTTATTTTTATTGCGGACTATTATCCTCATCTTTCTTAGTTGTTGTTTCACAACGTTTCAGCCAACTATTCCTCTGGCCTTCGTCAGGTCGTAACCGCAACAGGATAGGAACTCAGAATCTCCTAACTGGTAAGACAACAACAATTACGAATTGCAGTAATTGCTGAGAATGCAGTTAGGAGATTTTCTTTATGTCAACATGGGAAGAATCTTTTGCTCTGTGGATTTCAACTCGAGAACTGTCTACTGCGAACTAGTCACCTTGTGTAGAACAACGAACCATCGGAAACTAAACATGGCTTACACTTCTAGATGTTTCGTAATGCAAAATCATTCATTTAATTATTATATCAATCAATGGATTTATTTCGTCCTCAACAACTCGGAAGGAAAAGCATTTTTTCATTTTAAAAGAAAATGAATGCATATAGGCATGATTACAAAATCCAAAGAATTGGTTGAAAAATTACCTTTTTTTCATTTTGTTACGCCATGTTTAAATTTTTAAGTAAAACCACCAAATTTAAATTCCTGTATTAATAAATTGTATTTATTTTCATATACATTATTAAAAATATTTTGTTTGATACTATAGCAATTCAACCCGGCTTTGCTTGGGCCTTATGTACTGGTTGGTGGGTTGTTTTTGTTTTATGGCATATCAACCCTTTTCAGGTTATTTTAATGCCGAATCCAGTTATTTTGTTTGGGAGAGAGGTTGTAGTGAAGAAAAAGGGGTGGGAGCCAATCAAATTGCAGATACGTTTCTACACTATAAAGAATCTTCAAATGAGACAAAGATTCACCAGCCCAAATATAACGACAATACTCCATACATGGTCTGATAGTTGATTTGTAGAGATAGAATGTTACAATATTTTTTACTATAATGAGGTATGATCCCACACAGTCAGGATATTCTATTTATAAACGATGCTGTTAGGAACTGACAAATCGAATTCATGTTCTGCTACCAACCAATCAGAAACCAGAATTGCTCCATAAAAATTAAACCTTTCTGTAGCAATTTTGCATATGTTTCCTTCGTGTCAACATGGGAGTTTAGTCGGTTGTTTTTGTTTTACGGCATATCAACCCTTTTCAGGTTATTTAATGCCAAATCCAGTTATTTTGAAGAAAAAGTTTTTAATAGAATATTTTTTATTTTTTTTTAGTTGGTTTCTATTTAACCCATAGTTGGAACCCTAACAGGTACTACCACTCCGGGTCAGGATCCCTATTAAGGGACTTTTACCCTCTGCAGTTGGGACCCTAACAGATAATGCAATGGCAATTAAAGGGTCGCTCCACACTCCCCAAAGCCCGCAAGCTGGGACCTCACCATCGGATATAGTCTAAGGTCATATCCTGGACCAAGAATGCAGTTAGGAGATTCAGAGCTCCTATCCCATCGCGATTATCACCTGACGAAGGCCAGAGGATAGTTGGTCGAAACACTGTGAAACAACAACTAATAAAGATGAGTTGAATAGTCGGCAATAAAATAAATTAATATATAATACTCATCTCAAGGATAAATTCCAATTAAATAAGATTTGTAGCTTTTCATGTTTAATTAAGTTAAGCCTTGGTACCTTTTGACACATTCTGGTTGTAATTTAAGACTTTTAAATGTAGGAAGTAAAACAAAGAATGAAATGAAACGATACGGAAAGTTTTGTTTTTGTACAAAACAAATGAAAATGAATTAGGTAATATTTTGAACTAGCCTGGGTGCCCAGCATTGCCCGGGATGTGTGGAGGTATGTGTAAGGGTGTTCGTTGAGCAAAAAAAAAAAAAAAAAAAAAAAAAATTATGAGCGCAAAAAAAAAAAAAAAAAATTATAAGCGCAAAAAAACAAAAAAATTATGAGCGCAAAAAAAAATTGAGAACAAAAAAAACAAAAAAAAATTATGAGAAAAAAAAAAAAAAAATTATGAGAGCAAAAAAAAAAAAACAACAAAAAAAAATTATGAGAGCAAAAAAACCCAAAAAAACATATAAAGGTGTGTCGTCTCACCTGTCCTCCGTATGATCCATGTAATTAGGAAAGGCACCGTACTGAATTAAAAGTTTCACAGCATCCAAATGTCCTCGGCTGCACGCCCAATGCATTGCCGTCATGCCCTTTGGAAAAGAAGGAAAAAAAAACTGTTAAAACTGAGAGAGCAAACATCTAACGTATACGAGGGTCATTTCAAACGTAATGCCTCCTATTTTTTTTTATCCCATCCGAATAGATCAAAGGGGATTGCAAACTGCATTGTTATGATGACTGAACTTATGCATTCATCTACTGAAAGTTTCATCTCTCTGTTGCAGATATTGACAGTATGAGACGCTTAGAAAAGCAACCCCTGTCATGGATGTGCATCAGAAGCAGAGATGCGTCATTAAAAAAATTGAACCAATCAACATTCACCGGTGTCTATTAAACATTTACAAAATCGATGCAGTTGACGTTAGCACAGTTAGCAAATGGGTTCATCGATTTCTGAGTGGCAATAAAGATGTGAGTGACACACATTGATTGAGATTGTCGGACTGACTTCCTCATCTTGGTTGTTATCGTCACAACGTTTCGGCCGATTTGCCCTCCGGCCTTCATCAGGTGTTTTGTATCGAACTGGGTTCGATACAAAACACCTGATGAAGGCCGGAGGGTAAATTCGATACAAAACACCTGATGAAGGCCGGAGGGCAAAACGGCCGAAACGTTGTGACAATAACAACCAAGATGAGGAAGTCAGTCTGACAATCTCAATCAATGAAAACACCTCATCTCAAAAATACAGACAATTACTAAAGCGCACACAGTCAGAAATTTGATAAATTGTCAATTCCAGGTTTTTTTGTTATTCTGGAATCTGTCCAACTTATTGTAGATGTTAGCTTTGGTTCTGGCATTTCTCGCTTGTTTTCATTTGTTCTACCCTCCAGAGGCCTTCAATACTTTTCCAGGATCCAATTGGCGTCTAAGTGCCTAAACCTAAGTGTAAATTCCATGAGCAAAGCTTCTTTCTTAGAACTGCACGCCTATGGAATTATCTTCCGTTTTTCTGCATTCCAGTTGACCACAATATGGTTGTCTTCAAGTCTAACGTAAACAAGTTCTTGATGAGCCGTTCCATATAAGTTAACAAATTTACCGAATCTCCATTACTAACGGTTACTATATTGTCCAATTTCTACTGTGCACTCTTTAACCCTTATCCTTGAGTGGCCTCCTGGCCTTGATAAGTGGTGATGCCTATGTAAAAAAAAAAAAAGAAAAGATTTTTACGAGCGAGGCATCAAAGAAGGATGGCAAAAAAGTGCATTGAGAATGCTGGTGACTATGTAGAAAAAATAAATTCTGAAACACAAAAAGTCACTCATTTTAATGGTACTACTTTCGTCTTTGTAGCTCTTCAATATTTTAGTTTTTGAGTTGAAATTAAGAGGCTTAACCTTTGGAAGGACCCTCATATAAAATGTGGTGAATTTTCAAAATCAGACCCAAATAGCAATCTATCTCACATATCGATATTCGATTCGGACTAGCCTTTTTTTGTTTATTTGTTTGTTTGTTTGTTTCTCTCTCCTAGTATGACATTTATCCAGCACTAATGTTATCCTAAAAACAAATCACTTATAGGGTTCGAAATAAAAATCCATCTCACATATCGATATTCGATTCGGACTAGCCTATTTCTTTTTTTTTTTTTTTTTGAAGAGCTCAGCGCCGATGACTGATAACTAATGACCAGTGTGTTAAAGATCCTGCCACATAGACTTAGTGTTGTGCGTGTTTTGTGCACTCTGAGCATCGGAGCAGTAATTCCAGTGACCAGTAAATGTCTGGTTATGTTTTGGTTGGTTGGTTGTTTTTGTTTTACGGCATATCAACCCTTTTCAGGTTATTTAATGCCGAATCCAGTGATTTTGAAGAACAATTTTTTAATATAGTATATTTGTTTTTTAAGCCGGTTTCTATTTAACCCATAGTTGGGACCCTAACAGGTGCTACCACTCCGGATCAGAGTGGACCTGGGAGCAATGGCAATTAAAGGGTGGCTCCACATTCCCCAAAGCCCACAAGCTGGGGCCTCACCATCGGATATAGTTTTAGGTCATATCCAGGACCCACGTGAAGGAAGGCAATAATTGCAGTGGATGCAGTCAGGAGATTTGGAGTTCCTCGCGGTTACCACCTGACGAAGGCCAGAGGAATAGTTGGCCGAAAGGTCGTGAAACAACTACGAAAAAGATGAGGATAATAGTCCGCAATAAATAGAGGTTGTTCAGAAGTTTTGTCACCTTCATAATAGCATCGGGGGTAAAGGATGGAGCAGGTGCTGGTATGATTGCAAGACGTAGGATTGGATGGAATAAGTTCAGGGAACTTTGGTTATTACAAACCGGCAGAGCATTACCACTGTCGACAGATGTATGCGTGGTGATTGTTTAAAGTATTCAAGGACTGATATCTCGTGTAGCTTTTTTTTGTCTGATTGGCAAGCTCGTAGAAGTAAATTAACTGAATGAAAATTTCTCCGGAAAAAGTTGCGGGTCAATGTTCACCGTTACGCCAACTGAAGACGCCGCAACATTTTAAAAAAATTCCAAGGCGTAGTTATTGAGAAAAGTGCGGACAGACAAACAGACAAATGGACAAACAGACAAACGGACAAACAGACAGACGGACAAATGGACAAACGGACAAACAGACAAATTGACAAACAGACAAACGGACAAATTTACAGGTCCACCCTTCTTTTTGTCGGGGAACCAAAAAAAAAAAAAAAAAAAAAAAAATGAAGGAATGGAAAATTATGAAAATTTAAGGGAGAAGAACATAGAAAATATGATCAGACATTTATTTCTTGTTAGAGTCTCAAGGGTTTCTTACTAATTGTTATAATTTAAGGAGAGCAGAAAGTGGATCTTGGGTTTATTTTCGACAGAAGAAAAGAAGAAAAGAAAAAAAAGCCATTTTTGGTTTCAGAAGAAAAGAAAAAAGCCATTTTTGGTTTCAGAAGAAAAAAAAAGCCATTTTTGGTTTCAGAAGAAAAGAAAAAAAAGCCATTTTTGGTTTCTTCTGAAAAAAAGGAAAAAAAGCCATTTTTGGTTTCAGAAGAAAAAAAGAAGCCATTTTTGGTTTCAGAAGAAAAAAAAAAGCCATTTTTGGTTTCAGAAGAAAAAAAAAAAAGCCATTTTTGGTTTCAGAAGAAAAAAAAAAAAGCCATTTTTGGTTTCAGAAGAAAGGGGAAAAAAAGCCATTTTTGGTTTCAGAAGAAAAAAAAAAAAGCCATTTTTGGTTTCAGAAGAAAGGGGAAAAAAAGCCATTTTTGGTTTCAGAAGAAAAAAAAAAAAAGCCATTTTTGGTTTCAGAAGAAAAGAAAAATCGACTAAAGAAAGAGACAGATGTACGCATGGAGATTCAAGTATTCCAGGGATAACTGATATCTTGTGCAGCTTTCTTTGTCTGACTGGCAAGCTCATAGTCAACAATCACTAAAGAAGTTATTACAAACCAGCAGAGCATTACCACCATCAACTAAGGGAAGAGACAGATGTATGCACAGTGATTGTTGTGAGTAGTTATGTTCATTGCATGATCCCTAAAACCCATTAAAATACTTCAAAGAAATTGCAATTTAAAGAATATTTCTTAATCATTGGCTAATATTATTGCAATAAAACTTCACAAAAATCAGAGGTAGCTAAAATAAATTAAATATAACCCACATTTGGACGCCTTACACCTAGCAGTTGCGTTCTAAAATTCATAATGACCAGCTAATTAGTTTAGGAGTGAATCCTGTCTACACAAATATATAAACATACCTAAGTTTATATAAAATATACACGAATAGAACTACGTTTGATTATAAAATGAAAAATATTTATTAAAAGTTATTAGGGGTGAAGGCGGAACACAACTGACTTGTTTGCTCGGTCTAACAGTGGAGTGTGGGGCAGTTGAGCAGCGAGATATCTGTTCACATTACATTTAAACTTCAGCAGATTAGTACAATCAGGGAAACGAGGAACCGGGAGGGGATTCCAGTCTAGCAGTCAGAGGAAATAAATTATTAGAGTAGAAGGCTTTTCGGCATCTAGGAACCTCAACAGTGAAGGGGTGGGATTTTGCTGCTTGTTGGGTTTGTCGTGAGTATGTATGTGGAGAGGGGGGGGCGTAAGTGCTAGCAGTTCAATTTACGATGTAGGATTTGATTGCAACATCCGAAAGTAAAAATAAAAAAAAAAAATTTTTTTTTAAACTGGAAATACTTTTTAGATCAAAATTCTTAATTTAAAAATCCGCGCTCAATAAAAAATATTCGTTTATAAAAATACATGTAATAATAATAATAAAATTAAAACTCAATCAGAAAACAAAAAAAAGACAAAGAATGAATTAATGAGATGTCCTATTGTAAAGAAATATGCAAATTAGGTAACCATAAACCATCAATCGTATAGCTGTGATATTAAAAAGTTATTTATTTATATATTTATTGTCATTGTTTCACCACATTTTGGCCAACTCATCCTCTGGCCTTCTTTAGATGGTTAACCACGACGAGATAGGAGTGCTGAATCTTGCAATTGTATTCCCAGTAATTACTGCCTTCCATAGGGGTTGTTTCGCCAGGTCATTTGGCCAACTAATCCTCTAAGCTTGCTTTGGGTAGGATTGAAACCGCTATCTTCAGACAATACTCACCTGGAACGGTAGAGATCCAATGCCTCTATTCACTGTGCCACATGCCCTGAAGTGCGATTAAGGTTGGATTTTTTTTTTAATGAATTCACATTTTCATTCTTATCTGGACTTCCATTGTCGGGTCCATACCAAATGGTATTAAATATCATTTTTTTTATTGGAATCCTTTGAGATGAGAAATTTGTAATTTGTGTATTTATTTACTGAAAAAATAATTATGGAAGGCAGTAATTACTATTTTTAAATATTGAAGAGTTGTCCCCCCTTTAACCGTTATTTATCAGTGATATAAGCAGCTTACAGTTGTCTCCCTTTATCTGTTAAGTGATAACTAGGGCTATGACAACAGCATATTCTTTTCATTGTTTTGACTCTCGAGTATATATCCGACGCAGTTAGACACAATTAATCAACCAAGAACCAGATCACTCTATATAAAAGCACATAAGATATGAACGGATACACACTCGAGAGTCAAAACAATGAACAGAATATGCTGTTGTCCTCGCCCTAGTAATCACTGCAGATACAGTTATGAGACTCAGCAATGATATCCCGGTTAATCACCTGAAGAAGGCCAGAGGATGAGTTGGCCGAAACATGGTAAAACAACAATTAAGAAGATGAGGATAACAATCCATAAATAAATACACAAATTACACATCTCAAAGGATTCAAAAATAAAAATAAATAAATAAAAATATATAAAAAAGTTATTGTTCTTTTATATTGCATATGAATTTGGTGTTTTAATATCACTGCCAGTGCGATAAAAAAATTACCCCATTTTATAAACATGTCGGTTTTCATGGGGTCATGCTAGTTCTGATTATCATAATTCATACCTCTGAATCCTGGACGTTCGGGTCAGCCATATGTTCCATAAGCATAGACATACAGTTCACAAATCCACCGTAAGCGGCACATTGCAATGATGTCCTCCTGCGTCACCCGACAGGTTGAACGGAGCGAGAAAAAAAAAAAAAAAGTTACAATAAAATTAATATTTTTTAATTAAAATCAAATTAACCCTTTATGACCTGAATTATGATGTAAATGATTAAAAAAATATATATATTTTGTTTATTTTAGTTTAACCCTTTAAACTAAACTGAACAAAATATTTTTTTTTTTCAATCTTCTACATCATAATTCAGGTCATAAAGGGTTAATTTGATTAAAATTTAATTTTTTTTTAATTAAAATCAAATTAACCCTTTATGACCTGAATTATGATGTACCTATTTACTATGCCTCCCCACAGGACAGAGTTAGACACCAGGGTCGTTTTTTTAACGTGGAGAAAAGGTACAAAAATAAAAATTGTCTCAGTCGGGAAGGATTTCTCCTCCACCGAAAGAGAACAAGAAATGGAAGTGCAGCATCTGAAGAACAGATACTACACTTTGAGGTATTTATTTGCTCCCCCACTGAGCAAATTAGGCACAAGGCCGATTTTTAATGTGAGGAGTGAAGGGGAAATGGGGACCAACTCCCCGGGGAGTAGGGGAGTTGGATAATGACAATTGGTATGAAGGGTTGCCCCTACATTGACCAAGGTCTTATATGTGAGGTTGCCCACACATATGGTCTTTGCTTGCAGTATCTGTCGGAACAGATGGTATTTATTTGCTCCCCCATCGAGCAAATTAGGCACAAGGCCGATTTTTAATGTGAGGAGTGAAGGGAGGGGGAAGGGAAAAAGGGGGCCAGCTCCCGAGAGATGGGAAATGGGAGCTGGTTAATGGTCAGGCATGTGGGGTTGCCCCCACATCTGGTCTTTGCTAGTCATAGCGTGCAGCATCTGTCGGAACAGATACTACACTTTGATCTTGTTTATATATTTTATTGAGAAAGAAAAAATTGAACATAAAAAACGTACAAAAAATTCAATTCAACAAAATTAGGCACAAGGCCCTACAAGAAATTGGGAGGGGGAGGGTACAGGGTCTTTTTGACTACGTAACAGATGAGACTTTGAAGTCTTACTCTTGACTGGCAACATTTACCAAAATACCTCAATCACTCTGTGGATCCTAATCTAACTAATAACCCCAGCGTTCAATGTAAAATTTAACTATGTACAATTTGTATATTCATTTCTGTATGTTGTGTGTGCATTTTTTTTTTTTTTTTTTTTTTTTTGTGTGTGTGTGTGTATGTGTGAGAAAATAAAGTTCGATTTCATTAGAAAGAGTTCTTGAATTAATTGGCATAAAATGTTCGTGGAGTGGGAAAAAACTAATGAAAATGTTCATTTCAAAAATAAGGAAAATCTACTAATGTGTTGTTAGTAAGACCCCCCCTGTACTATTCTATGTGGCTAGATCCCCCACTGTTTTCCGGGGAACCGAAAACAAGCAGAGCATCCCTAATGGGGTTTGGGGAAGTCGCCTTAATGGAGGTGGGAGAAAATAAAGCAACGGATGGAGGGGGTAGGAAGGTGACCTCTGAGTAGGGGGATGATCGGGGGCATCAGAAAATAAAGATGAGGAGCAGGGGGGGTTGGGCAGACTCAGAGGTTCTCTAATACCAAAAAATAAAATCAGGAACAGGATCTCATTTGTACCACCAGTCAAGAGTTACTTTACTGAACTTATAATGCTAACCTAGGCGGGATGGGTTCCGTAGGACCCAGCACCGCCCATGCCATGCCTAAGGAGGGAACACGTATTGAAACTTGGCTCCTCGACGGATGCACAAACTAGTGCTGTGCACCCACCTCTTGTCAAATTCCACTCTAGGCAACCTCTTCCAATCGCATCTGATCTTTACTTTAAGCAAATGTTTAAAGTAAACGATCAGATCCCGATCAGGAACAGATGTCCCTTCGTGGACCAACTTGAGGCGCGCGATCCAAATGGTCATGCGCGCTACTGCTAGGATCGCCAGGAAAACCAAACTTTCCTCCCTGGGGAACGGCGGCTCCATGTTGTACACAAAAGTTCCTACGTCGAGATCGAGCAGACACTCGGCATCGATGCGAGCTGTTACCCCCTCGACGTACCTTAATAGGGGCTGTATCCGGCTGCAACTAAAAAATGCGTGCTCGATTGTTTCGGGCTCGCGTTCGTCACAGCACGGACAGAAGCGGCTGGTATGTTCTTTATACTGGAAAAGTACGTCGAAGAGGGGCAGCGCATTTCGGACCAGTCGCCAAGTCAGGGAGAATTCCGAGTTATTCAGAATCTCCCGTCCCGGCGCCCAACGCCATTGAGAACGGACAACCTCCATCGACCATCCCATCCGCCTACAAAGTGGATCCTTCGCGGTCCCCTCCACTAAATCCCGATACAGTTTCTTCCTTGGCTGATCGAGGACATTGGTCCCCGGCAAAGCTCTAAGAGCGGTTCGGCATTCGGAGAAGAACTTGGACTCCCCCTTCGGTCTACGACGACCTTCTACCGAAGGGTTGGGTTTGAGGTTGGGAAACGAGTTCTCAACCACAGGGACCCAAGGAGCGTCTCCTTCAAGCGAACGACCCAGGAAAGCCAATCTCTCGGCGTTTCTATGACACAAGAGACTGGGCTGACCCAGGCCTCCCTCGCTCGGATTTTGAACACAGACCTCTCTGCAGACATAATGCTTACCCTCGTTCCACAAAAGTGAATCGAGGCGCCCTTGTAAGCGGGTTAGTCGTTCTGCAGGGAGAGGAAGTACAGACAAACGGTAAAGGATGAGCGGAAAGACGTATGTAGCACACGCCTCCGCCCGACCCTTCAAGGACAATTTCCTTCCAATCCAAGTCTTTACTGACGATTTGACCTTAGACTGTACTTCCGACCAATTCTTTTCCAGCTGAAGTCCCGGTCCAAACCAGACACCGAGAATGCGGACCGGTCCATCGGTCCAGCTGAAAATACCTGGAAGCGAGTTTACCCCGGTCCAGGCCCCCAACCGCAGGCCAACAGACTTGCTACGGTTGAAGATGGCCCCTGTTACTTCTTCGTATCGAGCGAGCGCCTCGACCACCGCTTGAACGTCCGTGAGGCAAGACACGAACACGGTGACGTCATCGGCGAACGCGGAAACCCTGGCTCGTGTGCCTCCAGGGAGAGCTATTCCGCGCAGGACTGGTGTAGCCGCCTCGTCCCTTAACTTGCGAAGGAGGGGTTCCAACGCCAGGACATACAACAGAGGCGACAGCGGACAACCCTGTCGCACCGACCGAGAGACAGCGAATGACTCCGACAGCTTACCGTTGATCTGCACCGCTACCGTCGGCCTGTCATACAGAACAAAGATCCACTTGCGGAAGTCCGGATTAAATCCGGCGGCCTCTAGCACAGATCCTAGGAACCGATGGTCGACCCTATCGAATGCCTTGGACTGATCCAAACTGATCAGCGCGGCTTCGGCGTCGTCTTCTGTCCCCTCTATGATCGAGCGTATCAAGTGCAAATTGTCTTGAATCGATCTCCCCTTCACAGCATAAGTCTGGTCCGGTTCGATCAAGTCAGTGATGACAACCTGCAAGCGATTCGCAAGAATCTTTGCCAAAATCTTTAACTCTGTGTTTAGCAGAGTCAAGGGCCTAAAATCATCAAAGTTTTCCCTCCCACCATGCCGTTGACCTTTCCTCAGCAATGTGATCACACCTTTGGTCACCTGTCCAGGGATGGAACCCTGGGCAAACCAATGGTTGAACATATCCTTCAGAATAGGGACCAACATGGGCGACAGCCTCAAGTAAAACTCGTAGGGTAGACCATCAAGCCCCGGGGATTTGTTATAGCCGACCTGCTTCAACGCAGTAATGACCTCATGTTCAGTAATAAGACCATCACAGCTAGCCGCCCGAGCCGCCGTGAGGCGGGGCGAGTCAGCCAAATAGCTGCCAAACTCATCAACCCTGAGTCCGGGTAGTTGGGTGAAGCGCACCGATAGATGCTCCCGAAACCCCTCGCAGATCTCCCGAGTCGATACTAAGGGGTGTCCTTCCAGGTTATGTACTTTACGAATGTACCCATCCGAACCGCGCCTTAAAGCAGCCTTACGCTCAACAGCGTCAACATTCACAGCCTCGTTAGAAACTTTCTTTAACCTAGCCCTAACTACTTGACCTTCATACCGCTCACTAGCCAAGCGGTTGAGATCTTGTTTAGCTAGTGCTAACTCTAGGGGGTCTCCCCCCTCCACCGCCCGGGTCAGCTTATCCTCTAAACGCTTCTTTGCCTTAGCCTTATCTATCGCGAGGCGTTGGCTATACTGGACAGAGAAGCGCCTAATTTTGGCCTTGAGACTAACCCACCACTTACTCCCTGTAACCGCCCCCACTAAAGCCCGCTGAATTAGCTCAGTGACCTTCAACCGGTAGTCCTCCAGCTCCAACAAGGTGCTGTTGAACTTCCAGTATCCGGCCAGTTTAGGCCTAGCACTTAAGCTCAAACGGGCCATAACAAGTTTATGGTCCGAGTGTCCTAGCAAGTGGAACGTGGGGCAAGATAGGAAGTCTACATCGCCTCTTCTAACTAACATCCGATCCAAGTAAGTGCTTGGATGGGAAGGCACTACAGGATGCCACGTCCACATCTCCCGCCCAGGATGATCCAGACGAAATCTGTCGACGAGATCGCACGAGGCCATCAGGTCAGACAGACTGCTGTCACACCACGCCGACCCGCTAGTCCCCCCGACCTTATCTATTTTGGGATCAAGGATTGCATTCCAATCCCCCATTAAAACTAACCGTTCCGGATCCACTAAGAAGCCCTCCAACCGTCGAAAAAAGGTTGCCCTCTCTACAGCAGCATTGGGAGCATAAACAGCAACAATCCGAAAAACACTACAATTAACAGCAACATCAACAACAAGCGCCCGCCCGTCCTCGCCTGCGTGAACAACATTCACCGACGCTGACAGGGTGCGACTCACTAGCAAGGAGATTCCACGACTATAGGTATTGCCATATGCTGAGTAGACATCGTAATCGTTTACCAACACCTGACAATCCGCGTCACAAACAAAGTGGGTCTCCTGGATAGCGGCAATATCTACCTTGAGGGACACCAAGTCTCTCACAACGCGCAAGGCCTTGCTTCGACACCTGATGCCCCTCACATTCAATGTAGCCAAGTTCAAAGACATGATCACTTACCTCAAGCACTGTCACAGACGGGTCTGAAATCCTGGGCAGTGAGGACATGGCAGGCCTGGCCAAGGCTGCCGGTAAGTAAATCCGATGAAGGTGATCCATCCTTGGCCACGCCCCCCACGTCCAGGGGGAAGGTTAGTTTGAGTGCCCTGTATAGCGATGGGTGTACATACATGGGGATTCTACCCTCACATTTAAAGAAAATGTTGGTCAGCGAAGGATGGTCCCTATCCACCAGCTGCTGGCCTGGGATCGCATTCTTCGCTGCCTTAATCATTGCCCACATTCCTCCAGTCCTAGCGTCCTTGTCGACCCTAACGAAAGTGGTCAACAAGGGAGCGTCCTTGAATTTAGTGGGGTCTGTTACTAGGTCTCCACCGACTTTTTCAAAGTTTTTGAGTTTATTGTACCGGACCTTCTGTTGTCCTTTAAGGTCCGGAGCCGGTTGGAGAGGGTCTGTTTCACAAATCCTGCTTCCTGGCAGGAAGGGGAGCTTTTTGGTCCGTTCAGTGCGTACTTTGGGAGTGGGGGAGGGGACCTCTTTTGGTTGATGGGGAGGCTGAGCGCTTGGGGAGGGGGTAGCCTGCTCGTTTTCTTCTTTTTGGCTCCTGTCACGGGATGAGGGGCGGGAAGAGTTTCTTGGGGCCTTTATAGGAGAGGGGGAAGGTTGTTCGGGTTGCTGGGGTGTTGGGATCACAGGGGGCTCATCCTGTGTTGTTGTTGCGAGGGAGTCCTTCTCAGTCTCAGTGGGGGTAGGAGGGTTTGCGCGTGTCTTGCGGCTTTTCCTCCTCCTGGCCCTCCTGATCTCTGTTGCGCTCAGGGCCATAGAGACTGTTGTTGTCTCTTCCTCTGCCTCTGACGCGGCCTCCTCCTCAGATTCTGGTAGTTTCCTCTTGTTTGAGGAGGAGGGTGTCTGTGTGTCCATCTTCTCCGTCTCGCTCTTCGGTTGTTCTTGGTCTTGGGTGACTGTCTGCAAGAATGGCTGTTTGTTGGTCTTGCCTTTCTTTACGACTGTCACCCAGCCTGTCGGTGCCTCTGGAGGATTTGCGGCCGGCGCGGGAGCAGCGGCTTGATTTGTTGTCACGCTTGTTCCCGCCGCTTTTGTGGGCTTCTTTCCTCCATTCCTCTTCGGACAGTCCTTCGCCATATGCCCTTGTTGTGTGCACAGCCAGCAATGGGGCCTCCTCCCTTCCACTATAAGGGAGAGTGTCCACTCTCCGAACTTGAGTGTGGCTGGGATGGCGTAGAATCCAGCCTTGTCCAGGACCATCTGTACTTTGTAGTCCCCGGTCATGATGTTTCTTAATCCGCGGACCGGGGTGACTTCCTCTACGTCCCCATACTGGCTTAGGATAGCCCCCAGTTGTTTGGCCTCCATATAGCAGGGGACGTTTAGAGCAGAAACATTTGCTCTCCTCTTGTTCATATAGATGGGTTGGAGCTTTATGTTCCTGCTCTGATGGCAGGTCCTGGACAGCCTGACTGCGTCTTCGGAGGTGGGGAGCAGAACATCCCACTGTGCGTAACTCCTTCTACAGATGTAGTTGGCGGGAATGTTCTGCTCCAGCAACACGTTCATCATGGTGTCCTTGTTGACGCCCGTCAGACCCCTTGTCTTGGTGTCTGAAGTTATCAGCGAGAGCACTCTTTTCTCCAGAACTTCCACTTGACCCGGGAGGGGTTGGATGTTGTTCCCCTGGGTATACTCCTTGTAAGTGGAGTCGAAGAGTGCTCTGTAGTCTTCGGGCGTCAACTTCCCTTGCTGCTCTTTGGGGCCCCATGCCGGTCCTCCATCCTGGTGGGTGTCAGCTGGACTCGGGTTGGGGGGCGTAGCTGATGTTGTGGGGCTCTCCCCTGTTATGGGCCTTTTTGGTTTCGGAACTGGCCCGTTACCAGGCAAAGTAGGCCATTGTGTTTTTGGCGTTGTTTTGTCCTGGCTTGGTTTGCTCTCCGGGCCGCTCCCCTTTCTTATTTTCTTCCTTTGTTGGGTGGCTGTCCCCTTGGGGGATGGAGGTGTCTCCCCTTCTGGTGCCGTGTTCCCAGCTGGAGCCTTGGTGGGTACTGTCAAGGGTGTCTCTCCTTCCAGCTTGCTTTTGTTACCACTGGCCGGAGAGTCACCCCTTTTCCGTATTTGGTCCTCTTGGGGAGTGTTGGGGGGCCAATCACTGTCTTCCCCGCCGAATAGTGAGCAGATGGAGGCTATTACGTCTTCATCCAGCGCCTCGGTTTGGTCCGCGGTGCTGTTCTCCTCCTTTTCTGTTGGGGAGTCGCCCTTTGGGGGAGCGGGGGATGGGTTCCCCGGTCTTCCTCCCTTGGTTCTGCCGTCCTGGGGTGCAGCTGGTTGGCTGGGTTCTGCACTTTCCCCAGCTATTGACTTAGCGGCAGCTTTTTCCGCTGGGTTGCCCTCGTGGGGAGCGGTTGCAGGTGCTTTTCGGGGGGTCGCCGCGGGCTGCGGCCCTACCCTCCCGCTTTCTTCCAAGGTCGCCGCGCGCCGGGGCCCTACCTTGTTTCCTGGCGCCGTCTCGCCGGGAGATGCATCAGCTCCCTCACATAGGGAGTCGTTCGCAGTTGAGATGCTGCGCATTTGGGGTGACGTACCCCTCCTGCCTGGCATCGTGGCGGTTGCACTGGCCGCTGGCGCGGACCAAAGTGTAGTGGGGGAAAAGAAAACCCAGGGGAATGGAGGGGGAGGAGGGGGAGGAGCGGACTTTGAAGAAATTAGAGTTTTTGACTTCCCCTCACGGGGATGTCGGGTTAGCAGCTCAGATCCCCCCGCGAGGGGGGAGAGCAGAGAAGAAAGACGCAGTGGGTGCTAGCGGGTCAGAGTGCCGCGTCGCAATTAAGAGAGAGAGGGGATAGGCATCCCTGCCCACAGAGGGGAGCAGAAACGAAGCACCCGCCCTACCCCACGTCACCCTACCCACTAACTTACCCCAACGGAAGCGAGAAAGAGAACCCTGTCTGCTCGATCCACTGGGAGAGCAGCGAAGATAGACAAAGTTTGGGCCTAGCAGGTCAGAGTGCTGCTCAGGCAATTAAGTGTTGAGAAATTAGACCATCCCAGTCTCGAGAAGTGAGACCGAAACGAAGAAAAAACAACATGCAAAAACAACAAATGAAAAAAGGTCTCAACTACCAGCGATAGTGGTGTTGGTCCCGAGATTCCAGTCTCCCAAAAGAGGGGATCGGTTTCCGGGTCCAAGCTCCCACAAATGTGGAGTCGGTCCTCTAGGTCCTGACTCCCCAAAGGAGGGGGTCGGTCCTAACTAACAAAGGTTAGTACGAAAAAACACCTTAACCTAGCCCGAAAGCCCGGTGGTGGGTCAAGTTTAGTAACTGAGAGAACAGATACTACACTTTGATCTTGTTTATATATTTTATTGAGAAAGAAAAAATTGAACATAAAAAACGTACAAAAAATTCAATTCAACAAAATTAGGCACAAGGCCCTACAAGAAATTGGGAGGGGGAGGGTACAGGGTCTTTTTGACTACGTAACAGATGAGACTTTGAAGTCTTACTCTTGACTGGCAACATTTACCAAAATACCTCAATCACTCTGTGGATCCTAATCTAACTAATAACCCCAGCGTTCAATGTAAAATTTAACTATGTACAATTTGTATATTCATTTCTGTATGTTGTGTGTGCATTTTTTTTTTTTTTTTTTTTTTTTTTTTTGTGTGTGTGTGTGTATGTGTGAGAAAATAAAGTTCGATTTCATTAGAAAGAGTTCTTGAATTAATTGGCATAAAATGTTCGTGGAGTGGGAAAAAACTAATGAAAATGTTCATTTCAAAAATAAGGAAAATCTACTAATGTGTTGTTAGTAAGACCCCCCCTGTACTATTCTATGTGGCTAGATCCCCCACTGTTTTCCGGGGAACCGAAAACAAGCAGAGCATCCCTAATGGGGTTTGGGGAAGTCGCCTTAATGGAGGTGGGAGAAAATAAAGCAACGGATGGAGGGGGTAGGAAGGTGACCTCTGAGTAGGGGGATGATCGGGGGCATCAGAAAATAAAGATGAGGAGCAGGGGGGGTTGGGCAGACTCAGAGGTTCTCTAATACCAAAAAATAAAATCAGGAACAGGATCTCATTTGTACCACCAGTCAAGAGTTACTTTACTGAACTTATAATGCTAACCTAGGCGGGATGGGTTCCGTAGGACCCAGCACCGCCCATGCCATGCCTAAGGAGGGAACACGTATTGAAACTTGGCTCCTCGACGGATGCACAAACTAGTGCTGTGCACCCACCTCTTGTCAAATTCCACTCTAGGCAACCTCTTCCAATCGCATCTGATCTTCACTTTAAGCAAATGTTTAAAGTAAACGATCAGATCCCGATCAGGAACAGATGTCCCTTCGTGGACCAACTTGAGGCGCGCGATCCAAATGGTCATGCTCGCTACTGCTAGGATCGCCAGGAAAACCAAACTTTCCTCCCTGGGGAACGGCGGCTCCATGTTGTACACAAAAGTTCCTACGTCGAGATCGAGCAGACACTCGGCATCGATGCGAGCTGTTACCCCCTCGACGTACCTTAATAGGGGCTGTATCCGGCTGCAACTAAAAAATGCGTGCTCGATTGTTTCGGGCTCGCGTTCGTCACAGCACGGACAGAAGCGGCTGGTATGTTCTTTATACCGGAAAAGTATGTCGAAGAGGGGCAGCGCATTTCGGACCAGTCGCCAAGTCAGGGAGAATTCCGAGTTATTCAGAATCTCCCGTCCCGGCGCCCAACGCCATTGAGAACGGACAACCTCCATCGACCATCCCATCCGCCTACAAAGTGGATCCTTCGCGGTCCCCTCCACTAAATCCCGATACAGTTTCTTCCTTGGCTGATCGAGGACATTGGTCCCCGGCAAAGCTCTAAGAGCGGTTCGGCATTCGGAGAAGAACTTGGACTCCCCCTTCGGTCTACGACGACCTTCTACCGAAGGGTTGGGTTTGAGGTTGGGAAACGAGTTCTCAACCACAGGGACCCAAGGAGCGTCTCCTTCAAGCGAACGACCCAGGAAAGCCAATCTCTCGGCGTTTCTATGACACAAGAGACTGGGCTGACCCAGGCCTCCCTCGCTCGGATTTTGAACACAGACCTCCCTGCAGACATAATGCTTACCCTCGTTCCACAAAAGTGAATCGAGGCGCCCTTGTAAGCGGGTTAGTCGTTCTGCAGGGAGAGGAAGTACAGACAAACGGTAAAGGATGAGCGGAAAGACGTATGTAGCACACGCCTCCGCCCGACCCTTCAAGGACAATTTCCTTCCAATCCAAGTCTTTACTGACGATTTGACCTTAGACTGTACTTCCGACCAATTCTTTTCCAGCTGAAGTCCCGGTCCAAACCAGACACCGAGAATGCGGACCGGTCCATCGGTCCAGCTGAAAATACCTGGAAGCGAGTTTACCCCGGTCCAGGCCCCCAACCGCAGGCCAACAGACTTGCTACGGTTGAAGATGGCCCCTGTTACTTCTTCGTATCGAGCGAGCGCCTCGACCACCGCTTGAACGTCCGTGAGGCAAGACACGAACACGGTGACGTCATCGGCGAACGCGGAAACCCTGGCTCGTGTGCCTCCAGGGAGAGCTATTCCGCGCAGGACTGGTGTAGCCGCCTCGTCCCTTAACTTGCGAAGGAGGGGTTCCAACGCCAGGACATACAACAGAGGCGACAGCGGACAACCCTGTCGCACCGACCGAGAGACAGCGAATGACTCCGACAGCTTACCGTTGATCTGCACCGCTACCGTCGGCCTGTCATACAGAACAAAGATCCACTTGCGGAAGTCCGGATTAAATCCGGCGGCCTCTAGCACAGATCCTAGGAACCGATGGTCGACCCTATCGAATGCCTTGGACTGATCCAAACTGATCAGCGCGGCTTCGGCGTCGTCTTCTGTCCCCTCTATGATCGAGCGTATCAAGTGCAAATTGTCTTGAATCGATCTCCCCTTCACAGCATAAGTCTGGTCCGGTTCGATCAAGTCAGTGATGACAACCTGCAAGCGATTCGCAAGAATCTTTGCCAAAATCTTTAACTCTGTGTTTAGCAGAGTCAAGGGCCTAAAATCATCAAAGTTTTCCCTCCCACCATGCCGTTGACCTTTCCTCAGCAATGTGATCACACCTTTGGTCACCTGTCCAGGGATGGAACCCTGGGCAAACCAATGGTTGAACATATCCTTCAGAATAGGGACCAACATGGGCGACAGCCTCAAGTAAAACTCGTAGGGTAGACCATCAAGCCCCGGGGATTTGTTATAGCCGACCTGCTTCAACGCAGTAATGACCTCATGTTCAGTAATAAGACCATCACAGCTAGCCGCCCGAGCCGCCGTGAGGCGGGGCGAGTCAGCCAAATAGCTGCCAAACTCATCAACCCTGAGTCCGGGTAGTTGGGTGAAGCGCACCGATAGATGCTCCCGAAACCCCTCGCAGATCTCCCGAGTCGATACTAAGGGGTGTCCTTCCAGGTTATGTACTTTACGAATGTACCCATCCGAACCACGCCTTAAAGCAGCCTTACGCTCAACAGCGTCAACATTCACAGCCTCGTTAGAAACTTTCTTTAACCTAGCCCTAACTACTTGACCTTCATACCGCTCGCTAGCCAAGCGGTTGAGATCTTGTTTAGCTAGTGCTAACTCTAGGGGGTCTCCCCCCTCCACCGCCCGGGTCAGCTTATCCTCTAAACGCTTCTTTGCCTTAGCCTTATCTATCGCGAGGCGTTGGCTATACTGGACAGAGAAGCGCCTAATTTTGGCCTTGAGACTAACCCACCACTTACTCCCTGTAACCGCCCCCACTAAAGCCCGCTGAATTAGCTCAGTGACCTTCAACCGGTAGTCCTCCAGCTCCAACAAGGTGCTGTTGAACTTCCAGTATCCGGCCAGTTTAGGCCTAGCACTTAAGCTCAAATGGGCCATAACAAGTTTATGGTCCGAGTGTCCTAGCAAGTGGAACGTGGGGCAAGATAGGAAGTCTACATCGCCTCTTCTAACTAACATCCGATCCAAGTAAGTGCTTGGATGGGAAGGCACTACAGGATGCCACGTCCACATCTCCCGCCCAGGATGATCCAGACGAAATCTGTCGACGAGATCGCACGAGGCCATCAGGTCAGACAGACTGCTGTCACACCACGCCGACCCGCTAGTCCCCCCGACCTTATCTATTTTGGGATCAAGGATTGCATTCCAATCCCCCATTAAAACTAACCGTTCCGGATCCACTAAGAAGCCCTCCAACCGTCGAAAAAAGGTTGCCCTCTCTACAGCAGCATTGGGAGCATAAACAGCAACAATCCGAAAAACACTACAATTAACAGCAACATCAACAAGCGCCCGCCCGTCCTCGCCTGCGTGAACAACATTCACCGACGCTGACAGGGTGCGACTCACTAGCAAGGAGATTCCACGACTATAGGTATTGCCATATGCTGAGTAGACATCGTAATCGTTTACCAGCACCTGACAATCCGCGTCACAAACAAAGTGGGTCTCCTGGATAGCGGCAATATCTACCTTGAGGGACACCAAGTCTCTCACAACGCGCGAGGCCTTGCTTCGACACCTGATGCCCCTCACATTCAATGTAGCCAAGTTCAAAGACATGATCACTTACCTCAAGCACTGTCACAGACGGGTCTGAAATCCTGGGCAGTGAGGACATGGCAGGCCTGGCCAAGGCTGCCGGTAAGTAAATCTGATGAAGGTGATCCATCCTTGGCCACGCCCCCCACGTCCAGGGGGAAGGTTAGTTTGAGTGCCCTGTATAGCGATGGGTGTACATACATGGGGATTCTACCCTCACATTTAAAGAAAATGTTGGTCAGCGAAGGATGGTCCCTATCCACCAGCTGCTGGCCTGGGATCGCATTCTTCGCTGCCTTAATCATTGCCCACATTCCTCCAGTCCTAGCGTCCTTGTCGACCCTAACGAAAGTGGTCAACAAGGGAGCGTCCTTGAATTTAGTGGGGTCTGTTACTAGGTCTCCACCGACTTTTTCAAAGTTTTTGAGTTTATTGTACCGGACCTTCTGTTGTCCTTTAAGGTCTGGAGCCGGTTGGAGAGGGTCTGTTTCACAAATCCTGCTTCCTGGCAGGAAGGGGAGCTTTTTGGTCCGTTCAGTGCGGACTTTGGGAGTGGGGGAGGGGACCTCTTTTGGTTGATGGGGAGGCTGAGTGCTTGGGGAGGGGGTAGCCTGCTCGTTTTCTTCTTTTTGGCTCCTGTCACGGGATGAGGGGCGGGAAGAGTTTCTTGGGGCCTTTATAGGAGAGGGGGAAGGTTGTTCGGGTTGCTGGGGTGTTGGGATCACAGGGGGCTCATCCTGTGTTGTTGTTGCGAGGGAGTCTTTCTCAGTCTCAGTGGGGGTAGGAGGGTTTGCGCGTGTCTTGCGGCTTTTCCTCCTCCTGGCCCTCCTGATCTCTGTTGCGCTCAGGGCCATAGAGACTGTTGTTGTCTCTTCCTCTGCCTCTGACGCGGCCTCCTCCTCAGATTCTGGTAGTTTCCTCTTGTTTGAGGAGGAGGGTGTCTGTGTGTCCATCTTCTCCGTCTCGCTCTTCGGTTGTTCTTGGTCTTGGGTGACTGTCTGTAAGAATGGCTGTTTGTTGGTCTTGCCTTTCTTTACGACTGTCACCCAGCCTGTCGGTGCCTCTGGAGGATTTGCGGCCGGCGCGGGAGCAGCGGCTTGATTTGTTGTCACGCTTGTTCCCGCCGCTTTTGTGGGCTTCTTCCCTCCATTCCTCTTCGGACAGTCCTTCGCCATATGCCCTTGTTGTGTGCACAGCCAGCAATGGGGCCTCCTCCCTTCCACTATAAGGGAGAGTGTCCACTCTCCGAACTTGAGTGTGGCTGGGATGGCGTAGAATCCAGCCTTGTCCAGGACCATCTGTACTTTGTAGTCCCCGGTCATGATGTTTCTTAATCCGCGGACCGGGGTGACTTCCTCTACGTCTCCATACTGGCTTAGGATAGCCCCCAGTTGTTTGGCCTCCATATAGCAGGGGACGTTTAGAGCAGAAACATTTGCTCTCCTCTTGTTCATATAGATGGGTTGGAGCTTTATGTTCCTGCTCTGATGGCAGGTCCTGGACAGCCTGACTGCGTCTTCGGAGGTGGGGAGCAGAACATCCCACTGTGCGTAACTCCTTCTACAGATGTAGTTAGCGGGAATGTTCTGCTCCAGCAACACGTTCATCATGGTGTCCTTGTTGACGCCCGTCAGACCCCTTGTCTTGGTGTCTGAAGTTATCAGCGAGAGCACTCTTTTCTCCAGAACTTCCACTTGACCCGGGAGGGGTTGGATGTTGTTCCCCTGGGTATACTCCTTGTAAGTGGAGTCGAAGAGTGCTCTGTAGTCTTCGGGCGTCAACTTCCCTTGCTGCTCTTTGGGGCCCCATGCCGGTCCTCCATCCTGGTGGGTGTCAGCTGGACTCGGGTTGGGGGGCGTAGCTGATGTTGTGGGGCTCTCCCCTGTTATGGGCCTTTTTGGTTTCGGAACTGGCCCGTTACCAGGCAAAGTAGGCCATTGTGTTTTTGGCGATGTTTTGTCCTGGCTTGGTTTGCTCTCCGGGCCGCTCCCCTTTCTTATTTTCTTCCTTTGCTGGGTGGCTGTCCCCTTGGGGGATGGAGGTGTCTCCCCTTCTGGTGCCGTGTTCCCAGCTGGAGCCTTGGTGGGTACTGTCAAGGGTGTCTCTCCTTCCAGCTTGCTTTTGTTACCACTGGCCGGAGAGTCACCCCTTTTCCGTATTTGGTCCTCTTGGGGAGTGTTGGGGGGCCAATCACTGTCTTCCCCGCCGAATAGTGAGCAGATGGAGGCTATTACGTCTTCATCCAGCGCCTCGGTTTGGTCCGCGGTGCTGTTCTCCTCCTTTTCTGTTGGGGAGTCGCCCTTTGGGGGAGCGGGGGATGGGTTCCCCGGTCTTCCTCCCTTGGTTCTGCCGTCCTGGGGTGCAGCTGGTTGGCTGGGTTCTGCACTTTCCCCAGCTATTGACTTAGCGGCAGCTTTTTCCGCTGGGTTGCCCTCGTGGGGAGCGGTTGCAGGTGCTTTTCGGGGGGTCGCCGCGGGCTGCGGCCCTACCCTCCCGCTTTCTTCCAAGGTCGCCGCGCGCCGGGGCCCTACCTTGTTTCCTGGCGCCGTCTCGCCGGGAGATGCATCAGCTCCCTCACATAGGGAGTCGTTCGCAGTTGAGATGCTGCGCATTTGGGGTGACGTACCCCTCCTGCCTGGCATCGTGGCGGTTGCACTGGCCGCTGGCGCGGACCAAAGTGTAGTGGGGGAAAAGAAAACCCAGGGGAATGGAGGGGGAGGAGGGGGAGGAGCGGACTTTGAAGAAATTAGAGTTTTTGACTTCCCCTCACGGGGATGTCGGGTTAGCAGCTCAGATCCCCCCGCGAGGGGGGAGAGCAGAGAAGAAAGACGCAGTGGGTGCTAGCGGGTCAGAGTGCCGCGTCGCAATTAAGAGAGAGAGGGGATAGGCATCCCTGCCCACAGAGGGGAGCAGAAACGAAGCACCCGCCCTACCCCACGTCACCCTACCCACTAACTTACCCCAACGGAAGCGAGAAAGAGAACCCTGTCTGCTCGATCCACTGGGAGAGCAGCGAAGATAGACAAAGTTTGGGCCTAGCAGGTCAGAGTGCTGCTCAGGCAATTAAGTGTTGAGAAATTAGACCATCCCAGTCTCGAGAAGTGAGACCGAAACGAAGAAAAAACAACATGCAAAAACAACAAATGAAAAAAGGTCTCAACTACCAGCGATAGTGGTGTTGGTCCCGAGATTCCAGTCTCCCAAAAGAGGGGATCGGTTTCCGGGTCCAAGCTCCCACAAATGTGGAGTCGGTCCTCTAGGTCCTGACTCCCCAAAGGAGGGGGTCGGTCCTAACTAACAAAGGTTAGTACGAAAAAACACCTTAACCTAGCCCGAAAGCCCGGTGGTGGGTCAAGTTTAGTAACTGAGAGAACAGATACTACACTTTGATCTTGACCAAAAGGCCAAGAAATGTATATTGAATTATGATGTAGATGATTAAAAAAATATATATTTTGTTTATTTTAGTTTAACTCTTTAAACTAAAGTAAACAAAATATTTTTTTTCAATCTTGTACATCATAATTCCGGTCATAAAGGGTTAATTTGATTTTAATTAAAAAAAAAAAGTTAATTTTATGACCGTTAGTTTAAAGGGTCATGATACTATGTTTTTCTTCAAACTTAAAAAAATTATGAAGTTCAACAGTTAAACTATCACTGAGAATTTTTGCATTTAATTAACCTACCTTGATTATTATCCATAGTGTTTGAAAAAGTGTTTATGACAACAAACAAAATCCTCCACTCTCTGAGACAGATGGCAACTTACTGAATGTAAATAATGGACACTTGCAATCTGGAGGTGTCTGGCATCTAACCAGATATTGAACTAATTTTTTTTTTTTTATTACACAGTGGTCACCACTTATCAAGGCCCAGAAGCCACTTAGGGATAAGGGTTATTGCAAGTACATTACGTTAGTGTGGAGATTTGATGAAGTGTTTACTTAAGGGGGCGGTTCATTAGGAATTTGTTAACATTGGACTTGAACACATCCAAGTTGTAGTCAGGTGGGAAGCAGGCAGAACTAATACATAAAAGGCATGTTTGAATAAAAACCCACTTTAATTATGCCGTTATATTCATTTATTTATGACTTAACAAATTAGTTCAACCAGGTGATAAAGAGTTAATTAAATTCTTTATTAATATCAAATTAACAAATTAATTTAGAACCAAATAAATTTTTTATTAGAATCACATGAATTTAATATTTTTGAACTAATTTAAATTAATTGCACTCATGCAGAATAAGTCCGTCGGAATTTTCCAGGCAGTTTGCGTAAAACGTTGAAAGGCGCTAAAATACTAAGCCAATGAAGTCACAGCAATGTCATTCAGGAAAACATTTTTTTAAAAATTGGTTAACGTTTGAATGCAAAAAAAAAAAAAAAAAAGCATTTAATTTTAATAAAGTTGTGTAAAAATTACCCGATAATTATTTATAGTTTTTTTTTCTTTGTAACAACAAAAAGAATATTAAAGTTCTCAATATTTTAGTAAAAGTAAAGCTAGAAGAATACCGTGTAAAGCCATGACACGGGGAAAGGTCAAAAAGTCGGGACTAGCTGATCACATATGGAAAGAAAAAGAAACAACACTTCCTTTGTGAAATGATGTCAAAATAATTAACAAAGGGTGGAAGATGACGTGACTCAAGGAGTGTGAAAAAAAAAATTACTAAGCAGACCAAGCCTAGATATTAGTAGCATTTGGGAGCCTCTAATTGTTGAAAAAACAAACATTGTGCACTCTTAAAATTTCAATGATGGAAGGGAGATAATCTCCTGTTGATCTTTATTAGAGTTACCTCCCCTTTGCAACCAATTTTTTTTTTTTTTCCCCCTAAATTCAAAACAATAAAGGAGTGTGAAAAAAAAAAATTACTAAGCAGACCAAGCCTAGAGATTAGTAGCATTTGGGAGCCTAAAACAAACATTGTACATTCTTAAAATTTCAATGATGGAAGGGTTGGTTGGTTGTTATTATTTTACGGCATATCAACCTTTTTCAGGTTATTTAATGCCGAATCTAGTTATTTTGAGGAACGATTTTTAATGGAGTATATTTTTTTTTAAGTCAGATTCTATTTAACACATAGTTGGGACCCTAAAAGGCACTCCGGGTCAGAGTGGACTTGGGAGCAATGGCAATTAAAGGGTGACTCCACACTCCCCAAGGCCCGCAAGGTGGGGCCTCACCATCGGATATAGTTTAAGGTCATATACAGGACCGTATGATGGAAGGGAGATAATCTTCTGATGATCTTTATTAGAGTTACCTCCCCTTTGTCAACCAATTTTTTTTTTTTTTCATAAATTCAAAACAATAACCATAAAATAAAGATTAACTCTAGAATACGGAAATATCTACGCAGTCAGTAACTTTCCTCTTTTCTTTTCCAAACAACCAACATGCCTGATGACGGTCGAAGGCCAACCCGACCGAAACGTTGCACAAATAATACTCAAGATGAGAACAATATTCTGATCAATACAAGTAATTAAAAACAAAATTGTTTTACTTTTTCAATTAATTTTTCACTAAATTATCTTTGCAATGACAGAAATAATATACTTTTAATTGAAAAAATTTGTTTGTGAAAAAAAAAATCACATAACTTTCGTTCAGCAACTTCCACCATTTTATGTAAACAGTCTGTATTTATTCAACTTAAATATCAAATTTTTCATTAGATTCAAATTAATTTAATATTTATTCAACTTAAATACCAAATTTTTCATTAGAATCAAATTAATTTAATATTTATTCAACTTAAATATCAAATTTTTTTATTAGAATCAAATTAATTTAATATTTATTCAACTTAAATACCAAATTTTTCATTAGATTCAAATTAATTTAATATTTATTCAACTTAAATATCAAATTTTTCATTAGATTCAAATTAATTTAATATTTATTCAACTTAAATACCAAAGTTTTCATTAGATTCAAATTAATTTAATATTTATTCAACTTAAATATCAAATTTTTCATTAGATTAAAATTAATTTAATATTTATTCAACTTAAATATCAAATTTTTTATTAGATTCAAATTAATTTAATATTCATTCAACTTAAATATCAAATTTTTCATTAGATTAAAATTAATTTAATATTTATTCAACTTAAATATCAAATTTTTCATTAGATTCAAATTAATTTAATATTCATTCAACTTAAATATTAAATTTTTTCATTAGATTCAAATTAATTTAATATTTATTCAACTTAAATACCAAAGTTTTCATTAGATTCAAATTAATTTAATATTCATTCAACTTAAATATTAAATTTTTTCATTAGATTCAAATTAATTTAATATTTATTCAACTTAAATATCAAATTTTTCATTAGATTCAAATTAATTTAATATTTATTCAACTTAAATATTAAATTTTTTCATTAGATTCAAATTAATTTGTTTCTCAATTTTTTAAATGAGGATTGATTTTTTTTAATCTTTTGGACTACTGTTCTCATTTTGAGTTTATTTTCACGTTTCAGTCAATGCAACCTTTGATCTTCAGGTGTAATAGTGTTGAACTCAGGAATCTTTCTGTTGAATTTTAGAATTTCAAACAGAACCATTTATTTAATCCACGGCTAGCATACTCTCATTCCGTCAGCCATGATTGGGTAGAAGTAAATAATGAACAATTGAATTTTTGATCATTACCTGCACTGAGGATTGAACCTTTAAACCCCAGAAGAGTAACTCACAACTGAATTTTACCAAATACTTTATCCACTACGTCACTTGCAAGGACCGATGGTGTAGCAGATAAAGTACTTGGTAAAATATAGCAGGGTTAGCCGGCGTCGCCCACTATAATAAAAACACTAAATAAAGGATTCATTAGTAATTGTCTGTATTTTTGAGATGAGCTGTTTTCATTTACTGAGATTGTCGGACTGACTTCCTCATCTTGGTTGTTGTAGTCACAACGTTTCGGCCGTTTTGCCCTCCGACCTTCATCATATGTTTTGTATCGAACTATGTCCCAGAGCCTAGCTGGAGTCCGAACACGGTACCCCCGTAATAATAATAAAGGGTTGGGTTCGAGACTCCTAACAAACAGTTCTCCAGTTCGATACAAAACACCTGATGAAGGCTGGAGGGCAAAATGGCCGAAACGTTGTGACTACAACAACCAAGATGAGGAAGTCAGTCCGACAATCTCAGTAAAGGATTCATTAGTTTATTATTGGAATCCTTTGATGTGAGTAATTTGTATGTCTATTTGCGGACTTTGGCCAACTATTCCTCTGGCCTTCTTCAGGATAGGAATGACAAGTCTCTCAACTGTATCCTCAGCAATTATTGCTATAACAATATATAATATAAGACAACTACAGAAGGCAGTAATTACTGAGGATGCAGTTAAGAGACGGCATTCCTATCCCATCGAGGTTAACAACCTGACGATGGTCAGAGGAATAGGTTGGGCGAAACGTCATGAAATAACAACAATGAAGATGAGGATAACAGTCCGTAAATAAATAAATAAATGTAGAAAATTCATATTATTCTGTTCTCAGCTTGAGCGTTATTCTCACAACATTTCAGCTGATGTAACCTCCGACTTTCTTCAGGTGTAGCTATTCAAACTTCGGGGGCAGGGAGGGGGGAGGGGCATGAAAATTTCAAATGGAGCTCTTTAATTAATCCACATGTCAGCCATGACTGGGTAGAAGTTCAAAGTCACTTACAATTGTATTTTGATTGAACATTCAACCTCCAGAAGAATGTAACTCACAACTGAATGTTACCAAATACTTTTATTCACTATGTCACTTGCAAAGACCCGTGGTATAGCAGATAAAGTACTTGGTAAAATACAATTGCCAATTACTTAAGACTTCTCCGCAGACATGGCTGATGGTATCAGAGCATGCTATTTCCGTAGATTAAATAAAAGGTTTCGTTCAAAATTCTATACAGATTCCACAGTTTGACAGAAAGATTCCTGATTCAGAGGTTACATGGACCAAAATGTTGTAAAAAAACTCAAGATGAGAATAGTAGTCTGAAGAATACAAATGATTTGAATACTCATATATATTTTTTCATGACAAAATCAGTGGCTGATTATGTACGACAAATTAAGGCACAAATATTGTTTTTTGGGGGGGGTCAGTAAACATCTTTGAAAAAAAATAAACAGGTTTTTTTTTTCCAGACTTAGTAGAAAAATATTTTTTCAAAAATATGAATCAAACATAAAATAATTAAATTTTTCAAGAAAAAATCTTTTAAGAAAAAAAAAAAATGTTTAAAATTAAATGTTTAAAAAAAAATGAAAATTTAACAAAAAGTTTTTTTAAAAATGCTTAAAAATATTTCAAGAGAAAAAAATGTTTTAAAAAATGTTTCAAGAAGAAAATGTTTAAAGAAAAAAAAAAATGTTTAAAATAAAAGTTTAAAGAGAAAAAAAATCTACTTTTTTGAAATCCTAAATGTTTTTTTTGTTTGTTTTTTTGTGTTGTTTTTTGTTTTCTTTAAATTGTAAATATTTACCCCCAAAAAATGACAATGAAAAATAAATATATCAACAAATTATTTATTTCACAAATCTCAACATGTCAGTCTGAAAAAGAAAGAAAACTTGTTTATTTTTTAAGAAGATTCTTTCATCATCCTTGACATAAAAAGTGATGTATGCAAAATTTGAATATCACTACTTCATCCTTTCAGATTTTTTGTTAGCTTTCTTTCCACTCGCCTATTGTAGTTTATGTTTAAATAAAAATCGGCTGCTTCTTGTTGCTCTTGACATAAAAAAATCCCAGGTTGTCTGAATGACGTGCTTAACTATCACTAAAATAGAAAATTAGCAAAAGTCATTTGTCGTGACTTAATTTATCATCCGTAATTAGTAAAACCCGTAGAGTCATAGTGAAATGGACTCACCCAGAACGATCTTGACTGTTAGGCTCAATGCCATAGCGTATTAGAATCTGGCAAATGTTGGCATGACCTCCAAGAGCAGCCCTGAAAATATGAAAGCATAAAGTCACTTGCAGGTAATAAAATTCAGACTTTAATCATTTTAAAAATGAATTGTTCCAAAATCAAATTATGTCATTCCATTGATTAAAACAATCTATAAAGTTGAGATTTTTTTTCTCGCTCTGACATTGATATTAAAAGCCTACTTTTTCTTTTTAAAAATTATTAATGTAATAGAGAGAGGAGAGGTGCGAATAAACTGGAAATCCGGGCCATCAAAAATGCAACCTGGAATTGGATGACCTGGTCCTATGACGCAAGTCGGTTTATGGGTCAGACCGTTGAATGGAGCAAAGTTCGGATGAACTTAAACCCTGACCGACAAAAATGAAAGCCCGGAATAAGATGACGTAATTCGGCCGCAAGTAAGACCAAAAGCAAACATCGACAGGGTCAGAATGTGGGTCGATGACGTAAATTGGTTAACGGGAAAATTCATAAAAAGAAATGATAAACAAGAGTCAGAGTCAGTCAGAGTGTGACAGCAGAAAGGGGAGGACAGACAACGCTCAACTGCCTGTCACGGTCGCAACCACACCCTCTCCACGTACACTATCTCCACCACCACCTCCACCGCCGTATTATGTGTATATGAATGTTTATTAAATAAACAAAGTTGTTTTATAACAAAGCGTCTCGTTATTCATTGATAAATGAACAGCGGTCATTCCATTCACTAGACGACTTACAACAAACATATATGCATCAATGTCAAACGAACTATCTCTATATCTATCGAGATATTCAAAAATCTTGGATAGTGAAAATACAGGCTTGGTGCTAATAAAATAGACGTCACCGCCATGCCAACCAGTATATAACATTAACACTAACTTCTGGATATGCAAATGACTATATGAAAGTTAACTAATTTGCATATTCCTTTGAAAAATGAGCTTGCGTTAATTAATACTTCATTTTTAATGTTTTCTCATTAGATGATTCGTTTCATCTAACTATTACGCTGAATTCTATTTATGCATAGTTTCTACATTCTGCATAATTGTGTAGAATTAGAGATGAAAATGTTCTAGCACATAAAAATATTTATCTCTCTCTCTCTCTCTCTATATATATATATATATATATATATATATTAAGTAATGTGATTTATAATTTAAAAATTTTAAAAATTTAAATTATAAATCACATTACTTAATATTGAATTAGCTCTAGGACATTTAACTATCGAGCTTATTATATATCTAAATTACAACGAGCATTTCCTGTATTTTAATTAAACTAGTAATTTCACTATTACATTAAAATACACTTAGCTCTTTAGACTATTATTCTAATCTCCTTTAAATTATATATATATATATATATATATGAGTGACCTTGTTCCCTGAATATTAAGTCTACAGAAAGTTCCCTGAATATTAAGTCTACAGAATTGAAATTTGATATATAAGCTATCTGGACCTGTAGTACACTTTTGATTTAGTTTTTTTTTTTTGTCAGCAAAAATTGCTGCTAAGGGTTAAAATTGAAAACAAAATCGTTGCAACTCTGCAAGGTAAGTCGAATAAAACATCACTCTTGCTGTTACTTTTGAGCATGCGCAAAACTAAACATACACAGCTCAAAGTCGCTTACTTTTTAATCTTTAACATCCATCCGTTGGTAGCTCGGATGGTAAAAATGCTGAAGAGATAAATAACAACTAAGGCCGGAGAGATAAGCATTCTGGTTTAGAATTTAGCGGATGGTATTTTTGAATCATTATTTTTTTAAATCATTACTGTATATTGGACTAGCGGGGGGTACCCGGCGATGCCCGGGTGTTTGGAGGTGTGTGTGGTGTTAAATAAAAAAGAACCCGAAGCCCTGAGGCGAAGTTTGAAAATAAAATCGGTGAGCCAGAATGAGTTAGTGAAAGATGTTTGAATTTATTTAAGAACCAAATTGACAGGAGCGTGGCCAGAAGTCGTTGAGCGTGACGACGACGTAGGTTTGTTTGTTATAAGCGAAGTAAAAAAAGAAAACAACGTTAACACTAAGCGGGAAAAAAACACAAAAAAAAATAACATAAGGCAAATGAATGATGAAAACAGAAAAACGAACACGTGAAAAATGGCTTAAATAAGCCTGTTTCGATATTAAAATTTTAAAAATCGAAAAAAAAAAAAAAAAACCATCTCACACCACGATTCGAACCCAAAAGTTTAGATAATGAACCAAAGACTTAACCAAATGAGCTAAGTCGACGTTCACGAAATTTGTTCGGTTTTTCAACTATTTAAAGTAAATCAGGTTATGACGTCATCTGACACATGCGTAGAATCGGTCATTGTCACGAGAGGACCATTTTTGTTGACACCCCCCCCTGTCGAAAATTGTCGATTTCAGGGTGAAAAAGTTAACATTTTTGGCCAATTTTTCGATATTTTTCGAGCAAAGGATGGAGCTTCGATGTGATACCGAGTTTGTGAATTTTTGTCGCGTCTGTCGAAAGTTTTTAGCAGACATCCAAACATACACACAAACATACATACATACATTTTCGCTTTTATATATATAGATAATAATTAATGCAGAATTGGTTGTATAATGATGAATAAGAAATCTGCATGAATCAAAATATAATATTTATGACCGGGCAATACCGGGCGGACTGCTAGTTTAAAAGAAATACATTTTCATTTGTTTTATTGAATTGAAGGATATTCAGCAACAATTATTTTTATGGTAAGAAAAAAAAAGAATATTTGCTTTAAAAAGAAGTTTAATCTATATATATATATAAAAGTGAAAATGTGTGTATGTTTGTGTGTCTGCTAAAAACTTTCGACAGACACGACTTCCGGGCGCGCACCTGTCAATTTGGTTCTTACTTAAATAAATTCAAACATCTTTCACTAACTCATTCTGGCTGGTTGATTTTATTTTCAAACTTCGCCTCAAGGATTCCGGTTCGATCCTACCCCCCCCCCCCCGCCCTAGTTTCTTTTTTATTTAACACCACACACACCTACAAACACCCGGGCAACGCCGGGGACCCCTGCTAGTCTATCTATATATATAAATCTCAAACGTCTGTGTGTATGTATGTATGTTTGTTTGTAACGCTAAAACTTTTGGCAGACACAACCAGAGTTGACAAATTTGGTATCATATTGAAGCCCCATCACCCGGATGACAAATATCGAAATTTCACGTCAAACGGACCACTAGAAGTGGGTCAACTGATCAGTTTTCTTCAAGGGGGGCCCCCCAAATCCCAAACATCTGTGTGTATGTAGGTTTGTATGTAACGCTAAAACTTTTGACAGACACAACCAAACTTGACAAATTTGGTATCATATTGAAGCCCCATCACCCGGATGACAAATATCGAAATTTCACGTCAAACGGATCACTAGAAGTAGCTCAACTGATCAGTTTTCTTCAAGGGGGGCCCTCCAAAAACCTGTCATTATCTATATATATAAAAGACAAATGTTTGTTTGTAACGCTAAAACTTGAGATGAAAGATTCCTCTCCCCTAAGAATAAAACATATGTTCAATATCTGCTTTTGTTTTTTCATTGTTTATACGGTCCCGAGCAACACCGGGTAGCCCTGCTAGTATATATATAAAGGGTAAAATGTGTGTGTATGTTTGTATGTCTTGCAAAAACTTTCGACAGCGGCAACAAATCCTCACGAGATCGGTATCGTTTTAAAGCTCGCCCCTTCGGATGACAAATATCGAAAAATTAGCCAAAAACATTAATTCCTTCACACTCAACTGGGTAGTTTTCTACAAGGAGGGGTCGTTTTTTTATTGCGTCGCCATTTTTGCAAGTTATCGTCAACGTTGGATTGCCTTCACTTAATTTCAATGTTCCGAACTTTCAGTCGGACTATGGAGACATCGGCAAAGACATCACTTTTTTTTTTAATCCTTCGCGTTACGGGTTCAAGCCTGCCTACTACCACTTTTTTTTTCTCTCTCTCTTTCCACTCAAATTACCTACTGTTGTTTCACCTCCCCGCCCCGCTACTACCAATTTATTTTTTTTAACCCCGCCCCATCCGGGGTTCCTTACTCAACCCAAGCAACGCTGGGGAACCCTGCTACTATACCACTTTTTTTTTTTAGCATCTGTTAATCCCCTCCCCCTTGCGGTTCCTTACTATACCTACACACACCCGGGCAACACCAGGTACCCCCACTAGTTATAAATAAACATATCCGAATTGAAATATTTAAAGAATATCTAGTCCTGATGAACTGAGTGCACTTGTATCCCCCATACATACCATAATACCCATACATAAACATAATTTTATTAAAATGGTTTAGTTCTTTTAAGTTCTTATACGAGAAGAAACATGCCTGTGAGGAGAAGAACAATATACGCATCTCGAAAGCAAAGAAAAACGAAAGGTTACGCTTACCAATGTAATGATGAATGTCCGTCTTGGTCAAGCACGTCAATTCTTGCCCCGAGGTCAATTAAGCACTGGACAACATCCGTGTGGCCCATTTCACAAGCTCTCAGCAGTGGCGTGTGCTTCATCAGGTTTGTAGCATCGATCTGAGCTTTGTTCTCAAGCAAAAGTTTTACGGTCGAGGCGTGACCAGAAAGGGCAGCAACATGCAAGGCTGAAATACAACAATGACAAACTTTAAATATTTTTTTTTTTTTTTTTTTTTACAAAAGCATCACCACATTATCAAGGCCCAGAGGCCACTCAAGGATAAGGGTAAAAGAGTGTACAGTAGAAATTGGTCAATATAGTAATCATTAGTAATGAAAATTTGGTAAATTTAATAACTTATATGGAACGGCTCATCAAGAACTTATTTACTTTAGACTTTTGAACACAACCATATTGTAGTCAGCCGGAAAGTAGGAAAATGGAAGTCCACAGGCATGCAGTTCTAAGAAAGAAGCTTTGTTCATGGAATCTACGTTTAGGTTTAGGCACAGATAAAGAGTGGGGGAAATTATTGATAGTGTTTACAGCTAGACGAGTGTTTCTTGTGAAAGTTTGGCGAGGGGGGACCATAGATTGAAGCTCAGTTGAACACTTTCCATGAAAATAACGATACATCAGAGACAAACTCGCAACATCTCTTCTGTGAGATAGAAGTTGCAAAGAGGAGAAAAGGACATCTCCTACGAGGCTACGAAGTCTATTTATTTGCGGACTGTCATCCTCATCTGCGTAGTTGTTATTGTTTTACTACGTTTCATCTAACTTATCCTCTGACCTTTGTCAGGTGCTTAACCGCAACGGTATAGAAATGCTGAGTCTTGTAATCGTATCCCCAGTAATTACTGCCTTCCATAGTTGTTGTCTGATCACATTTTTTTTTGATAACTAATCCTGCTTTTGATAGGATTGGCAATGCTCACCTGGAACCGTAGAGACTCAACGCCTCTATCCACTGCACCACGGACCCCAAAGAGTGATCAAGGTTGTTTTTTTTTAGTCTTAAAAATCCAAGTTTTTGTTCTTATCTGGTCATCCATTGTTGGGTCTGTACCGAATAGAATTATACATTATTTTTGGTTCCCCAACAAAAGGAGGGTGAACCTGTAATTCACCCTTGTCCGTTTGTCTGTCCGTACTTTCCTCAGTAACTTATGCCTTGGAATTTTTGGAAATTTTGCACAAATATTAAACATGATATGAGTAAAAAATGTAACAGAACGGATTTTCTGGGAAAACTCCATTTGCCCTCCTTGGGGTGCCTTTTGGGTTAAAATGGCTAAAATTGATACTTTTGTGCTTATTAAAAAAAATTGATGCCTTGGATTTTTATAAAACTTTCTGAAAACTTGTAACTGATTTCTATATAATTTTGTTTATCTATACTATACAATAACTCTTGGGTGTGCTCCAGAGGTTCTTTTAGGGCTAATAAAAAACACTCCATTTTTGGGACTATTTTACCATATTTGTCCAAAATTTTCAGTGTATGTCTATTTAGCAGTTTCGCATGGTGCTGAACTCAAATTTAAATATGTTAAGCCCTTGGAGACTTTTGGGGCTAAATGGGGGGGGGCAAATGATGGACTTAGTCATTTCTTTTTTATGGTGCAGAACTCAAATTTCCATATGTTAAGGCCTAAAACTGCACCGTTTGTACATTTTCATCAGGATTGGACGTCTCCTGGTGGCTTTGGGAGCTAAATGGGGTGGGGTGGTGGGGACTGATGAACTTAGTCATTTTTTTTTATGCCTCGTTTTCTGTGCACTCACGGAGGACCATGCATACTTTCCTTGTTTTTATTGGAATCCTTTGAGATGAGTAATTTGCATATTTATTTGTGGTGAAATAACAACTATAAAGATGAGGATAACAGTCCACAAATAAATAAATAAATATAAAAATTACTCATCTCAAAGGATTCCAATAAAACAATACATAATTAAAACTTTTAAATTCAATGTTGTAGGGTAAGGAAACTTGGTTGTGCGGACCAAGCTTTACTCAACTTAAACCCAAGGTACAGCCTGCAATACAAAAGAACAAAACGCTCCTGAGACATATTGTAAAGACAGTGACACACGAACCATGTACATATGTTATATATTCGTTATCATCGGAGTTCTCACTGGGGTTATCATCGTGGGGCGCCATTTAGATCATTGAGGGGCACTTTTTACGTTTGGGTGTATACACTCAAAAGGCGAAGACATACATTTACGTTTCTTGTATACACTGTATAACATCAAAATGTATTCGTGTGCGTATGACTGTCTCTAATATAAAGGGTTGTGTGTTTGATTATCATAAAGGGAATCGTGTGTGTGACATGTAATTTCTGAACCTACCTCTGCTTCTTCAAAACGGACCATCTGGAAATTTCTCATCCTGAAGGGAGACTTGGTACCTGCTTGACGAAGATTTATCACTCCAAGACGATGAATGTGTTTTATAGTTTTTTTTATTTCACTTTCCCCAGAGGTCCTGCAGCAGGTGGAAGTGAAATCTGCTTGTGTGGGTTCTTCTTCACACACGTCAGCGTTCGTCTCCCCCCTCCCCAGTTAAGAGGGGGAGACCACGGAAAAACGTCCGTCTTCTTCAAAGCTCAAATCAAATCTCACAGATCTAGCCAACCACGTCACACATACGTAATTTGGTCAGCTGACCTTCGGTTCTGGTAAACGTGTCTACCTCCACGTTTACTCACCTCTCTCTCTCTCTCTCTCTCTCTCTCTCTCTCTCTCTCTCTCTCTCTCTCTCTCTCTCTGTAACACATATACAACAATAAATAAATAGTGAGGTAAAGTAAGTAATGAAAGCGAGACACCCATATGTCTGCACCGATGCTGAGCTTGTTTCCCGCCAATCTCCAAAACATAAACAAAAATGAAAACGCTCGCTAGCGAAGTATGAAAATGTCACAGTAACAACAAAGTTAACCTACAAAACCAATATAACAGGTCTCACATGGCGGTAAATAGCTCAGGACAGAGTTAGATGGCTAAAGTCCAGAGAGGGGTTCCTCATTGAATGACAAAACCCTTGTGGATTAACTGGTTTGTAAGCATAACAATTCATAAAATATTTTGTTTTTCAAAGTATCAAACTTTAATAAATTACAATTAAATTATTAATAATTAAATGTGTGATTATATTGTTTAAAATTTTAAAAAAAAAAAAATCCTGTATATATTGTTTAAAATAAATAAAAAGTGTTTATTATATATATAAAAAAAGTTCTGTTTATATTGCATAGTAACATAACGGTAATTAGGGAAATTTGGGCCCTTTTATGTGATATAGGGTTTGAGAGTATTTTGCCAATCTTACCTCAAGGGACGTAAAGACAGTGACATATGAACAGTAACAACAAAGTTAACCTACACAATGAATATAACATCCAATTATTTAATGTGTCAAAAAAAAATAAATAAATAATAAAAAGTATCATTGGAGCACAGGGAAGAGCAGGTGTTTGCGTGTGTTTCACCGTGTTTCAACGTGTTTCAACGTGTTTCACCGTGTTTCACCGTGTTTCAACGTGGCGAACTTGGCAATCTGAAAATCATTCTTTCTTTAACATTCAACGATTAGAGTAACTTTTGGATATGTTCATTACTGCGACATTTTTCTTTTTCTTTAACTCAAACATTTAACGATTAAAGACCACATTCTGCAATCCTGTGACCTACGAGTGTAACAGAGTGCAGGGGAGAAAATCAGCAGCAGCCGTAGGATAGCTAACTATTGAAAATACATATGCAAATTATGCAAGTGTGCTTGCGCTGTCGTCACAGGAAGGTTGGTTGTTTGGTTGTTTTTGTTTTACGGCATATCAACCCTTTTCGGGTTATTTAATGCAGAATCCAAAGATTTTGAAGAAAAAATTTTTTAATAGAATATATTTGTTGTTTTCAAGTTGGTTTCTATTTAACCCATAGTTGGAACCCTAACAGGTACTACCACTCCAGGTCAGAGTGGACCTGGGAGCAATGGTAATTAAAGGGTGGCTCCACACTCCCCAAAGCCCACAAGCTGGGGCCTCACCACTGGATATAGTTTAAGGTCATATCCAGGACCGTCACAGGAAGGAGAAAAAGGAAAATAGGAGAGCATGAGGAGAGAAGCAAAATGCGCGCCAGGGAAGATGGACATGTGACGTTGAGGGCGAGAAAGTGAATAGAATAAAAGTCTACAGCAGATAAATGTACATTATTTTAACAAAAAAAATTGTTTCTTCATTAGAGAGAGATTCAAATATCGAAATATTGAATTTCAAGTAAACCCAACAGTATCTACTTAACTATCGTGTCACAGAAATCAACATATTCAAAAATTATGAAAGATTATAAAGTAGAAAATTATTTATTAATGAAAATAATTTTCAAAGACAGCAAAAATTCAGTTTTGAAAAAAAAAAAAAATACCAGAGAGTAACTTGTACCAAGGGAGGTAATTATTTCTGAAATCTTAGGCCAATTTAGAAAATCACAGTTTTTGCTAATTGTCTTTGAAAACTTTTTCATTATAATTAATTTTCTACCTTATCGTTTTTCATAATGCAACAAAGATGGTTAAACGTTTAAATCCAATTAAGTATGTGTCAAAAAAATATCATTGGTGTGGTGTAAATGAAGAAAAAAGAAACAAGAACGACCGACCGCGTTTTTGTGTGGCTTACCTCGTGTTCATAATGAAGAAGAAAGAAACAAAAATGGCTGCCCTGTTTCTTTATATGCCTACAGGGTGACCACGAGGTATGCAAATGAGATGCTCCTGATTGGAGATAAAAGAGGAGTGATTTGGGGAAGGAAGGCATTCTGAAGTTAGATTGCGAGCAGAGAAGTTGTATTTGTAGAAGAGAAAAGTCGGATTCGGGGAGAGAAAAGCTAAAGTTGCAGAAGTTCGTTTTGGAGTGGAGAGAAGACGCGTCAAGTGGTAACCAGAAAGTGAAAGTTCGGACAGCAGTGTCACGCAATCGACAATTGGATCACAGAGAGGAGCAGGGGCTTGCGTGCAAGAACTTGAAGTGAATAGAGTGAATTTCTACAGATATACAGCAGATGAATACACGTTATTTTAACAAAAAAAAAAAAATTGGTGCTCCTTCATTATTAGAGTGAAATTCGAAAAATCAAAATATCATATTTCAAGTAAAACCAACGGTATCTACTTAATTGTCAGGTCACAGTAATGAACATATCCAAAAATTATGAAAAACTATAAGGTAGAAAATTAATTGTTAATGAAATCAGTTTTCTCTTCCCTGCACCCTCTTTCTCACAGAAGAGATGTTGCTAGCCTGCCTCTGCTTTATCGTTATTTTCATGGCAAGTGCTCGACTGAGCTCTAATCTATGGTCCCCCCCACTAGCCAAACTTTCATGAGAAACACTCATCTAGCTGAAAACACTATCAATAATTTCCCCCACTCTTTATCTGTGCCTAAACCTTTTTTTTTTTTTTTTAATTACATTTTCACCCCAAACAAGGCACATTGACACTTTGGTGTAGGGGGCTACTATCAGGGGCAACAACTACTGGGGTACTATGTAGGGATTTGGGCAGCAAGATGTTAGTTCACGTTGCACTTGAACTTCTGCATGTCAGTACAGTTGGGGAAGCAGTGACCTGGAATGGAATTCCAAAGTCTAGCGGTTCTGGGGAAGAAACTACCGGAGTAGAAAGATCTTTTACATCTAGGGATCTCTACAGTGTGGGGGTGGGATTTTGCAGCTTGTCGGGTCTGTCGAGGGTGTTCACGTCGTGGGGGCACAAGTGCTTGCAGTTCATCAGAGCATTCACCATTAAAATACTTGTAGAACAGGCAGAGGGATGCAACGCTTCGTCGATGGGACAGAGGCTGAAGCTTAGATGGCCTATCAGATTTGCGACTCTCTTTTGAACCCTAAATGTAGATTCCATGAACAAAGCTTCTTTGTTAGAACTGCACACCTGTGGAACTCTCTTCCGTCTGCCTGCTTTCCAGCTGACTACAATATGGTCGTCTTCAAGTCCAACGTAAACAAATTCTTGATGAGCCGTTCCTCTTAAGTAATCCAATTTACCAAATTTCCACTAATAACAATTACTACGATATTGTCCCATTGACTCTGTACACTCTTTTAACCCTTATCCTCGAGTGGCCCTGGGCCTTGATAAGTGGTGACTCCTATGTAAAAAAAAAAAAAAAAAAAAACAACTGAGATTTGCTACATTGGCCAAAGATTGCGGAAAATAATTACCTCCCTTTTCACAAGTTGAAATTTCTGGTTTCTTTCTTTTTTTTTGTTTTTACAAAACTTAATTTTCGCTGTCTTTGAAACCTATTTTCATTAATACTTAATTTTTTACCTTATTGTTTTTCGCAACTGTAGGGGGAAAATTATAGTCTGCATGATTAGCGTGTGTATCATTCGCTTACGAAAAGAAAGAGAAAAATTCTTAAACTCGAAACCTGACCGACACGAGACAAAAACGTGTCTTATACAAATTGAGATGCGGTTGGGTTTGGCAATATAAAAAGCCAGCATTTCTTCAATTGGATGATTTTTTTTTTTTTTTTTTGTCGGCTCAATGTTGGTACAGTGTACTTTGCAGCCTGATGTCAATTTAAGAAAGCTTGTTCGCGATAACGTCAAAAAGGGAACAGGACAGATTTTTTTTACATGCGTTTCACCGCAGCGAACTTGGCGATCTGAAAATCATTTTTTCTTTAACATTCAACGATTAGAGTAACTTTTGGATATGTTCATTACTGCGACATTCTTTAACTCAAACATTCAACGATTAAAGACCACATTCTGCAATCCTGTAATCTACGAGTGTAACAGAGTGCGTATGGTCGCGTGGGAGAAAATCAGCAGCAGCCGTAGGATAGCTAACTATTGAAAATACATATGCAAGTGTGCTTGTGCTGTCGTCACAGGAAGGAGAAAAAGGAAAAAAGGACAGCATGAGGAGAGAAGCAAAGTGCGAGCCAGGGAAGATGGACATGTGACATTGAGGGCAAGAAAGGCTGGCATCTGGTGACAGGGAAAGAGACTTTTAAAAAGCACATCTTATATAGCACAGCATTGTAAAACTGTAGGGAAAATTGCAGTGTGCATGATTAGCGTGGGTGTCATTCGCTTACTAAAAAAAATAGAAAAAGTCAAACTCAAAACCTGACCGCCACAAGAAAAAATTGTGTCATACAAATTTTGAGATGCAGTCAGGTTTGGCAATATGAAAAGCCAGCATTTCTCCAATTGGATAATTGTTTTTTGTTTTCGTTCATTGGACAAAACAGGGGAGGGTAGAGCGATGGCCCTTGATATATCTAAGGCTTTTGACAGGGTATGGCACGATGGTATTCTAAGGAAAATTAGATCATATGGAATCACTGGAAGAATTCATAATGTAATTAAATCCTTCTTAAGTAAAAGAAAAATCAAAGTTGTCCTCGACAGTCGTACATCCAAACAATATGACATAAATGCGGGAGTACCTCAGGGGTCTATCCTTGGACCTCTATTATTCCTGATATTCATAAATGACCTCCCTGATAAAATTGTTTCGGAGATGGGTATATTTGCCGATGACACCACTCTCTATAACAGATATGAGGGGAAAACAAATGAACACATATCCAAGGAAATGGCAGAAACACTAGAGGATGACCTCCAATCCGTAGTGGAATGGGGACAAAAATGGTTGGTCACATTCAATGCTGCTAAGACTAAGCTTGTTTCCTTCAATAACTACAAGAAACCTTCTCTACCACCAATAGCAATGGCCAAGAACACATTGCCTGAAAGTACTTCTTTTAAACTCCTCGGCCTAACGTTTACAGGGAATATGAACTGGAATAGATACATTGAGAGCATTGCCAAGGCTGCTGCAAGGAAGGTTGGCTCCCTCTACCATGCTAGAAAACTACTTACGCCTGACAGTATCCTATACCTCTATAAGGCAACCATTCGCCCATGTATGGAGTACTGTTGTCACATCTGGGCTGGTGCATCTGCTGCTTGTCTCTCACTCCTGGACAGGGTTCAAAAGAGAGTCGCCAATTTTTTTGTAAATAATTCCTGAACTGTCAGCTAGGCTTCAGCCTCTGTCCCATCGACGAGATGTTGCATCCCTCTGCCTGTTCTACAAATACTTTAATGGTGAATGCTCTGACGAACTGCAAACACTTGTACCTGCCCGACGTAACTACCCCTGACAAACCCGACAAGCTACTAAGTCTCATCCCTTTACAGTAAAGATCCCTAGGTGCAAGAAAGCCTTTTACTCCAATAGTTTCTTCCCCAGAACTGCGGGTCTTTGGAACTCCCTTCCGGGATTCTGCTTTCCCAACTGCAATGATATGCAGAAGTTCAAGTGTAATGTTAACAAACATCTTTCTACTCATCTCCCTTCATAATGACCCCGCTAATTAAGTCCCTAATAGTAGCCCCCTGTGAAAATTGAATAAAAAAAAAAAAAAAAAAAAAAAAAAAAGATAAACAGTGGGGGGAATTATTGATAGTGTTTTCGATTTTTGTTACATGTGTTTCAACATGGTGAACTTGGCGATCTGAAAATTATTCTTTCTTTTTTTTTTTAATTCAAACATTCTACAACTAGAGTAATTTTTGGATACGTTCATTACTGCAACATGACAATTAAGTAGATACCATTGGGTTTACTTGAAATTTGATATTTCAATTTCCGATACTCTCTCTTATAGAGAAGAAGCACCAAAAATTTTAGTGCCTTTGAGCATATGGGAAAGTATTAGCAGCAGCAGCAGAGGATGGCTGGCTTGCGAAGAGATTGGCAGCAGAGAAAAAATGCACTACTAATAAGGGCCAGTGGAATGCGGCATGGAAAAATGAAATTTCTATCTAAATTTTTTTGTAAATAATTTCTCCTCAAGAGCAGAGCCATCCATGAGAATCTCAGTAAGAAAAGGGGCACATCTACAATTGAAAGACATGAACTGAGTCTTAACAGGGTTAGATAAAACATGCCATTTCGTATCCCAATCAACAACGGAACCCGACGGTCAACTTTTATATCAGTTATATATTTCAACAATTTCAACACAGATTCACCAGCCCAAATATTACAATAGTACTCCTTACATGGTCTGATGGTAGATTTGTAGAGATAGCGAATAGTCTCGGGTAGAAGAAAGAGTTTAGAGCGATAGAGAATCTATTTTACAAGAAGCAAAAATTTTAGTGCATTTGAGCATATGGGAAACTATTAGCAGCAGCAGAGGGTGGCTGGCTTGCGAAGAGATTGGAAGCAGAGAAAAAATGTACTACGTGGTCGGGGAAAAACAAAGTGGATGTCGAAAAAAAAGAATGTGTAAAAAGTCGAGGACGAGAATGGGCTGGCTGTGGCAGAGGAAAGAGAAACGCGAGCCAGGCTAGATGGACATGTAGCTGGTTGGTTGGTTGCTTTTGTTTTACGGCATATCAACCCTTTTCAGGTTATTTAATGCCGAATCCAAAGATTTTGAAGAAAAATTTTTTAATAGAATATATTTGTTGTTTTCAAGTCGGTTTCTATTTAACCCATAGTTGGGACCCTAACAGGTACTACCACTCTAGGTCAGAGTGGACCTGGGAGCAATGGCAATCAAAGGGTGGCTCCACATTCCCCAAAGCCTGTAAGCTGGGGCCTCACCACTGGATATAGTTTAAGGTCATATCCAAGACCATGGACATGGCAGCGAGAAATTTTTTAAGTGGTGTTGAGACACGAGAGTAGCATGTAATAAAAACTTGTCGAAAAAGAAAAGATAGCTGCTCGGATTTTATTTAATCATTTTTGTTACAAAAGGACAAATTAAAGAAAGCGAGTGTTGCAATATTTTGGTTCTATAATGGGGTATGATCCCACACAGTCGGACGATTCTATTTATAAACGATGCTGCTAAGAACTGACGAATCAAATAAATTTACGTTCTGCTACCAACCAATCAGAAACCAGAATTGCTTCATAAATATTAAACCTTTTCTGAAGCAATTTCACATGTTCTTTTCCCGGGTTTCGACACGGTAAGAATATTTTGTTCTGTGGAACTGTCTACTACAAACAAATCACCTCCCAGTACTTGTGTGTAACAGCGAACCATCTGAAACTGTTCTGAAACTCAAAATGGCTTACACTTCTAGAGCGAGAATTACAGAAATTGCTGAAAGTAAAGCTAAAATAGTTTGAGGATGATGACGTATGGCGGTGAAACCTGGCCAGTGTTGGTTACCATAGTCAACCTGTAAAAATCGAATTTAACTTGAAAATCCTTCTATGTCATTTCTTCGTGTGTTCTGGGTTAAGCCTTCCTTGACTTCATATGCAACCACTGAGCCTTGCTGTTCTTGTCGTTGGGGCTAAAAACATGCAACCTCTTATAGAATTGAATTTACTCTCTTCCTCTATCTACCCTCGTTATATGTATATATGATGATTGTAACGTCTTTTCAGACGAGTGCCACTCCCTCAGACATTTAAAATCCATGAGCCCAAATGCCTGAGGGAGTATCTATACAAATATGATGTTACAGAGTCTTAGCTTTGTACGACAGCTAAGTCTCTCTCTCGGTTCAAAATGTTGAGATCCAGCAACAAGCAAGAGCAAGATAGCCAGCAACAAATTAAACTGCAGACCAGCTTAATGCGGGTAATGGTGTTCCGCTTTATGGTTTTTTAAATCAGAGATTTGCTTCTCCTAGAAATGTTGCCTTCACCACGGCTTACGGGAGCCCTCTCCACCCCAATACAATGCCGTTGACCCAGAAAAAGAGTTCATTCGCCCTTTGGAAGGTCTTGTTTTTTATCCTTCAGGGAGACTAGCCGCCCTCCTCACCAAACAAGTCTAGTGGGGGAACCAGTTTAGTCGCCGGTGACCCGACCATGAGGCAGGTAGTACTGGGTTACATGGTACCAGTAGCACATGACATGACCTGACACATATGTGTATATATATATATATATATATATAAGCACGCTCCAAAAAAAATCACAATTGAATTTATTTTGCCCTTAACTCATCAGAAGAAAAAGCACTCATCAATCCATTCAAATAAAATGCATGATTACAAAATCCGAAAATTGGAAGAGAACATGGCGTGATAAAAGAAAAAATAAATTAAGCATTATTATTTAGAAACCCATTCTTAACATCTGGAGGGAGGGGCTTTGTAAATTATTCTGTACTTTCACCTAACAATTTAAGAGACAAAAGATAGTGCAAAAATTGAATTTAACTTGAAAATCCTTCTATGTCATTCCTTCGTGTGAGTAAAGCCTTCCTTGACTTCATATGCAACCACTGGGCCTTGCTGTTCTTGTTGTCGGGGGTAAAAACATGCAACCGTGCAAGTTAAAGAATAACTGCAATCTACGAGGCAGACTCCATACAAACAAGACAATCCTAAGGCACAACCTTCATGAGCTCTCTGGAGAAGACTCTCTTAATAAAAAGTCAAAATTATCAAGTGAATGACAAGGGTTCATGTGGCAAGTTGAGTTACTAACTGCCTGCTGTGCCTGGGTTCTCACTTACGTAGCCTGGCTGGGGTGTTCAGACCCTTGAAGCATTATATACACCCACATACCCAAAAACATACAGCGCTGGTGATTTAACGTGATAATATTGACTATACAACCCTTTTTGGAATTCGAAAGTTTTAATGCATTTAAGAGCTGACTTTGGAAAAGAAGATTGAAATTTTATGGGGACCCATTGAACTTAGTCTTGAAAAGACCAAAACTGTAGGTAGAAGGAAAACAGTGAGCAGAAAAAGTGTTCCACAACTTTGTAATCCTTGGAAAGAAGCTACTGGAATTAGAAGCTGTATTTTTTTTTTTTATTTATTTTTTTCAATTTTCACCCCAAACAAGGCACAGTGCCACTTTGAAGCAGGGGGCTACTATCAGGGACTTAATTAGCAGGGTCATTATGAAGGAAGATGAGTAGAAAGATGTTTGTTAACATTACACTTGAACTTCTGCATATCATTGCAGTTGGGAAAGCAGAATCCCGGAAGGGAGTTCCAAAGACCCGCAGTTCTGGGGAAGAAACTATTGGAGTAAAAGGCTTTCTTGCACCTAGGGATCTCTACTGCAAAGGGATGAGACTTAATAGCTTGTCGGGTTTGTCAGGGGTAGTTACGTCGGGGAGGTACAAGTGTTTGCAGTTCGTCAGAGCATTCACCATTAAAGTATTTGTAGAACAGGCAGAGGGATGCAACATCTCGTCGATGGGACAGAGGCTGAAGCCTAGCTGACAGTTCAGGACCTATCAGGTTGGCGACTCTCTTTTGAACCTTGTCCAGGAGTGAGAGACAAGCAGCAGATGCACTAGCCCAGATGTGACAACAGTACTCCATACATGGGCGAATGGTTGCCTTATAGAGGTATAGGATACTGTCAGGCGTAAGTAGTTTTCTAACACGGTAGAGGGAGCCAACCTTCCTTGCAGCAGCCTTGGCAATGCTCTCAATGTATCTATTCCAGTTCATATTCCCTGTAAACGTTAGGCCGAGGAGTTTAAAAGAAGTACTTTCAGGTAATGTGTTCTTGGCCATTGCTATTGGTGGTAGAGAAGGTTTATTACAATTATATACTTAAACAGTTAATTGATGAAGAGCACTAGATCAACGAGTTAAATGAGCTGCAGCAAATGAAGCAGGGAATAAATCAGACAATTCTGGAGATTCCATGACATAATAGAATTTATAGAAAAGACTGAGATTAGAAACATCACGTTGGTGAGATAAAGGTTGCCGAGAAGAAGAAGAAAGAGTGGGAACTAATCAAATTACAGACATCTTGCTGCTCAACTCCCTACATAGTATCCCTGCAACTTATATCCCTGACGGTAGCCCCCTACATATCAAAGTGGCACCGTACCGTGCCTTGTTTGCGGTAAAAATGTAATAAAAAAAATTTGTATGTATGGGAAATCCTTCTAATCTAAGGCATTTTTTATTTTTGCCTACTTCCAAAGTGCCCCTTTTTGGGGAGCTGGTTTTCACCCACAACATAAAAAAACAACCTTGTGTCACATTCTCGTGGAAAAGCAAATAAATAGCAACAGTGAGCAGTTTCTTGAGGTATTAAATTAACAAATTGATGAAGACCACAGGATCAACAGGTCAAACGAGCTGACACAAAGGAAGCAGGGAATAAATCAGACAATTCTGAAGAATACATGACATAATAATATTTATAGAAAAGACTGAGATTAGAAACATCACGTTGGTGAGATAGAGGTTGCAGAGAAGAAGAAGAAGAAAGAGCGGGAACCAATCAAATTACAGATACGTTTCTGCATTTTATCAAGAACCCTCAAATGGGAAACAGATTCACCATCCCAAAAATAACAACAGTACTCCATAAATGGTCAGATAGTAGATTTGTAGCGATAGAGAATAGTCTCGGGTGTAGGAACGTATTTATAGCAATAGAGACAACTTTAGAAAGAGCAATAGAATTAATATATGAACTCCAAGAAAGATTTGATGTGAAAGAAAGACCAGGAAGTTTCAGAAGAAAGGGAAGAGCCATCCATCAGGAAGAAAAGGGGCACATCTACAATTGAACGACACCAGTTGAGTTTTAACAGGGTTAGATGAAACATATTCGTATCCCAATCCACAATGAACTCAGGTCAATTGCAAGAAGTGTGCAGAAGCTTTGAAATCAACATTCTTCAACTGACAAGTTTTGAAAACAGTCATATTGGACGAATTTAATAAGGGCCAGTGGAATGCGGTATGGAAAAATGAAATTCCTATCTAAATTTTTTGTAAAGAGCAGAGCCATCCATGAGAATCTCAGTAAGAAAAGGGGCACATCTACAATTGAAAGACATGAACTGAGTCTTAACAGGGTTAGATGAAACGTGCCATTTCGTATCCCAATCAACAACGGAACCCGACGGTCAACTTTTATATCAGTTGTATATTTCAACAATTTCAACACAGATTCACCGGCCCAAATATTACAATAGTACTCCTTACATGGTCTGATGGTAGATTTGTAGAGACAGCGAATAGTCTCGGGTAGAAGAAAGTGTTTAGAGCGATAGAGAATCTATTTTACAAGAAACAAAAAGAGCAATGGATCTAATATATGAACTCAAAGATTTGATAAAAAAGAAAAGCCAAGAAGTTTTAGAATCGAACAGAGGCACCCATGAAAATCTCAGGAACGCCATTAAAACAACGATGCCATTAAAACAAGGTGTACAACATTGCACCTTTTTTTAATGGCATCGTTACATTTTAACGGATCCCAGCACATTGTAGACTCCATCGCAAGGAAAATCTCAGGAACGCCATTAAAACAACAATGCCATTAAAACAAGGTGTACAACATTACACCTTTTTTTAATGGCATCGTTACATTTTAACGGATCCCAGCACATTGTAGACTCCATCGCAAGGAAATAGAAGAAAGGGAAAAAAATCGACTTTTTCTTTTTAAACAAAAAGCCTTTATGTCTAGTATTTTCAACAACACATTTTTTCTAAATATTTTAAACAATTCATTTCTCTTTCTCCAGCCGCGTGTGACTTTATCCACGTGTCTCGAACACATGCTTTTCCAAACACTGACCACATCTCAGACGCATGCTTCTCACATCATGTCTCGAACACCATAGCTTCTCCATCCACATGTGTCCATTCATCTCTGCTGTGACGTCACGTTGCACATCCGGCTTGGTCAATTTCATATCTTTATGTGGCTGCTGCGGCTGCTGCTGCTGCTCTCAGCTTCATCGGCTCTGTTACAAAGGGACAATTTCTACGATTGAAAGACAATAGCTGAGTCTTAACAGGATTAAATAAAACAAGCCATTTCTTACCGAATCCATAATTGAACCCATGTTTCAACTTCTAAATCAGCTGCGTATTTCAACTGATCCAAGGGAAATAAACGAGAAGCATACACCGATGGTAGTGAGAGTAGGGAGTTACCAAAAACTCCTCAAATAGACAAAGGAGTAAAATAATCAAATATTTATGTACTTTATCAAGAATCCTCAAATGGGTCATAGATTTACCAGCTCAAATATGAAAGCAGTATAGCCTCAACTGTGAGAAGGTGTTGGGAACGACTTTACGAGAAGTAGAAAAAGCAATGGATCTAATATATGTACTCCAAGAAAGATTTGATAAGAAAGAAAGAGTAAGACGTTTGAGAGCCATCCATTAGAATCTCAGGAAAGAAAAGGGACACACCTACGATTGAAAGACAATAGCCGAGTTTTAACAGGATTAAATAAAATAAGCCAGTTATTACCCAATCCATAACTGAACCCAGGTCAACTTCTACATCAGTTGCGTATTTCAATGATCCAAGAGAGATGGAAGAGAAGTATATACAAATGTTAGTGAGAGTAGGGAGTTACCAAAAACTCCTTAAATAGACGAAGGAGTAAACTAATGTGAAGTTGGGGGCAAGTAGAGATCTTCTGACCAGATCATTTTACGTACCTGTTTCGCTGTTCTTATCAACCTGCTGGATGTCTACATCATATTTTATGAAGGCCTTTATGACCTCGTCGGCACCTTTCCCAGCTGCCCATATGAATGCAGTACGTCCTTCCGCATCTGGTTCGTCAGTTACGTTTTTCCGAGAGAGAAATACTTCAACGGTTTGCTGGAAGACAAACAAAAAAACAAATGTTAAATTTTACTTATCTCGGAGCAGTTTCGCAGCACTTTTATGTCCGCTTACAAAGAATCATAACATTAAACTTAATTCTGATTGGTTAAAAAATTGACCTTCAACCAATCAGAAAGATTGGATCTGGGAGCCAAGCACCTCTTTGGCATTGGTTATGTAAGTGAGAACCCAGGTACAGCAGGCAGTTAGTGACTCAACTTGCCACATGAACCCTTGTCGTTCACATGATGATAATGATGACTTTTTATTAAGAGAGAGTTTTCCACAGGAGCTGCTAGAAAGACCTTATTCTACCTCAACAGAGTTGAAAATAGACTTCGTAGCCTCGTAGAGGATACCCTTTTCTCTTCTCTGCAACCTCTTTCTCACAGAAGAGATGTTGCAAGCCTGCCTCTGCTTTATCGTTATTTTCATGGCAAGTGCTCATCTGAGCTCTAATCTATGGCCCCCACAGTGCCAAACTTTCATGAGAAACACTCGTCGAGCTAAAAAAAAACTATCAATAATTTCCCCCACTCTTTATCTGTGCCTAAACCTAAACGTAGATTCCATGAACAAAGTTTCTTTCTTAGAACTGCACGCAATTCAATTGTGATTTTTTTTTGGAGTGTGCTTATTTATAACATAAAGCTGAATGTGTGTGTGTGTGTGTGTGTGTGTGTGTGTGTGTGTGTGTGTGTGTGTGTGTCTGGTCACGAATAGGCTCCTATATGGTTGACTATTTTAAAACACTGATTACATATAATGATAGAAGATGTATTGAGACACAGGAATAGGTATATTTGATCTGGCAGAACGTTAGTTCATTAAAACTGTGGGGTCTGCGTACGCGCCTGGTCCAAAAAGTATGGAAATAAAAAATTTAAAAATTAAAAAAAAAAACGTTTACAAGTGTTTTTGATACAGATGTACATAAGAATACTTTCATGAGTATGTTTTAACTTAAATAGGGATGGTATAATAAAATTGTAGGGTCTGCGTTCGCGCTTGGCCTCCATAGAATGGAAATAGGCACAAACTTTAAGAAAGACTTTTAATATCTATCTGTGTAAGTATACTTTGATAATTGTGTTTCAGTTTGAAGAAATATGGTATAATAAAATTATGGGATGTTCGTTCACACGTGATCTCCATAGAATGAAAATATGTCACAAAGTTTAACAAGGTTTTTTAATATAGATCCACAGAATATTATGATAAGTGTTTCAGTGTGAACAGGTATGGTATAATAAATTATGGGGTTTATCTATTTTATTTTTACTTTCATCATATTTTACTTTGGTTTTGATACCCCCAAATTCGAAGCTATCTCTTTACAACCCTTCCTTTTCATAACCTATCATACTTTTATAAATCAGAGTCCATTTTCTGTAGGCTGTTTTTGAACCCAGTCAACGACGGGTACTTTTGCTAGTATATATATATATATATATATATATATATATATATATATATATAGTAAGTAATTTATAAAATATATATATAATTATATAATTACTAACTACCTCTACCTACGTATTGAGCACTTTTGAAGTAAATACTTAAAGTTTACGCATAAATCTATACTTTCGTATATTAAATTTATGTGAGTAAATGAAGTAGTTATATATATATATATATATATATATATATATATATAACTACTTCATTTACATATATATATACATACATATATATATATATATATATATATAACTACTTCATTTACATATATATATACATACATACATATATATATATATATATATATATATATGTATGTATATATAACTAGGATAGATAGAAGAAGAGAGTAAATTCAATTCTATAAGAGGAGATAAAATTATCAGGATAATATAAAGCTCAACAAATTTTAGTGGAGCTTATATAGGAGACAATAGGAGTGGAAAATGAATTCACAAAGACTATATATTGGAAAATATAGAAGGAGTCATTTATTTAATGAGGATATACAAACATTTAGTTGGGGGATAAAGTGGTCTCTTTATACCAAGGCATTTCAAAGCCTAATGCTTCTCATTAGAAGAGTAGAGAAGATGCTAGGTAACATAATGGGGATGTGACATCTAGTGAGGGAATCATCGGAAACGAAATAAATAAATAAATAAAATTATTGATGTTGTGTATGTATATCCTCATTAAATAAATGACTCATTCTATATTTTCCAATATATAGTATTTGTGAATTTATTTTCCACCCCAATTGTCTTATATATATATATATATATATATATATATATATATATATATATGAGCTTTTTTTTAATTCTTATGATTTTGTGAACTTTTTATTTTAGCAAAAATTTCTTTTACCATATCTTTTTTAGTCCAAGGAAAAAAAATCTCTTTAACTGTTTTTTTTTTTTTTTTTTTTTTTTAGGAATACATATCTAACTTTTATAGTGGACTTCCATTATTAAATGAAACATATTACATAGATAGAGAGCGGAATGTGAAATAGAGGGGAGGAATGAAATAGAGGATGGAGTGGGATACAGAGAGGGGGAGAATGGAATAGAGAAAAGAAAGAGATAGAAAGAGAGAGAGAGAGTGAGAAAGAAAGCGAGAGAGAGAGAGAGAGAAAGAAAGAGAAAAAAAATGTGAAATGAAATAAATAAATAAATAAATAAATAAAATTATTGATGTTGTGTATGTATATCCTCATTAAATAAATGACTCATTCTATATTTTCCAATATATAGTATTTGTGAATTTATTTTCCACCCCAATTGTCTTATATATATATATATATATATATATATATATATATATATATATATATATATATATATATATATATATGAGCTTTTTTTTAATTCTTATGATTTTGTGAACTTTTTATTTTAGCAAAAATTTCTTTTACCATATCTTTTTTAGTCCAAGGAAAAAAAATCTCTTTAACTGTTTTTTTTTTTTTTTTTTTTTTTTAGGAATACATATCTAACTTTTATAGTGGACTTCCATTATTAAATGAAACATATTACATAGATAGAGAGCGGAATGTGAAATAGAGGGGAGGAATGAAATAGAGGATGGAGTGGGATACAGAGAGGGGGAGAATGGAATAGAGAAAAGAAAGAGATAGAAAGAGAGAGAGAGAGTGAGAAAGAAAGCGAGAGAGAGAGAGAGAGAAAGAAAGAGAAAAAAAATGTGAAATGAAATAAATAAATAAATAAATAAATAAAATTATTGATGTTGTGTATGTATATCCTCATTAAATAAATGACTCATTCTATATTTTCCAATATATAGTATTTGTGAATTTATTTTCCACCCCAATTGTCTTATATATATATATATATATATATATATATATATATATATATATATATATATATATATATATATATGAGCTTTTTTTTAATTCTTATGATTTTGTGAACTTTTTATTTTAGCAAAAATTTCTTTTACCATATCTTTTTTAGTCCAAGGAAAAAAAATCTCTTTAACTGTTTTTTTTTTTTTTTTTTTTTTTAGGAATACATATCTAACTTTTATAGTGGACTTCCATTATTAAATGAAACATATTACATAGATAGAGAGCGGAAAGTGAAATAGAGGGGAGGAATGAAATAGAGGATGGAGTGGGATACAGAGAGGGGGAGAATGGAATAGAGAAAAGAAAGAGATAGAAAGAGAGAGAGAGAGTGAGAAAGAAAGCGAGAGAGAGAGAGAGAAAGAAAGAGAAAAAAAATGTGAAATGAAATAAATAAATAAATAAATAAATAAAATTATTGATGTTGTGTATGTATATCCTCATTAAATAAATGACTCATTCTATATTTTCCAATATATAGTATTTGTGAATTTATTTTCCACCCCAATTGTCTTATATATATATATATATATATATATATATATATATATATATATATATATATATATATGAGCTTTTTTTTAATTCTTATGATTTTGTGAACTTTTTATTTTAGCAAAAATTTCTTTTACCATATCTTTTTTAGTCCAAGGAAAAAAAATCTCTTTAACTGTTTTTTTTTTTTTTTTTTTTTTTTTAGGAATACATATCTAACTTTTATAGTGGACTTCCATTATTAAATGAAACATATTACATAGATAGAGAGCGGAAAGTGAAATAGAGGGGAGGAATGAAATAGAGGATGGAGTGGGATACAGAGAGGGGGAGAATGGAATAGAGAAAAGAAAGAGATAGAAAGAGAGAGAGAGAGTGAGAAAGAAAGCGAGAGAGAGAGAGAGAGAAAGAAAGAGAAAAAAAATGTGAAATGAAATAAATAAATAAATAAATAAATAAAATTATTGATGTTGTGTATGTATATCCTCATTAAATAAATGACTCATTCTATATTTTCCAATATATAGTATTTGTGAATTTATTTTCCACCCCTATTGTCTCATATATATATATATATATATATATATATATATATATGAGGGTGTTTTTTTTTAATTCTTATGATTTTGTGAACTTTTTATTTTAGCAAAAATTTCTTTTACCATATCTTTTTTATTCCAAGGAAAAAAATTCTCTTTAACTGTTTTTTTTTTTTTTTTTAGGAATACATATCTAACTTTTATAGTGGACTTCCATTACTAAATGAAACATGTGTAAGATGTATTACATAGATAGAGAGCGGAAAGTGAAATAGAGGGGAGGAATGAAATAGAGGATGGAGTGGAATACAGAGAGAGGGGAAGAATGGAATAGAGAGTAAGAAAGAGATAGAAAGAGAGAGAGAGAGAGTGAGAAAGAAAGCGAGAGAGAGAGAGAGAGAAAGAAAGAGAAAAAAAATGTGGCTGCAGCCGAGATTGAACTTCTTACACGAGTTTGTAGTGTAATTCAAATCTTGTCCGTAGCTGAATACTTGATGCTTTGCCAGGGTTATCAAGTGTATTTTTTATCGTGATGCCATCACTAGACGGGTTGCCTACCATGGCTTAAGAGAGGACCATTTATCCTCGAGAGGAGGATAGACCATGCCAGTTTCTAAACCTGATATTTTACCTCGTGGTACATACAGCGCCTCGCCTTCCCAAATGGTCACACATCTGGTACTGGCCATGCTCAACATTGCTTAACTTCGGTGTGTCAATGTGATTGTGCCATACTCGTCTCAGAAAAAAATAGAAAGAGTGAGAGATAAAGAGAAAGAGAGTGAGAGAGATAGTTATATATATATATATATATATATATATATATATATATATATAACTAAAATTTTAATAATAAATTTTTCATCTCCCAACTTACAGCACAATTATTTTTGGCCGCATAATGCAAGGGCGTGGCACTGTTCGAATCAGAACAAGCATAGTCAGCTCCGTTGTCCAAAAGGAGGCTTATTATTTGGGAATGTCCTGGAAAAAGAAAACAGAAATGATCACCATCACATTGTTTAGTTCTTTCGTCGGATTATCAATTCTTACTGAAGACATTCCAATACAAAAGACCCTCTTAATTATCGCCCCATTAGTCTCCTCCCACTCTTCGCTAAAATCTTTGAAACCTTAATCAATCAAGCACTAGTTCACCACTTCGCAAAAGCAAATCTTCTCTCTGACAAACAATATGGATTCAGGCAATGTCGTTCCACTGCAGATATTTTAACAGTCATCTCTGAACGCATTTACCTTAAAATCGATAATAGTGTAGTGAATAAGTGAAATCAGTAATTCCTCCACTATCCAACAACCAGAAGGTCGCATGCATGGCAATTGAGAAGGCGAACCTGCTTGCCCGACGATTTGCCTCCAACTTCATCTTAGAGCCAACAAACAACTCCCTCCCAAATTTTACTGTGCAGACTGAAGCCACACTAGATGATATAAAAAACATTCTTTCTCATATCCGCATTATCATAAAATATTTAGATACCTCCAAAACGTGTGGGCCTGATCTCATCCCTGCTACACTAATCAAGAAATGCTCAGCTAAGCTAGCCCCTGTACTTTTCAAGCTAAATAAATGCCTTGCTGAATCTTGCTTTCCTAATATATGGAAGATGGCCTCTGTCGTACCAGTGTACAAGAATTCTGGTGAAAGGGCTGACCCTCTCTATTATTGTCCTATCAGTCTCTTCCCCCTCTTGCCTAAAATCTTTGAGACCTTAATTAATCAAGCACTAGTCTACCATCTCACAAAAGCAAATCTCTCTAACAAACAATATGGATTTAGGCAATGTCGTTCCACTGCAGATATTTTAACAGTCATCTCTGAACGCATTTACCATGTACTGGATAAGGCGGGCGAAGCCAGGGCTGTAGCCCTTGATATATCCAAGGCCTTTGACAAAGTCTGGCGTAAAGGGCTGCTAATGAAAATTAAATCATATGGTATAACTGGACGTATACTAAATATAATTAGATCCTTCTTAGATAATAGAAGCATACAGGTTGTCATTGACAGACGTACATCCAAGCAGCATAACATTAATGCTGGAATGCCTCAGGGGTCGATCCTTGGACCATTATTATTCCTGATATTCATAAACGACCTCCCTGATAATATTGTGTTCGAGATGGGTATATTTGCTGATGATACAACGCTCTATAATATGCATGAGGGAAGAACAGACGTACATAAATAGCACAATCATTAGAAAATTACCTCCAGACCATAGTGGAATGGGGCCACAAATGGATGGTAACATTTAATGCTAGTAAAACTAAGCTGCTCTCCTTTAACAATTACAAGGCGCCTGTCCAACCCCCTATATCCATGACAAATAGCACCTTACCTGAGAATTCTTCCATCAAACTCCTCGGCCTAACATTTGCGGGCAATATGAACTGGAACAAATACATTGAGGACATTGCAAAGACTGCTGCAAAGAAGGTGGGTTCCCTCTATCAAGCTAGAAGACTACTCACACCTGAGAGTATCCTGTACCTTTACAAGGACACTATTCACCCATGCATGGAGTATTGTTGCCACATCTGGGCTGGTGCATCTACCCCTAGTTTCTCCCTCTTAGATAAAGTCCAAAAAAGAGTTGTCAATCTAATTGGTCCCACTTTATCAACTAAGCTCTAGCCCCTGTCCCATCGCCGCAATATTGCATCACTGTGCTTGTTTTACAAATATTTTAATGGAATGTGTTCTGATGAATTCGTTTCACTTGTACTCCTCGACATACGTATCCCCGACAAACCCGCTTAGCAATAAGATCTCACCCCTTCACTGTTGTTGCCCCTAAATGCCAGAAAGCTTTCTATTCTAATAGTTTCTTCCCTCGAACAGCTAGACTTTGGAATTCCCTTCCTCCTGCCTGCTTCCCTGGCTCTACTGATATGCAGAAGTTTAAATGTAACATAAACAAATATCTTGTTAATCTTTCCTAGACATGGCCAAAATAGTAGCCCCTTACGTCCAAGTGGCGATATGCTTTGTAGTAAAAAAAAAAAAAAAACTATATAAAAAAACTACCAGGCACATAAAGTACATTTGTGTCAAATTAAAGAAAAAATCAGTCCAGCTGTTTAGGAGTCCATAGGAAACGAACTCACAGATAAAGTTCCTTTTATATCATAGTAGGGGGTGGAACGATAAAATTGTCGGCCTAGAAAAGACTACATGATTCCATTTCCGTTTGATGAAAACCAGTTTTCTTTTTTTGTTGCAGACCATCTACTAATTGGCCAGAAATCCCAACAGAGAAAGGAGTCTTCTATCATGTGTGAATGTGACACAAGGTTTAACGAGCTATATCGGAGATGCTCCACTGTACAGCTCATGTTCTCTACCGATCCAAGTTATGACAACAGGACCATTGCCAGCACCATCAAAATGCATTGCTGGATTTCCATGAATAACAGAGACTTGTCCAGAGTGATGAAAAAAAGTTTCTGGCCACGGTTATGGTCTTTGGTGTGGTTTCAAGTGAGGGCCACATTATGCCAACTCACATCTTCGAAGTCGGCTTGAAAGTCAACACCAAAGTGTACCTGGATCTGCTGAAGAGTGCGGTGATCCCCTGGTGCAATCAGATGACTGCTGGCAGCCCTTGGGTGTGGCAGCAGGACTCGGCGCCAGCCCACAAATCTAAAGTGACCCAGACTTGGCTTCAGAAGGAGTGCTACGACTTTGTACCCTTCCCTAACTGCTCCCTCCTTCCCTCGATCTGAACCTGCTGGACTACTTTCTTTGGCCATACATTGAAAACATCACCAACATGATCTCCCACAACACCAAAACCAACCTGATCACCACCATCTGCCGAGTATTTGGTGAGCTTCCACCGGCGCTTGTGGAAAAAGCATGCTCCCAGTTCTGGACCCGTATCGATGCGGTGATTGAGGCTGAAGGTGGCTACATTGAATAGATGTCAGCTCTTCTACATAATCAAGTTTTCTGAATTGAGTTTTTTCAATCAATGTTTTAAAATAAGGCTGCAGTCTTGTTTTCTTTAGGGTGACAATTTTATCTTTCGACCTTGTAGAGAGTGATTATTCCAAACCCAATTGTTTGTTTTTTTTATCATGTTCAAAAACATGTGAAACATAGACTTTTTCAAAGAAAAAAGAAAAAATAATGATGCTAAATTTTTTTTAGTAGTATAACGTAACCGTTACGTCACGAACGGACAAACAAAAACATGTGAAACATAGACTTTTTCAAAACAAAAAAAAAAAAAAAAAACATGATGCTAAATTTTTTTTAGTAGTGTCACGTAACCGTTACATCACGAACGGACAAAAAAATAAAACAGGAATGGAATACATAAAAATCCGAGTCAGCATTATTTCTTTTAACTACACACCTGTAGAACTGTCTTCTGTTTGCTTGCTTTCCAGCTGACTACAATATGGCCGTCTTCAAGTCCAATGTAAACAAGTTCTAGATGAGCCGTTCCCCCTTAAGTAATCCAATTTATCAAATTTACACTTCTAACGATTACTATGATATTGTCCTTTTGACTACTGTACACTCTTTAACTCTTATCCTCGAGTGGTCTCTGGGCTTTGATAAGTAGTGATTTCTATGTAAAAAAAAACAAAAAAAAAAAAACACAAGTTTTTATTACTTTTTTTTCGGCACCACTTACAAAGTCTATCGCAGCCACGTGTTCATTTTATCTGGCACGCGTTTCTATTTCTTCTAACCGTACACCAGTATTAGCCAGCCATTTTTCGTCTTTGCATCTACACGTCTATTTTCTTTGACATCGCCTTCCTTTCTCTGACGTCACACCGGCATCAGCCAGCCATTTCTCACCTTTGCATCTACACGTTCATTTTCTTTGACGCTCACTTTGTTTTTCCCCGAGCACGTCTTACATTATTTTCTCCTTTTTCTTCTTCTTCTTCTTCTCGTGTACACTTTCTAATTTGCATATGCAGTTTTTTGACTACTGCTGCTAATCTCTTCACATGCTGGCCATCCTTTGCTGTTGCTAATATTTTGCACTATGCTCATTCACGCTCTGTTACAGTAGAACTGGACAGCATTTCCCACATGGGGATGGGTAAAGATGTGAAAAATGTGCTGTACAGCACGTGTTTTGCAAGAGCATGTGAATGGCAGACATTGCAGTGATACCTCCTTTGCCGGAGGAAGAGGAGGATGTAGAGCGCTGAAAACATTTCTAGCCAGAGTTAGACCACCCAAGAGATATTCTCTTTTGAAAAATAATAAGTACCTCAGTAAATAGAAAAATCTTACTTGGATCGCGTTTGTGAGAAAAACCAATATGCCCGGTTATTTGTAGATCAGACCCAGGAATAGAGACAGTCATATATATTATTTTCAGTAGATGTCTATATTGGTCACACCATTAGATATCGAATGATGACTATTCAAAGATTGTTGAAAATTAGAAAAATTGCTGTTTTCTTGTAGAGGTTATTGGTTCAGAAGCTAATTTTCACTATGTATGATAGATTTTGCCCACTAGATTTCAAAGCCAGTTTTGTAATCTGAGTAGTTTCTTTCAAGAACTTCTGACATCGATGAGACATTGCATCAAAGATGTTGATTACAAATTTACAGTTAGTTTGACTCTTAACTGTTGAACTTGTCCGACTTGGAAATGTTTCTGCCCGACTTGGGAATGTCTCCGTCCGACTCCAGAATATTTGTAACTCAAGAATATGCATAGAATTTTGAATGGAACTGTTTATTTAATTTATCGGTTGGTTGGTTAGTTGGTTGTTTTTGTTTTACGGCATATCAACCCTTTTCAGGTTATTTAATGCCGAATCCAAAGATTTTGAAGAAAATCTTTTTGATAGAATATATTTATTTTTTGCAAGTCAGGTTTCTATTTAACCCATAGTTGGGACCCTAACAGGTACTACCACTCCGGGTCAGAGTGGACCTGGGAGCAATGGCAATTAAAGGGTGGCTCCACACTCCCTAGAGCCCGCAAGCTGGTTCCTCACCATCAGATATAGTTAAAGGTCATATCCAGGACCTTAATCTATGGGAGTAATATGTTGCCCTTCTGTCAGCCATGACCATGTAAAAGTCTAAAGTAATTTGCACTTGTGCAGCAAATATTAAAAATACAATTGTAAATTACTTGGGACTTCTACTTGGTCATGGCTGACAAAACTAGAGCATGCTACACCCGTGGATTAAATAACGGGTTTCGTTCGATATTCAGATGAGAACAATAGTCTGCATAAATAAAGTAAAATTTTTTTGTATTCTAGAATTATCTTTCAACAAAACCAAATGTCATATTGAAGCAGTTAGCTCTCAAAATATTGATCTTAGATTACCCGTTTAACTGTGATGCCACAGCACATATATAGAAACCTTATATTGTTTACGTAATAGGCAAGCAAAACCCCTAACTTACCTAAATCAGCTGCCCAATGCAAAGGGGTCCGAAAATTATTGTCCAACTCTGATACGTTGCAATTCTCGAACGACGTCTATCGTGGAAAAATGAGACAAAAAAAAAAAATTAAATAAATAAATAATTTATATATATATATATATATATATATATATATATATATATATATATATATATATATATATATATATAAAACATGTTAAAAGACATCTTGAAAAAGAGTTAAAAACATATTTAATTTTAAAAAAGGAAGCACAAGATAAGTTTATTATAAGCTCTATTCCCTTTTCGGTTTTATTGAGCTTTTTACATCTGGCTGAATTTATTTTACTTGTAAATATTAACTCTTTAATATTTATAATATATTTTAAGTTTACCATTTTGATTACCTTGGTAAACTTATTGTAACTTTTATTTTATATATATATATATATATATATATATATATATATATATTTAAAAACAATCACTTTTCACAATAAAAATTTATTGTTTGAACTAAAGAATACAATGTTTAAATTAGAATCATTGTATTCTTTAGTTCCAAAAAATTTTTATTTTGAAAAGTGATTATTTTTAAATGAAATTTTAACATATAAACTCTAATTTTATTTGCTCTGTCTAGTATATTGATCAATTTTGATTTGGCTGGGATTGTCTTATAGAAATTTTTCTTCCAGTATTTTATAATTCTTGAAACCACTAGATTTACTGACCAGTAATCTAATTCATTTCAATACCTTAAAGTATATATATAATTTTTAAAATATTAAAAGTTATTCTTATATATATATATATATATATATATATATATATATATATACATATATACTGTGTAAGCAAAAACAAGACTTCGAAACAAGGTGTTGGTGGCAACAAAAAGTGTATTTCAATTTACGTTACAATTGTTTCCCTGTCCAGTTCGACAATTTCAAGCATTATGTCGTTTGAAAATTTTCAAAACCAGCATTTCTTCAGACTTTATGAACAAGCACACTTTTGGCAATGGAGCATTTTTTTAAGAGAAGGAAGGAAGGGGAAATCCCTAGCTAGAAAGGCATGCAAGAAACATCTACCTTTGTTCTTGTTTTGAAGTCTTGTTTTTGCTTACACAGTATATTAATGCTCAATTATAAAATTTGATAATTTTGTAGCTTACTCTTTAAGTCAACAATTTTTGGCTTAAAACTCATTGGTATATGAAAATTTACTGAATTTCACGAACTCAGTATAATTACATATAAGTCTCTCTCTCTCTCTCTCTCTCTCTCTCTCTCTCTCTCTATATATATATATATATATATATATATATATATATATATATATATATATAAATACTTGCAAAAGTACCGGTCATTGACTGGGTTCAAAAACAGCCTACAGAAAATGGACTCTGATTTATGAAAGTATGATAGGTTATGAAAAGGAAGGGTTGTAAAGAGATAGCTTCGAATTTGGGGATATCAAAACCAAAGCAAAATATGATGAAAATAAAAATAAAATAGATAAACCCCATAATTTATTATACCATACCTGTTCACATTGAAACACTTATCACAATATTCTGTGGATCTATATTAAAAAACCTTGTTAAACTTTGTGACATATTTCCATTCTATGGAGGTCAGGCGTGAATGAACACTCCATAACTTTATCATACCATATTTCTTCAAACTGAAACATAATTATCAAAGTATACTTACGCAGATAGATATGAAAAGTCTTTATTAAAGTTTGTGCCCATTTCCATTCTATGGAGGGAAGGCGCGAATGCAGACCACACAACTTTATTATACCATCCCTATTTAAGTTAAAACATACTTATCAAAGTATTATTATGTACATCTAAATCAAAAACACTTGTAAACCTTTTTTTTAATTTTTTAATTTTTTATTTCCATACTTTGTGGATCAGGCGCAAACGCAGACCCCACAATTTTAATGAATCATCATTATGGCAGACGTTCAGCTTTATATTATATATATATATATATATATATATATATATATATATATATATATATATATATAATATAAAGCCGAATGCCTGTCTGTGTGTGTGTGTGTGTCTGGTCACGAATAGGCTCCTATATGGTTGACTATTTTAAAAAACTGATTACATATACTGATAGAAGATGTATCAAGACATAGGAATCGGTATGTTTGATCTGACAGAACAGTGGTTCATTAAAATTGTGGGGTCTGCGTACAGACCTCGTCCACAAAGTATGGAAATGAAAGTGTTTTTGATATAGATGTACATAAGAATACTTTAGTAAGTATGTTTTAACTTAAACAGGGATGGTATAATAAAATTGTGGGATCTGCGTTCGCACATGGCCTCCATAAAATGGAAATAGGCACAAACTTTAGTAAAATAAAGTTCTGTATTGGCTAATGTTCCTAAGTGTTATGCACTTAGCTTAGTAATCTCTGTCCATTACTAATTAGTTTTATGACCATGGCTTAATAAACGAAAGGGTAAAAAAAACACACACAAGAAATAAAAGAGACATAAAACAACTTACAAGAACTTTAACAATCGCCTCATTTCCATCAGCCACGGCCGAATGCAATGCAGTTCTTCCTTGGTAATCTTGCCAATTGATAACTGATGGGGCAGCTTCCTGAAGAATGCAACAACCACATAAGAATCTTTAAAATTATGTACAAGAGAACAACAAAGCAGACAGTGGAATTGATTTTGACGTCACAAGCAGGCAATCAGTATTATCCCAAGTAGAATTATGTCCCCTTGATTGACGGTATATCTATTATTCATGGAGATTTGGTATCTACATTATCACTTACATTAATAACTAGCCTGGGTGGCTGGCATTGCTCGGGTGCTTGGAGGTGTGTGTTGAGCAAAAAAAAAGGTGTAGAAGGCAGGCAGGCTCAAACCCATACCGCGAAGGAGGAAAAGAACAGGAAAAAAAAAAGTGACATCTTTGCCATTGTGTCCATCGTCAAACCGGAAGTGGCATAGTTTTAAATTAAGGCTAGTGAATCGAAAAGAGGGGATGACTTTCAAAAATATCGACGAAAAAAGTGATCCCTTCCTAGAAAAGTGCCCAGTTGAGGGTGAAGGAATTAATGTTTTTCGATATTTGTTGTCCGAAGAGTCAATTTTCAAAGCAATACCGATCTTGTGAAAATCCGTTGCCTCTGTCGTAAGGTTTAGGAAGACATACAAACATACATACATACATTTAAGCAGACAGATGAGATTTATATAATAGATCTAGATTCAGTGTTTATCGGAAGCTGAAACTATACTATTACTTCTATTACTAATGGAGATTTGGTATCTGTTGTGTCATTGTACCATCTAGTAATGCTCAATTCAGTTTTTTTATACTATTTTAGACAAATGTTCCATCCTTCAATACTCAATTCACAGGGGGATAGTGTAGTATTTGTTCTGTTTTCATGAGACTATCTTCCCAGGTATTACCTCCGCCTTTGGAGGAGATAGTTTAGTATATGTTTCCTAGTCATAGCATCTTCGCAAGCATTACCTCAGCTACGACTTTTGAGCATTTCTTTAACTTTTATGAACAACCTTCACCAACCACTTATTTTCCCCGGCTCAAAGTCCACCAGACAACATCGCTAGACACTGTGAAAAGCTTAAAAAAGAAAAAAAAAATCACAAGTTACAAATAAAATAAAGAACTGCTGCCACATCTGGGCAGGAGCTGCTAAAAACAGCCTATCCTGCCTTGACAGAGTACAAAATAGACTTTGTGGCTTAGTGGGGGATGCCCTTTTCTCTACCCTGCAACCTCTCTCCCACAGAAGAGACGTTGCGAGCCTATCCTTGTTTTATCGTTATTTCCATGGCAGGGGCTCGTCTGAACTCCAATCTCTGGTCCCCCCTCGCCAATCTTTCACGAAAAACACTCGTCTAGCTGAATCCACTGTGAAAAATTTCCCCCACTCTTTATCTGTGCCTATATCAAAACGTGGATTCCATGAACAAATCTTCTTTCTTAGAACTGCACGCCTGCGGAACTGTGTTCTGTCTGACTGCTTCCCACCTGACTACAACTTGGATGTCTTCAAGTGCAACGTTAACAAATTCCAAATGAACCGCCCCCCTTAAGTAAACACTTCATCAAATCTCTACACTAACGTACTGTACTTGCAATAACCCTTATCCCTGAGTGGCTTCCGGGCCTTGATAAGTGGTGACCACTGTGTAAAAAAAATAAAATAAAATAAAATAAAGATCTATTTTCTCTCACAAATCCATGTCCCCACCCAAGCTATTTGGCCACACACTAACCAATCAGCTGGCAGAGCACATTGATTCATTTGTCCTCTAAGGAATTCTTTTAGTCCCTTTGGGAACTATGGTTAGCCAGCAGAGAGAACAAGCAAGCATTATAGGCAGACCTCACTCCTCTCTCTCTCTCTCTCAAAAATATTGTTAAAAAAAAACAATAAAAAAACATCACAACTTACAAGAAAAACTTTGACACAGGCCACAGCAGCTGGATCCCGACTACTGGCGGCCCAGTGGAGAGGTGTTTTCCCTTCGCTATCTGGGATACTAATATTAGAACCCTGCAAAAAACAAAATTTCTGTTTTGTTAATTTTTAAGGTTAAATATCATTTGGAAAATGAAAATCATTTTTTTTTTTCAACCTTAAACAAGACATATTAGCACTTGGAACGTATTGGGGATTGTAGGGAGTTGAGCAGCGAGATATCTGTTCAGATTACATTAAACTTCAGTAGGTTAGTACAGTCAGGGAGGCAGGAAACAGGAGGGAATTCCAAAGTCTAGCAGTCCAGGATGAAGAAGCTGTTAGAATAGAAGGCTTTCCAGCATCTAAGGACGTCAAGAGTGAAGGGGTGGGATTTTGCTGCTTGTCTGGTTAGTTAGACATACACGTAACAACAGCAGCATCAGCAGCAGAGGATGGCTGGCTTGCAAAGTGATTGGCAGCAGCAGCAGCACTAGTCGATAAAAGCCGTTTATATGCAAATCAGGAAGTGTGCGTGAGAAGAATGAGGGGAATAAAATGGAGAAAAAATGCACGTGCTCGGGAGAGGAGCAAAGTGCGACCTCAAAGAAAATGGACGTGTAAAGTCAAGGGAGAGAATGGGTCAGCTGTGGCCAGCATGCAGTTGGAGGAAGAAGAAACGCTTGTCAGGCTATATGGACATGTGGCAGCAAGAAAGTAAACAGTAATAAATACTTTTGTTAAAAAAGAAAAAAAAAAACGCTGACCCATATTTTTATTTATTTTCTTTGTAACTGCAATGTTAGATATGTACATTGAAGGGGCACAAGTGTGATCAGTTCATCAGAACACATTCCATTAAAATACTTGTAAAACAAACACAGGGATGCAATGTTGTGGCGATGGGACAGAGGTTGAGGCTTTTTGGATCCTATTTAAAAGTAGGAGACTAATGGCCAATACACTAACCCACAAGTGGCAACAATACTCCATGCATGGGCAAATAGTGGTAGTGTTGAGATATAGGATACTCTTGTGGGAGTAATTTTCTAGCACAGAAGAAAGAGCCCGCCTTCGCAGCAGCCTTGGCAATATCCTCAATATATTTGTTTCAATTCCTATTGCCTGAAATTATATAACACTAGCAGGGGCTTTGATATTTAAGACACTGCAAGTGTCCCGTACCTTTTTTTTTGTTTAATTCCATTTTCACTTCAAACAAGACACAATGCCACTTTGAAGTAAAGGGCTACTATCGGTGACATAAGTTGTAGGGATATTATCATTACACTTGAACTTTTGCATATCAGTACAGTTAGGAAAGCAGAATCCCGGAAGGGAGTTCCAAAGTCTAGCAGTTCTGGGGAAGAAACTATTGGAGTAGAAGGCTTTCTTACACCTAGGGATCTCCACTGTGAAGGGGTGGGATTTAGCTGCTTGTCAGGTTTGTTGAGGGTATTTTCATCGAGGAGGTACAAGTGCTTGTAGTTCGTCAGAGCATTCACCATTAAAATACTTGTAAAATAGGCAGAGAGATGCAGCATTTCATCGATGAGACAGAGGCTGAAACTTAGATGACAGCTCAGGACCTATCAGATTGGCAACTCTCTTTTGAACCCTGTCCAGGAGTGAGGGACTAGTAGCAGATGCACCAGCCGAAATGTGACAACAATACTCCATACATGGGTGAATAGTGGCCTTATAGAGGTACAGGATATAGAAAAAATACATCTTACTAGCAGGGATACCCGGTGTTGCCCGGGCCACATAAAAAAAAAAGAAAATAAAGTTGTATTTGACTTGTTAAATGATTTGTTTTAATTTAATGTTTTTACTATGCAACAATTTATATTAGTTTGAAAAAAAAAAAAAATCCACTGATGTCGACCCACTGCCACGAATTTGGAACAGGGGCATGTAAGCCAGAAAAAAAGTGTACAATGGATACAATCTAAAAATCATATACTCATGATTTACCTAAGTAATAAATAAACCCTCAGCTAAATCAACCACCAATAAAAAAAAAAAAAAATGATTTTTGTCTTAATTCAATGAACCGCCAATAAAAAAAATGTTTTTATTTTAATAAAATAAAATATGCATCAAGTGCGTTTGAAAGCCAAATCACAACGCAATATTAGGAAAATAAACAAATATTTTACTTGTTTGAAATTTATAATTTAAATATATTTCGGAATCAAACTCCATCCTCAGTACGTTGTTTTCTTTCTTTTTTTGGTTGGTTGTTTTTGTTTTACGGCATATCAACCCTTTTCAGGTTATTTAATGCAGAATCCAAAGATTTTGAAGTAAAAATTTTTTAATAGAATATATTTGTTGTTTTCAAGTCGGTTTCTATTTAACCCATAGTTGGGACCCTAACAGGTACTACCACTCCGGGTCAGAGTGGACCTGGGAGCAATGGCAATTAAAGGGTGACTCTAAACTCCCCAAAGCCCGCAAGCTGGGGCCTCACCACTGGATATAGTTTAAGGCCATATCCAGGACCTTTCTTTTTTTTCTTTTCTTCTTTCTTGCCATGTTGTAAAGTTGGAGAAAGAAACAAGAAATGTCTGCTGGTAAAGTTCCGCGCGTTGTATCTCAGCGGTTGTATTTTGAAATGTTGGAACTGATTAACGTCAAGGGTGTGAGTTTTCTATCTATAGTGGAACTTACACCCTTGGCGTTAATCTCGCTAAATCCAGTAATTTTAGAAAAAAGGTTTTACGTTTCAAATTCTTTATGCCTTCAAATATTTATTCATGGTTGAAACAAAAATGTAGTAGGCAAAAAAAAAATAAATGTTCTGTCAGCAACAGTACAACTTCAAAATAGTCAATATCGCCCACCTCCAGAAGAGAGGGAATTCCTGTCCATGATAACCGTGGTAAAAGAAGACACACTCCAATCGCCAGAAACACCCACACTCACAATTTGCAGGACACTGCCGACTTGTCTCTAGCCTCCTGCTTTTATAGTGGCCGGGAATTATCCATTTGCATAATCACATGAGAAAGAAACGTGATTTTCCGAGAGTTGCATGGGGTAAACACTAATAAAAACCCCCGGACGCCATCTTGGAATTCTCTTTTTCCCCCAACCGGTGACACAACAGACGTACCCGAGGTAGGCTCTTTTTCCCCTCATTTTAGTTATTGCTACTTCTGCTACAATGGTGTTTGGTTTGGTTCTTTTTTTAATTATGGTACAATCATATATCTATATAAAATACAAAAAGCAAGACAGGAGATAACACTTGAAATATGTGGGCTTTGTCTTGCTTGTTTTGTTTTACGGCATATCAACCCTTTTTGGGTTATTTAATGCTGAATCCAGTAATTTTTGGAAAAAAAACAGTTTTTATGTTTCAAGTTCTTTATATCTTCAAACATTTATTCATTGTGTTTGGTTTGCTTTGGTTGTTTTGTCCAATTGGCTTTGCGGAACATGATTGAGTTTTGCAAGAGTAAATGGAAAAAGAAAACACTATCAATGTTTAGTGCATTTTAGGTCAGGAAACCAATATCTTCATATAGCCTAATCTGGTAGTACTGGGTGATTTTGAGAAGAATAGCCTGGGCAGAGGAGAGAAAGGGGGTTGGAGTAGAGAGGTAGAGAGATGGTAGTTTTGATAAAAATAGGTTACTTTTGCCCTGGGCAATGCCAGTTTACCCTACTAGTCTAATAGAAAGCAAAATATAATGAAAAGAATTCCTCATACCTGTTTTATAAGCATTTTCACGTGATCAATATTTCCGTATGAGGCTGCTCTATGCAGAGCAGTTCGCTGGAAGTAATAATATATAACAATTAAAGAATTGAAAAAGGGATATTTCCCGAATTATAACAATACAGACACCCCGCTCCACCATCTGATGCAAGTAAGGACACAATTCTTCTTTGAATTCAAATTTCCTTTATATACAAACAATGTTTTGAGCAAACTACATTATATATATATTTCTGTAGAAATATATATATATATATATATATTTCTGTAGAAATATATATATATATATATATTTCTGTAGAAATATATATATATATATATATATATATATTTCTGTAGAAATATATATATATATATATATATATATATTTCTGTAGAAATATATATATATATATATATTTTTTTTTGTATAATATATACAGGAATTTACATCGGTAGTCGGTACCGACGGTTTCAAGCCCGGTAGTTGAGGACTGCTCTTAATGTCCGCCTCAGGCTCTCTTCAGCCGACTCTCATCTCATCGTCGGCTGAAGAGAGCCTGAGGCGGACATTAAGAGCAGTCCTCAACTACCGGGCTTGAAACCGTCGGTACCGACTACCGATGTAAATTCCTGTATATATTATACAAAAAAATATATTGCTCTTATTTCGAGAAAGGTTTTTCCCTAATAATAGAGCACTGTATGGGATTTCTTTTACTACAAAAAGTACAAGTATATATATATATATATATATATATATATATATATATATATATATATTTCTGTAGAAATATATTTTCTTATAATATATACCAATCCTTATTTAAGAAGCTCAATGTAATTACAGAGCAATATAGTAAATAAATGACAAAAACTATATTCCAAAAATCGTGATGTTGACCATCTTATAAGTTATTCCTTTAATTTATTTGACATTTACAAATCTTGACAGTATCTGTTTCGTAGTGCAAAATCAATCACTTAATTATTATCTATTATTCCCTCAACTCATCAGAAGAAATAGCAACAATCAATCCATCAAAAGGAAATAAAGTGTGATTTGACATGATTAAAATCCAAAAATTGGAAGAGAAGCTGCAAATACCTTAAATATGTTTCCATTACGCCATTTACGCCAAAAATTCAAAATGGCGTAATAGAAACATATTAAAGGTATTTGCAGCTTCTCTTCCAATTTTCAAATTTTAATAATAATTAAAATTAAGGAGGCTATACTAAAATCACTACTCCCCTTTCCTTGAGAAAATATTTTTAAGTATGGCCTGAAAAAAATAAATCTGAAAATCCACAGGAACGCTACTAAAAGCAGTAAATATGGTTATAAATATAATTATAGTTATATATCGTATACTTATATGTACATCAGATTTTTTTAAAACTTAAAATTTATTTGTAAGGAAAACTCATTAAAATAAGTTAAAACAAAAAAATATTGTTGATCTTGTGTATGATTTGAATAGCAGTAGTAGCTTTTAATATCAGACTTAAGACAGGGTGGCCATGAAATAGGTAAGCAGACAAATTTTTTGAAACCGGAAGTCATAAAGCAGATGGATGATTTAAACACGCAAGCAAGCTGATCTGAGTTTTATAATAATATACATATATATTTGTATATATCTTACCTTGTATTTATCTTGGTCATCAACTTCGCCCGGTGTGAGCTGTTTGAGAAGTAAATTGAGGCATTTGAGTGATTTATGCCGCGTGCACAAATGCATGGCCGTTTGACCCTCATTGTCTTTCTCCTGGCAATTGGCACCTTTAGACATGAGCAACTTCATCAAACGAAAATTGCCCTAAAAAAATTTTTAAATTACAAAACACAACATGAAAATGTATTAAAATTTATTAATTATTTATTAAATTTATGAAAATTGCCCTAAACATTTTTAAATTACAAAACACATGAAAATGCATTAAAATTTATCAATTATTTATTAAATTTATGAAAATTGCCCTAAACATTTTTAAATTATAAAACACATGAAAAGGCATTAAAATTTATCAATTATTTATTAAATTTATGAAAATTGCCCTAAACATTTTTAAATTACAAAACACATGAAAAGGCATTAAAATTTATCAATTATTTATTAAATTTATGAAAATTGCCCTAAAAAGTTTTAAATTACAAAACACATGAAAAGGCATTAAAATTTATCAATTATTTATTAAATTTATGAAAATTGCCCTAAACATTTTTAAATTACAAAACACATGAAAAGGCATTAAAATTTATCAATTATTTATTAAATTTATGAAAATTGCCCTAAAAAATTTTAAATTACAAAACACATGAAAAGGCATTAAAATTTATCAATTATTTATTAAATTTATGAAAATTGCCCTAAACATTTTTAAATTACAAAACACATGAAAAGGTATTAAAATTTATTAATTATTTATTAAATTTATGAAAATTGTCCTAAAAATTTTAAAATTACAAAAACCATGAAAATGCATTAAAATTTATTAATTATTTATTAAATTTATGAAAATTGCCCGAAAAAGTTTTAAATTACAAAACACATGAAAATGCATTAAAATTTATCAATTATTTATTAAATTTATGAAAATTGCCCTAAACATTTTTAAATTACAAAACACATGAAAATGCATTAAAATTTATCAATTATTTATTAAATTTATGAAAATTGCCCTAAAAAGTTTTAAATTACAAAACACATGAAAATGCATTAAAATTTATTAATTATTCATTAAATTTATGAGTAAATAAATAAATTTTAAACATCATTTTGTCAATAAAAAATTAATTTAAAAAATGTTTGGAAAAAATATACATTAGACTGTCATATAACGACGAGATCACTCTGACTGATGTTAAAAGCATTTAAAAAAGAATAAATGTTTAATTTCAACTGTATCTCTCGCGGTTGTCGGTAGGTCCTTGCTAATGAAACCAGACATGACTTCTGTTGTCAGGGTTCGAATCACTTGACTGGCGTTACTCATGACACCCTGCACTTATGATTTCCAAAAGGATGAAACACTAGTGTCTGTAGGTATTTAATTATTATAGTAAATAATTTATATATATGTGCATTAATAATATATGAAAAAAATAAAAAATGGCGTAAATATCATAAAACACAATTGTAACTACTTTTCGATTTTTTTCAGATTTATGTAATCATGCAAATATTCTGTAGGTCTTCTCTTTTTCGTCTTCAGTTGTTTATGTTCGGTTTTATGTATGATCTTAAATAGAATACGTACATCAAATCTGTTGCCAAGGCCGCTGGAAAAATGGTCGGATCCTTCTATCGATCCAGTAGATATCTCACTGCTGATGCAATTCTCTATCTATATAAGAGCCAGATACGTCCAAGGATGGAATACTGTTGCCACATATGGGCAGGAGCTGCTAGAAAAGACTTGTCCTGCCTTGATAGGGTTCAAAATAGACTCCGTGGCCTGGTGGGAGATGTCCTTTTCTCTTCGCTGCAACCTCTATCTCACAGAAGAGATGTTGCGAGTTTGTCTCTGCTTTATCGTTATTTTCATGGAAAGTGTTCGACTGAGCTTCAATCTATGGTCCCCCCCTCGCCAAACTTTCACAAGAAACACTCGACTAGCTGAAAACACTATCAATAATTCTCCCCACTCTTTATCTGTGCCTAAACCTAAACATAGATTCCACGAGCAAAGCTTCTTTCTTAGAACTGCACGCCTGTGGAATTGTCTTCCGTTTTCCTGCTTTCCAGCTGTCTATAATATGGGTGTCTTCAAGTCCAACGTGAACAAGTTTCTGATGAGCAGTTCCACTTAAGTTAACAAATTTACCGAACTTCCATTACTATCGATTACTATATTGTCCTTTTGACTACTGTACACTCTTTAACCCTTATCCTTGAGTGGCCTATCGGCCTTGATAAGTGGTGACGCTTATGTAAAAATAAAAAAATAAAAAAAACATCAACCGACATTCCTGGAATATAAATAGTAAGATATTACATTCTATTTTTTATTTTCCCAACCTGGAATGTAAGCATTTCTTTGTTTTTGTGATAATTACAATTCGGGTCATTATTATGAGACACAAGACTGTAGATCAAAAATTCATCTAGAATATGCATGTGTGCTTTCATCGGCCTTGTTATGGCTCCATATCCAACACAAGGTCAAGTGTTGGTTTTATGAAAGTGTTTCTGTGGAATGAACTGGATTCAAACTTGGCACACCCAGGTCTTCAGTTCATGTGGTTAACCACTCAGCCACTATCAACCCCATTTCCATTTTTTTGTATATACTTCAGTATGCAGCATTTGATTTTATTCTTTACTTTTGACTAACCTGGGTGCCCAGCGTTGCTCGGGTGTTTGGAGGTGTGTGTTGAGCAAAGAAAAAAAAAAGAAGTGGTAGTGAGCAGGCAGGCTCGAACCCGTACCGTGAAGGAGGAAAAAAACGTGAAAAAAAAAAAAGTGACGTCTTTGCTGTTTACCCATCGCCAAACCAGAAGTGTGAAGGTTTAAATTAAGGCTAGTCAATTGAAAAGAGGGGATGACTTTCGAAAATATTGGCGTAAAAAGCGACTCCTCCCTGTTGAAAAGCGACCAGTTGAGAGTGAAGAAATTAATGTTTTTTAGCCAATTTTTCGATATTTGTCATCCGAAGGATCGAGCTTCAAAACGATCTCATGAAAATCCGTTGCCTCTGTCAAAAGTTTTAGGTAGACATACAAACATACATACATTTAAACAGACAGGTGAGATTTATATTATAGACTAGCGGGGGTACCCGGCGTTGCCCGGGTGTTTAGAGGTGTGTGTGGTTTTGGGTAAATCAAAACAAAAGAATAAGCAAAGACTTCCCGTCCAGGTGTTTGTGTTGGGGGGGGGGGGGTTAAAAAAAAAATTTGGTAGGTAAGTAGGAAGAATCGAACCCGAAGCCTTGAGGCGAAGTTGGAAAATAAAGTGTGAAAAAAAAAAAAACATGCGACGTTAACCGCTCGGCCAACAAGAAATAGTAATGGGAAGATGCTTGAGTTTATTTAAGTATTAAGAATTGGCAGGTGCCCTCACTTATTGACTTAATGAGGTCAACTTTCACTGTGGGGCAGTATTTTATTTACTGCGGAGCAGTTTTTTTGTTTGTTTCCCCAAGATGTTTGGGAGGAAATCAGCTCCCCATAAAAAGGGGATTGTCCAAATTGAATAGCAATTGTCTGATATAAGGAAAACTCCGCATTGATCAAAGCTGATTGCTTTTGGACGTTCCCGGCGATTGCGCCAGGAAAGATGTGTTAGGCTTTGAATTAGTTTTGCTTTTATACAAAAAAGCCGAATCAACACGCGGTGATCCAAAAATGTGGAATATTTAGCTTTTCAAAGTCGGGCAAATTAAATAGACAGGCGACCCCCATTGTTAACTCATAGATATTATGATTTAGATGTGATTGATATAAAAAGAAGGAGCAAGCCAACCGATCGCTTCCCGGAAAAAAGCCTTTTGCAAACATACACAAAAACGCACAAACAAACACACATTTTCGCTTTTATATATATATAGATTATTTGCACTTAAATGTTTTGTTGTTTGTCTGATGGATATTTCTGCACCAAATATCAGTTTTCCCTGTCACAAACAATCAAAATGAACATACCTTTTGTGCAGCTCCGTGGAGGGCTGTGCGCCCACCTTTATCCTTCAAGTTGACATTAGCACCTGCCTTGATTAGAATCTTTGCACAGTAAGGCCGATCGGCAAGTACGCAATACATGAGTGGCGTGCGACCAAATTGATCAACTGCATCCGTACAGAAATTGTTGGCTAAAAAAAAAAAAAATAAAAAAAATGTAACCATATTTTTTTTATTTATAATGCGTACCAGTCATGCAAATATTGTTTTTTTTTCTTTTTTACTCACCTCCACCCCAAGTTATGCTTTGGATTTGAGTTTAGCTGATGGCACCTAGGTCCTATAGATATATTTTTTAGTTTTGATCTTGCTACTATATATATATATTTAAAGGAGATTAGAACAATAGTCTTAAGAGCTGAGTGTATTTCAATGTAACAGTGAAATTACTAGTTTAATTAAAATACAGGAAATGCTCGTTGTAATTTAGATATATAATAAGCTCGATAGTTAAATGTCCTAGAGCTAATTCAATATTAAGTAATGTGATAGATAATTTAAAATTTAAAAATCAAATTATAATTAAATTAAAAATCCGTTTCATAAGAAGGAACAATAATAAAATCAATTATCTGTACGATATATATATATATAGTCATCCACATACAGTACTGTTTCGCTGTTTCACAGCTCATCAGTGTGACTAGACAGGCAACTGCCTCAAACCAGGATCGAAACCTGACCGCCTACATGACAGTCAAGGCTTCTCACCATTACGTCATACGGCTGCTGCTGTGTGGGTAATGAATAAACGAATTTGTTTACACAAAGAGTGTCGCTTAATACACTAATGGCAATTTGTATATCACTTTATATATATATATATATATATATATATATATATATATATATATATATATATATATATATATATATATATATTACTCACGTTCACCCCAAACAAGGCATATAGCCACTTGGACATAAGGGGCAACTCTTTGGGACCATGCCTAGGAAAAGTTAACAAGATGTTGGTTTACATTACATTTAAACTTCTGCATATCAGTATAGTCAGGGAAGCAAGTTTCAGGAAGGGAATTCCAAAGCCTAGCTGTCCAAGGCAAGACGCTATTAAAGTAAAAAGCTTTCTGGCATTTAGGGATCTCAACAGTGAAAGAAGAATTCTCATGTAGGGAGTTATTTGTCATGGATATCGGTGGTTGGAGAGGCGCCTTGTAATTGTTAAAGGAGAGCAGCTTAGTCTTACTAGCACTACCATCCATTTGTAGCCCCATTCCACTATAGTCTGGAGGTCATTTTCTAACGATTCAGCCATTGTCTTTGACTTGCACACATCCGTTCTTCCCTCATGCATGTTACAGAGCGTTGTATCATCAGCAAATGTGCCCATCTCGGACACAAAATTATGCTATTTCTGGAGCGTATTTTGCTGAATTTTTTTGGAAAGTGCTAAGAACAATAAATATGAAGTTCAAATTTGCAAATAAAAACAGGGCTCTACATTGCGAGTAAAACAGTCGCATTTGCGAGTGATTTTTCAAAGTGGCGACTAGAAATAATGAAACGCTTATCGTTTACCAATTGTATTTCTTTCACTGACAATCTTCCAAAGCTCACTACTGAGTGAAAAATATCTTTTCAACTTATATATATATATATATATATATATATATATATATACAGGGTGGCCAAAAAGTTCCAGAACACTGTATCCTTTTCGAATTTTAGGAGACTGAAACCTGTTTTTGTATCTAGATGTACAGGGTGGCCGAAAAGTCCCAGGATACTGTATAGTGTCCTGGGACTTTTCGGCCACCCTGTATATATATATATATATATATATATATATATATAAAACAAACAAAGTTAAATTATTTAAATAATAAAAGTTTAATAGAACAATATACTATTTATTTTTTTTTTTAACAGGCTGTTTCAAAAAAATATCTGAAGAAATCAGAATGTTCATATCTTCAAGTATCAACATAAAATTTGTTGTATATTTAGAATTACGCTTATTTAAAAAAAATATTCAGAAAAATCTTTATGATGTACATACTCGTCACAGAATGAAGATGTCATATTCTAAAAATCATGTGGGTTTGGCTAGCAACTTTTCTATTTGGTTAGTAAGCGAAAATATTTAGTTGTCAAAGGTCAACTAAAGATAAGTTCGTCCGTAGAGCCCTGAAAAAGATGAATAAAAATGTGACTGGGTCACCAGTTAGCAAGTGTTAACTCAACAATGGAATTTTGGGGAACAAGATGAGAAAACATAAACCAACAAACAAAATATCTATCTTCCATTACAAAAAAAGAACTTTGTGTATGCATATACACGTGTGTGTGTGTGTGTGTGTGTGTGTGTGTGTGTGTGTGTGTTCCTTTTAGACTCATAAACGGCTGGACCACTTTTTATGAAATTTTACACAAATGTACTTTATGTATCTGACAGTGTTCTTAGATAGATTTTCTATCAGAATGTCTCTGATAAGTATCGATAATTGAAAAAATCCGATGAAAGAAACAGAAACATTCATTTTGAACACACCTCTGTTATATCAAAGAACCTACTGTTGATTTTATATGCCAAGTCTTTCTGCTTGTGCGGTAATAAAACTTCTCAAATGCACTTGTGATGTTAGGCTGTATAAGGCTTTTTTTTTTTTTTACGACCGGGCAATGTTGGGACGCCCCTCTGCTAGTACTAATATAAAGGACTAGCAGGGAGACCCAACGCTGCCCAGGAATAAATGAGGATCAACATATGTTTCACCCTCCCAGATTTTTATTGTCATCAAAATCAGTAAAATTGCCCATTTTTCAATCCTCGCGTAGTGACTTAGTCCACAATACATTTTAGTCTACATTGCACTGTAGAGAACCTACTGTTGATTTTATAAAATTATTTTTTATATATAATGGCTTGAATTAAAGTTAAAAATGAAAAAGTCAAGTATCATGGTTTAATTGTGCTCTAAACAGAAACATTCATTTTGAACGCGCCCCTGTCATATCAAAGAACTTACTGTTGCTTTGGTGAAAATCGCCTTTTCCTTCTTTCATTAGATTTTTTCGATTATCGATACTTATCAAAGATATTTCCGATACAAAACCTATCTAAGAACACTGCCAGACACGTAAAGAACATTTGTGTAAAATATTTAAAAAAAAAATAAATAAATAAAAAAAATTGGCTTAGGAGTCCTTAGAGAACGAACTCTCACACACACACACAAAGTTCCTTTTATATAATTACGAGATAGATAGACAGATAGGTATAAAATTATTTTTTATAAAAATTTTAAATGAAAAAGTCAAGTATCATGGTTAATAGTGCTCTAAACCGAAACATTCATTTCGAACTGTCAAATCAAAGATGTTATATCCAGTTTTGACGGTATATCATCATCATCATCATCATCATCATCATCGGCGGTCACTCGTGTCCGAGTAAGACTGTCCTCCGTTGTGGCTTCTGTGGGTCCTCAGGTGAGCATAGAGCCCAATCCTAGACCTAATTTGTCTTGTGCAATTTGGGCAGATAAAGGTAGTGATGGTGGGGTGCGGTTGGGTGTGTCTGGTTGATAATCTGTCCTTTCTGTGCTTGCGTTTATCCTCAGCAGCTTGATTTAGGTCACTACTATAAAGCGCAGCACCTTCGTGAACAGCGCTCCTCCATGCCAACTTGCTCCCAGCCACATCCTCCCATGTCTCAAGGTCTATGTGAAACCGCTTTAGATTTACTTTGATGTTGTCCTTATACCTCATCTTTTGGCCACCCTGGGCACGCTTTCCGTCAACAAACTGAGAGTAGAAAATCTGTTTTGGGAGGCGGAGATCCGGCATTCGGACAACATGACCAGTCCATCTGAGCTGGCGTTGAGCAACAGTAGCGGTGATAGTGGGAATGTCAGTCTCACTCAGGACGCTGGTGTTGGTGCGTCAGTCCTTCCAACTGATTCTGATGATTTTTCGGAGGCATCTTTGGTGGTACGTCTCCAGGGTTTTTACGTGCCTTTTACGTTTTTCGTTACCTGACGGTATATAATAACATGACAAAATACGCCGAGTGGAATACGTAACAAAAGAAGGTTTATTCGTACTTCGAAATAATATGCAATACAAAATGGCTGCTCGCCTTGAAGTTAGTATACATGTAAAAGAAGGTAAAGGAAAAAGGTAACTTAACGTGTGTGAGCGGAACGCTCGTCCTGGGTTAGTTGGTTGGTTGTTTTTGTTTTACGGCATATCAACCTTTTTCAGGTTATTTAATGCCGAATCTAGTTATTTTGAGGAACGATTTTTAATGGAGTATATATTTTTTTTTTACGTCAGATTCTATTTAACCCATAGTTGGGACCCTAACAGGTACTATCACTCCGGGTCAGAGTGGACCTGGGAGCAATGACAATTAAAGGGTGGCTCCACACTCCCTAAGGCCCGCAAGGTGGGGCCTCACCATCGGATATAGTTTTAGGTCATATCCAGGACCCTCATCCTGGGAGCTTGGTTAATCCTGACTACACTTGGAGAGTGTAAGGCGAGACGGTCGGACTAGTGCATACCACTTGACTGCCCACAAGACAAGACGCTCTTTTATACACCGTTTCATATCCGGTGCTATACGTAATTATGTCCCTTATAACAAAAGAGTATGCTGAGCCATTCTGCTTTCTTCACTTTTGTCAAAATCGCCTGTTCCTTCTGTCAATTATCGATACTTATCAAAGAGATTCTAATACAAAACCTATCTAAGAACACTGCCAAACACATAAAGAACATTTGTGTAAAAAAATTTTTTTTAAATCGGCTTTGTCATTTAGGAGTCCATAAGAAACGAACTTTCTCTCTCTCTCTCTCACACACACACACACACACAGAAAGTTCCTTTTATATAATTAAAAGAGATAGATAAATAGACAGATAGATAACTTACTCAGTAAAAGTCGAGTCAGGTTCGCCTTGTCCCCCGTTATTGCTGCGGCATGGAGCTGCTGTTCATGATTCGGCAAGGTACTTTTTTCTGTCGGTTGCTGAAAGAAGCAGAAAAAGAAAATAGACAAAAATTGTAACATAGCGCATATGAGTGCATAAGAAAGTATCAGCGGCAGCGAAGGATAGCTGGCTTGCAGAGAGATTAGCAGCAGTAGCCAAAACATGTGCATATGCAAATTAGAAAGTGTGCGTGAGAAGAGAAAGGGAAAAAAAGAGAGAAAAATACACCACATGCTCAGGGCAGAAGCAAAGTGGGCGTTAAAGAAAATGGGTGTGTAAAGTCGAAGACGAGAATGGACCGGCTGTTCCCAGCATGTGGTCGGAAGAAAGAGAAACGCATGCCAGGTTAAAATGGACAGTATAAGTGTAATTCTAAATAAGCAACTATATAGTATGTCCCACCATACAGTGTTATTTATAATGTTATTTGATTATATACATGTGTATTATACACTGTACTGTATTTTGTTACTAATTTTTAATGCCGTATCTCGGGGTTCTACTGTAAATTCAATGTAAGCAAACTTACTTTTGTGATGACAAGAGAAGCTTTTTCAACCTGCATTGCAATTGGGCTTCCAGGAGGACTGTCATATGAAATCTGGAAAAAAATAAATGAATAAATAAAAAAAAATGTACCAGGAGTTGTCTTTCCTTGGGATCACTACTACTGGAATAACAACAACAATCATTGATCACAATTTTTGTTGGATTATTCAAACTATTGTTCTTGTCTGATCTGGGATGTAATTTTTTTTAATGGAAATCACGCCAGACAAAGCATGAAGCCACTTGATGTAAGGATCTAACTAGAACAAAAGATAATTGTTGCAAGGACAGAATATGCCTATTGACCTTAGTCTTGAAAAGACCAAGTCTGCAAATGGGAGGAAAACAGGGAGCAGAAAGAGAGTTCCACAATCTTGCAGTTCTTGGAAAGAAGCTACTGGAATACAAAGCTGTATTATAATGAGGTATTAAAACAGCAAATTCATGGAGACCACTAGACAAATGGATCAAACAAGCTGGAACAAAAGAAGCAGACACTTTTGAAGAACACATGACATTATCGATACTTATCAGACATTCTGATACAAAGCCTAGCTAAGAACACTACCAGTTACATAATGTACATCTGTGTGAAATTTCATTCAAGTCTAGCCTTTTAGGAGTCTATATGTTTTTTTCTTTTTTATAAAAAAAGACGGAGACTAGCAACCATGTCTGAGAGATAGGTTGTAGTGAAGAAAAAAGGGGGGAAGGAAATCAAATTGCATATACATTTCTGCACTATAGAGAATCTTCATATGGGACAAAGATTCACCAGCCCAAATATAACGACAATATTCCATACATGGTCTGATAGTTGATTTGTAGAGATAGAATGTTACAATATTTTTTACTATAATGAGGTATGATCCCGCACAGTCAGGATATTCTATTTTTTTTTTTTTTTTTTTTTTTTATTCAATTTTCACCCCAAACAAGGCACAGTGCCACTTTGAAGCAGGGGGCTACTATTCGGGAATTAATTAGCGGGGTCATTATGAAGGGAGAAGAGTAGAAAGATGTTTGTTAACATTACACTTGAACTTCTGCATATCATTGCAGTTGGGAAAGCAGAATCCCGGAAGGGAGTTCCAAAGACCCGCAGTTCTGGGGAAGAAACTATTGGAGTAAAAGGCTTTCTTGCACCTAGGGATCTCCACTGTAAAGGGATGAGACTTAGTAGCTTGTCGGGTTTGTCGGGGGTAGTTACGTCGGGGAGGTACAAGTGTTTGCAGTTCGTCAGAGCATTCACCATTAAAGTATTTGTAGAACAGGCAGAGGGATGCAACATCTCGTCGATGGGACAGAGGTTGAAGCCCAGATGACAGTTCAGGACCTATCAGGTTTGCGACTCTTTTTTGAACCCTGTCCAGGAGCGAGAGACAAGCAGCAGATGCACCAGCCCAGATGTGACAACAGTACTCCATACATGGGCGAATGGTTGCCTTATAGAGATATAGGATACTGGCAGGCGTAAGTAGTTTTCTAGCACGGTAGAGGGAGCCAACCTTCCTTGCAGCAGCCTTGGCAATGCTCTCAATGTATCTATTCCAGTTCATATTCCCTGTAAACGTTAGGCCGAGGAGTTTAAAAGAAGTACTTTCAGGCAATGTGTTCTTGGCCATTGCTATTGGTGGTAGAGAAGGTTTCTTGTAGTTATTGAAGGAAACAAGCTTAGTCTTAGCAGCATTGAATGAGACCAACCATTTTTGTCCCCATTCCACTACGGATTGGAGGTCATCCTCTAGTGTTTCTGCCATTTTCTTGGATATGTGTTCATTTGTTTTCCCCTCATATCTGTTATAGAGAGTGGTGTCATCGGCAAATATACCCATCTCCGAAACAATATTATCAGGGAGGTCGTTTATGAATATCAGGAACAATAGAGGTCCAAGGATAGACCCCTGAGGCACTCCCGCATTTATGTCATATTGTTTGGATGTACGTCCGTCGAGGACAACTTTGATTTTTCTATTACTTAAGAAGGATTTAATTACGTTATGAATTCTTCCAGTGATTCCATATGATCTAATTTTCCTTAGAAGACCATCGTGCCATACCCTGTCAAAAGCCTTAGATATATCAAGGGCCACCGCTCTACCCTCCCCTGTTTTATCCAATGAACGGTATATACGTTCAGAAACTACAGTTAAGATATCTGCTGTTGAACGGGCTTGCCTGAATCCATATTGTTTGTCAGTCAAGAGTTTAGCAGCTGTTAGGTGCTGGACTAGGGCTTTATTAACTAAGGACTCAAATATTTTGGCGAAAAGCGGGGGGAGGCTAATGGGGCGATAATTTAGTGGGTCAGTTCTTTCACCAGAATTCTTGAAGACTGGTACCACAGAGGCGGTTTTCCAGCAGTCGGGAAAACAAGATTCGTTAAGGCATTTATTGTAAAGTTTGGACAGAACTGGAGCAACCTCGGCAGAGCATTTTTTTAATAGCACAGCCGGGATGAGATCTGGTCCACATGCTTTAGAGGTGTCTAGGTTTTTTATAATAGCATGTACCTGAGAAGGGGTGATTTTCAAGTCGTCAAGTGTGGCGTCTGTTCGCAGAGGAAAATCAGGGAGTGAGTGGTGTACCGAGTTCAGTGTGGAGTTTGAGGCAAACCGACTGGCAAGCAGATTAGCCTTGTCAGTTGCCGTGCAAGCAACCTCATGATTGTTTGTTAGTGGGGGAATAATTGACTGTCCATTATTAACTACGCTGTTGTAGATTTTCCAAAAATCCCGGGTTCCTAATTTCTGTGCTTCGATGCGCTTTCTGGTGGTTTCAGAGTAATCTGACTTAGCTGTGTCTATCACTCTCTTACAATTATTTCTAGCTTCTATAAACTTCTGTTTATTTGAGCTGGACTTATGTCGGTTGAATCTGCGGAACGCATGCTGCCTTTGACAAATGGCAGCTGCACAAGCAGAAGTAAACCATTGGGGGGAGTGGGGCTTGCTATAGTATTTCCGTGCGGGAACATGTGCTTCAATAGCAGTTTTGAACCATTCAGTTGTCTCATTTGCACACTGTTCCGCTGGAAGAGTAAAGATATTTTGCCATGGGGCATCTCTGATGAGCTCCCTGATGGCTTCCCAATCAGCCTTTTTGTAATACCTCGTTGTTTTGAGTAGTGGGTCTTCAGTTTTAGGGCGAGAATTTAGGCTGATTTCTACCATTATCACAGCGTGATCAGCATTCCCGAGTGGGCTATGGGCATTTGTTGTACAGTCATTGGGAACTGTTGTCAGAAAGAGATCTAGAAGTGAGGCATGTTGATCGTGCTGGTCTGGGAAACGTGTCGGAAATGTAACCATCTGAGATAGGGAATGAGATATAGAGAAGCTATATGTGGCGCTACCAGCTACGTCTGTGTGATTTGAGAATCCTAGCCAGTTACTGTGGTGGACATTGAAGTCACCAAATACATGTATTTGTGCGCTAGTATCGAGGGAGAGTACTATATCTATGCTGTCTGAGACTTTGTTTATTAGGGTACAGTCTTGGTTTGAGGGAGAGCGGTAGAGAAAATATAAGTAGCTAATATTGTGTTGCATATTTAGTCTGAAGCACATAAAGGCCTGGCCCTCTGATTCTAGTTTTATTTCTCTAGTTAGGGAGAGGGTGTTTCGAATATAGACTCCAAGTCCATGCATATGTCTGTCCGAGTCCTTACGGTAGAGTGGGAGATAACCAGGCATGTTAAAGTGGTTAGAGGGTATGGAGGAGTGAAGGTTAGTTTCACTTAATGCTAAGATATCCGGGGTGTTTACAAGGAGAAATGACTCAACATCATCTAAGTTAGTTCTAAGCCCGCGGATATTAGTAAATGCAAGCCTCAAGGGAGGAGGCAGGTTGGTTTTCTTTGAGTTTGGTCCTGGTTTAAACGTAACTTTTGCTTGAGCTGTCATTTCATTTTATTTTATTTAAAAGTTTCAGTTAGGGTGGATGAGTGAGGGGGTGCTGGACAAGTAGTTGTGCAGAATACCAGACATGCAATACAAGTAGACTATTTATAAACGATGCTGCTAGGAACTGACAAATCAAATTAATTCACGTTCTGCTACCAACCAATCAGAAACCAGAATTGCTCCATGAATAATAAACCTTTTTGTAGCAATTTTGCATATGTTTTCTTCATGTCAACATGGGATGAATTTTTTGCTCTGTGGATTTCAACTCGAGAACTGTCTACTGCAAACTAGTCACCTTGTGTAGAACAACGAACCATCGGAAACTATTCTGTCTACTGCAAACCAGTTACCTCCCAGGATTTGTGTTGAACAACGAACCATCGGAAACTAAACATGGCTTACACTTCTAGATGTTTCGTAATGCAAAATCATTCATTTAATTATTATATCAATCAATGGATTTATTTCGTCCTCAACCCCTCGGAAGGAAAAGCATTTTTTCATTTTAAAAGAAAATGAATGCATATAGGCATGATTACAAAATCCAAAGAATTGGTTGAAAAATTACCTTTTTTTCATTTTGTTACGCCATGTTTAAATTTTTAAGTAAAACCACCAAATTTAAATTCCCATATTAATAAATTGCATTTATTTTCATATACATTATTAAAAATATTTTGTTTGATACTAGCAATTCAACCCGGCTTTGCTTGGGCCTTATGTACTGGTTGGTGGGTTGTTTTTGTTTTACGGCATATCAACCCTTTTCAGGTTATTTTAATGCCGAATCCAGTTATTTTGTTTGGGAGAGATGTTGTAGTGAAGAAAAAAGGGTAGGAGCCAATCAAATTACAGATACGTTTCTGCACTATAGAGAATCTTCAAGTGAGACAAAGATGCACCAGCCCAAATATAACGACAATACTTCATACATGGTCTGATAGTTGATTTGTAGAGATAGAGTGTTACAATATTTTTTACTATAATGAGGTATGATCCCACACAGTCAGGATATTCTATTTATAAACGATGCTGTTAGGAACTGACAAATCAAATTCACGTTCTGCTACCAACCAATCAGAAACCAGAATTGCTCCATAAATAATAAACCTTTCTGTAGCAATTTTGCATATGTTTCCTTCGTGTCAACATGGGAAGAATTTTTTGCTCTGTGGATTTAATCTGATGAACCCAAGTCATATAGATATATTTGTTATTTTTGAAATCGCAACTTTATTATATATAAAAAATCGATAGAATATTAACTCTATAATAATATATACAAAATCTGCAAGAATTAAAATATATTTAAGCATACTTTACGAATGGGCTATGCCGGGTGTCCCCGCTAGCTTAGATAAATACTTTTGCAGTTTTAACAAAAGAGCTACAATAATATCAGAGCTGAACATCTACAGAATGCCAACATCAATATATTACATATGAATGAGTCCCTTGTAGAATTTTCACAGGTCCCGCTAGTTCTAATTAATTAAATAATATACTTTCGGGTTTATTCAATCAAGAAATGGGCGTGGATTGAAATGCGATGAGAAAACGGTACAAATGACTGTGCAAAAGCATCAAAACACTGGCAGTGTTCGTGATGCTCCTAAATCTGGTCATCCTAGAGGTACTCCTTACAGGGAAGACAGTGCTATCAAGACCTGCAGCCTCAAAAACATTTGATAAAAATAGAATAATTCTTTATCTGACGCCGTTTGCTGCGGGGGCTTTCAGTCACCTGTTCTTCTGATTCACCAAAAAATTTAATTTTCTACTTACCGCAGGTGAATACGAAGAATAATCAGCCGTAGAAGTTTGATATTGTTCATGTTGGTGATGGTGTTGGGGGTGATGATGATGGTGGTTATAGTGATGGTGTGGTGTTGGCGGTGAGGACGAAAAAAAAGGAGTCGACCGCGTCACGACCCGTCGGGGTGAAACGCAACACAGGCAAAGCATTTCTTGAATTAAGATCTCATCGCTGCCGTCCCATCGATGGTGATACATCATCGAATTATCGCCAGGTTTTAGTTCCTCGTCTTTTTTTTTTTTTAATAATGGGTCGCCACTTATCAAGGCCGAGAGCCACTCGAGAATAACAATTAATGAGCTAGAATTGTTGTCAGTTGAAAGATGAAGAAAAAAAATGCAAAACAATTTCAGATGTGAACAAACAATAGGTATCACAAACCAGCTTAGAGTTTAACATGTGAAATTGAGCGAATATTGCGAAAATCCATTCAGTTTCAATCTGCAAGGAAGCAGCTTTGTGATAATGTTTCCCACAAATGAGAAACCCTTACAAAGAAGCACTGTCCATGAAAATCTATAAATATTGTGAAATTCCTTCCGGTCTAAACGTATGATAACTCACTGAATTTGAAGACAATCATGTTGTAACCTGCAGAGAAGCAGTCCTGAGGGAATGTGTTCCACAAATGAGAAACTCTTGCAAATAAGCTCTGTCCATGCAGTGAAGTTCCCTTTCATTTAAACTTGTGATAACTTGCTGAATTTGAAGACCACTATGTTGTAATCAGAAGAGAAACAGTCCTACAGATTTCACAGATTAGAAACCCTTGCCAAGAAGCTCTGTTTGTACGAATGCTGTCTGACGCGAAGCATATGGAAGAAAAGAAAGTTGGGTTTTTTTTTTTTTGTGAATGTGTGTGCAGTAGAACGACTAATTGTTAAAAATGGAATGAATAAATATTTACTAAACAAACAAAACTTTTTTACAAATCCTATTTTTAAAAAAAAAAAGTAATTAAACGTTTTTTTTTTGTGGCAGAAAAATCTATTTTAAGAATAAATATTTATTAATTAAAATTCAATTTTTTCAAATCATATTATTATTATTATATTACTCCAAGTTAAGAATATTCAGCGATTAAATTATAACGAGTTTTATACAAGAGTGCTCAATACAAAGTAGAGGAAGCTATACTTTTTATTTATTTTATATTGTCAGCATTTACGTCAAATACTTAGGCACTAAGCCTGGCGGTTCCCTGCATAGATGAAATGCGGCTGCATAGCTTAATTGCCATAAATATATTTTCATATTATTTCAATTCACTTCAGCTATGTTTTGTTTTTTTTTAAGAAAATTCTAGATTATTATATATTAGACATTAAATAACAAAATTATACATAAAAATAATTTGGTGCTAGTGCAGAGAGTGATCCGCGCTATTTTTTAAATCGTACTGCCAAATTTAGTTAAAGTTTTATGATATGTTTTTTTATTCAATTGTAAGGTTGAAGTATAGAATAGGTACAAAACACCCTCCCCTCCCCATGTTAAGAATGGCTTATTAAATAATAACGTTATTATTTACGTCCGGATCAGCGGATCACTCTCTGCACTAGTACCAATAATTTATATAAAAAATATTTTACGTTATTAAAGTTTTAGATTAAAAAAAAAAAATTACTTTGTTTTTTTTTAAATAATTTAATCTATCATATAATTTAAATATTTTAGATGGAAAGATGAAGTTAAAATATTAATTTTTAGTTAATATATATTAGTGGATGAAACATGGATGCCTCTGTATAGCTGAATTGTCATAAATATATTCTCATACTTAACTAATAAAAGTGTTTATATTTTATTCAAATTTTAGATTATTAAACATTAAATAAAATTATAAATTATATAAAAAAAATTAATTTTACATTATTTAAATTAAACGGTGTAAACCAATAAAACGTCCCTGTAAAAAATTCATCCATTTTTTAAGTCGCTATTATATATATATATATATATATATATATATATATATATATGTTTAAAACTTTCAGACTTAAAAAATTGATGCAATATTTTCACATTTTTGAAAAATAATTTAATACATCATATAGTTTGAAATATTTCGGATAAAAAGATGGAGTTTTAGTTAATATATATTGTTTTTAATATTCCGCATAAAAACAAATACGCAATTATAAAAGGCCTCCATCTCGACTCGGAAAAAAAACAAAACATAAACCAACAAAAATAAAGTTGAATTATTATTAAAACGATAAAAAAATATTTTTAAAAGATGATAGAATTGGATGTATTATATCTCTATGTTTAAAACGTTTTCTTTTTTTCACTTTTTAAATGGGTCTCATCTTTCGCCGTGAAGTCAAAAAGTTTGGAAAAAGTTTTTTGTCGTAAAACGCGAAAAGCAAAATGGTTTTCTCAGGCAAAAACATTGAGTTGGAATCACTTTGAGGGGGGAAAAAAACGTCCATATCTTTTTTTCTTTTCTTTTTTTAAGTATTTTGCTTGCTGACGATTTTGTTAGCGAAAATCCATGTTCTTTTCTTAAATAATTAGCTTCAAAACAAAACAAAACAAAAAAAGTCACAGCACAGGAAGACGAAAGTGTTTGTTTTTTTAAGTTCCTGGTAGAAAGTGCCAATTTTTACAAGACAACACGAACAATTTGGATATCTGAGTTATCCCCCCTTTCGCATTATTAAAGCCAATTCCGTTTTTAAATGTCTTGACCTCTTCCTCCCTCTTATCTATAATATATTTCTATCGGTCTGGCCAAGACATGAGAGCCCGATTTCCCCCCCCCCGTCCGTCCGTCCGTCTCTCTCTCTCTCTCTCTCTCTCTCTCTCTCTATATATATATATATATATATATATATATATATATATATATATATATATATATATACTTGTTTATTGTTATATAAACATGGTTACATCCTGCTGCTACAAATAGCCACTTGTTTCAATCAAACAACAGATATCATCAGGCAGCGACTTGACTATTCAAAAGTTCAGTAGTCAAGTCGCTGCCTGATGATATCTGTTGTTTGATTGAAACAAGTGGCTATTTGTAGCAGCAGGATGTAACCATATTTATATAACAATAAACAAGTATTATCAGCTCTTTTTATTGAGCACTATCTAACAACCTCGTTGAATTCATTAGTCCATTACTTTTGAATAAAAAACCCCGAGTATATATATATATATATATATATATATATATATATATATATATATATATATATATATATATATATATATATATTACTTCAGGTTAGGATCACTTTATAAATATTAAGTCTTTAATATTTATAATATATTTTAAGTTTGCTATTTTGGATTATCTTTGTAAACTTAATTGTAATTTTTATTTCATTATATATATATATATATATATATATATATAAATAATATATATAATAATATATATAATAATAAAAAAACTTCCAACTTCTTAGACGTATCTTTAAATCTATGTAATGAATCTTACACCCCGTACCATAAACCAAATCTAAACCTATTTTATGTACACAAACAATCTAATCACCCAAAGTCAATAATCAAATCAATAGTTCCATCTATCTCCAAAAGAATATCAAATCTATCAGCGGACAAAAAAGCTTTTGACCAGGTATCGACATTCTACAATAATGCTTTAAGGAATTCAGGATATAAGGAACGCATAGAATATAACACAAAACACTCTTTTGCGAGAAAACTACACTCAGTAATTACACATAATATGACAATAAAAAATAACAACAACAGAATAAGCCAAAATAATATGACAATAAAAAATAACAACAACAGAATAAGCCAAAATGTCCCGAACAATACAAATTTCCTCACTAAATACGCAGCCACCAGCCCAATCCCAAATCAAAAACAATTTAATAAGAAGAGAAAAGTAAGACGTAAGAATGCCATTTGGTTCAACCCTCCTTTCAGCTCCAATGTAAAAACTAATATTCCAAAAGAATTTTTCAGAATAGTGGAAAAATCCTTTAAATACCCTCATAAGTATAGTACCATATTAAACAAAAACTCCATAAAAATATCATACTCCACAATGCCTAATCTAGCACAGACAATAATTTCAACAAATAATAGGAAAATTAAAAAAGCGCTGGATATACCAGTTGACCTAATACCTAGTAACAAATGTAACTGCCTAAATAAAAATGAATGCCCCCTCAATAACGATTGCATACACAAGGACGTAGTATACGCCTGCACAGTCACGCAACTACCAAAACATAAAAACAACCAATCAAACGATGAAAACAATGAATATAGTCGAAGCGTTCAGAACGCAAACATATATAGGGAAACATATAGCGAGGGCTCGAATAATAATAACAACAGAAACAACAGCCAAGCTAACGTATCCAATAATATAATTCCCAGTGAAGACCAATTTAGTACTAACCAGAACCAAGGCTATGAATCCCCATACCCCATCTCTGCCCAGCCCCCCAATATAGGACTCAATAGAAATGGGACCGATGAACAAATAAACAACAATAAAACAAGGAAAACATTCACGTATATAGGTGCATCATCAAGCTTAATAAAAATAAGAATCTCAAACCACCTACATTCCTTCAAAAATGAAAGATCTCAAAACAATGATAATAATAGCACATCTTTAACCAAATTAATCAACAGCCTAGCGGACAAGAAAATTCCATATTCAATTAAATGGAGAATACTGAATAAATCTAGATCATATGCCCCAGGGGATAAGTGTTGCAATCTTTGTATATCCGAGGCAGTTAACATCATAACCTTCAATAAACCCATAATTAATACCAAGAACGAGCTAGTGTCCAGATGTAAACACAAGAAAAAATTTAAATACAGTAATCTTAAAATAAAATAACATACACTCTCTGTACAAATGAGAAATAGGTAAAAATAAAAAAGTACTAAATACACACCAGTCTTGACTAAAATCTAAACACTTACTTTACTAATAATAAAATAATGTTCATTTCTAAAGATAGTTTCTTAATAACCTGTTTTAACACATAAATAACTTTTTCTGTTTGTGTTATATGCACATGTTAAGTAGAGCCTTACTATAAGAACATTGAAATACTACACTTTAAATCTCCTACACGTAATTGGCACTCTAAGATCTAATTATAATAGTATTTCCAAAAGCATGTAGATTCCCATTTAAAGAATTTATAATTCCGCACCCATCTGCTAACCAGAAAAGAAGTAAAAATTCCCCATTGCAAGGTAATCTCCAGATCCGTACGTATAAACAAGAAAGAACTATACTCATTGATGCGTCATCCCTGTTGCTACTAGGTTAATTAAATTCTATAACCATAGTCACACAATCCCATTTTTTTTTTTCATCTTATTAATGTTAAATTAGCAGAGGAGGGGGTTAAAAAATTATAACAAAATTTAAAAAATAAAAAATGTCATTGATAAACTTAGGTAAGTTACATACACTAATTATTCCTATAATTTATAGTGTTAAATAAGTGCATAAATTTTTATTTCTAAATACATTTTTTGTATATATGAGGGCATATCTGTCTATATATGATACACCTGTTATTTGTGGGTATATATGGGCTTAGATGTAAGTATACATAGAATAAGTGAGCGTATGTGTGTATTAACCGTATGGTTGCGAATATGTATAAAAATATATATATTGTACACGTTCATGCATGTGTACGTGTGTGTGTATGTATATGTTATGTGTGGGTATATATATATATATATGGGTATGTGTGTATATATGTGTGTATATATGTGTATATATATATATGTATGTATATATGTGTATATGTGTGTATATGTGTATGTGTGTGTATGTATATGTATTAATAATGCAGTTATAGAAAATTTCCCCGGTTAAATATTATTAAATAGCATAAGGTTATGGATATACTGATTTTAAACTTTTTCTGTAAGGTATTATCATTACTTTATTACCTTTGTTTTAACTTACTTAGCATTGAACTATTACCGTAAGGACCATAAAATAAAGATAAAACGTTCCATTAATAATATTAGAATTAATTTCACAATTAGCTAAATAAACATTAGTATATTCTAAACTCTATGCCAATCCTCTTTCTAAGGGAAATATAGATAAGTATAAAATTAATAATAATTAGCACCTCATGCGCAGTACTTATAACTTGAGTTGACAGAACAAATACGATTTAAATTGACAATGAGGCTTGAGATTAAACTAGGAAAAATCAGGAAAAAAAGAATTATTCCATTTACGGTTTAGGCCCATCTCTTTGTTTTAGTTTGTTTTGGTTTTTGTCTTTATATCTATATTATTCTTATTCCTCCTCCTTTCTTCCCCCCACCCCGAACCAAGTCCCTATATCTTGTACACGACCTGACCTCAATTAAGCGACCGGTCAAACTTTATGATTCTTAGATTCTACTTGAAGAGATATCTATTTTTATAGAGATGTATGTATGTTTAAGTGTGTGTATATGTGTATATGTATATATATGTTTATATATATATGTGTATATATGTATATATGTGTGTATGTGTATTACATATGTATATTGTGTGTGAGTGTTGAGTTTGTATATGTGTGTTCATGTGTATATTAGGATGAATATGCACAAAATTGTCTCACCCCACCTCCTGCCACTTACCATTGCCTACTCTCCCTAACACTCCCCCCCCCCGCTAAAATAATATAAGCTTCCAATGAAAAGGCTTCCACCAGACTTTGAAATTATTTTTCGGCTGGACCCAAGACAAATTTAAACAAGCACTTGCCCGATTCGGATATATACACAGCTATGCGGATTACCCAGGATATAACTTGGAAACTATTACCAAACGGATGTAAAGAACATATAATATGGATTTTACCAAACAAGTTGGATCAACAAAAACAGTCACATCCTTTTCTACAAATACTCCTGCCACAGAACTTCTGATAAATATAATGTTTTCACTTTGACTTTCCATGTCTCACTGACTTTAGCAAATAGGGTGCATACCTTTATAACTATTTGCTAATATTTTCACTCCTCTGATGAGATGGTAGACATCGAAACCCTATAGGTTAAGGAGATAAACTTTCTAAAACATTCTTTGTCTTGCTTAGAATAATAAAAATTCTTTGATATGAAACTCAACCACTTCATTTCATTTCAATGAGAGTTTTTTGAAATTCATTGAATTACAATTTAAATATATATATATATATATATATATATATATATATATATATATATATATATATATATATATATATATACTAGCATGGGTGTCCGGCGTTGTCCGGGTGTTTGGAGGTGTGTGTTGAGCAAAAAAAAAAGTGGTAGTAGGAAGGCAGGCTCGAACCCATACCGCGAAGGAGGAAAAGAATGGGGAAAAACTGTGACGTCTTTACTGTTACGACCACCATCAAACCAGAAGTGACATAGGTTTAAATTAAGGCTAGACAATCCAAAAGAGGAGATGACTTTCGAAAATATCGGTGAAAAAAGTGATCCCTCCTTGTAGAGAAGTGCCCAGTTGAGGGTGAAGAAATTAATGTTTTTAGCCAATTTTTCGGTATTTGTCGTCTGAAGGGTCGAGCTTCAAAACGATGCCTCTGTCGAAAGTTTTAGGCAGACATACAAATATGCATACATACATTTATATATTGGTAGCTTAAATTTTCGACCCAAACTGATTAAAAAGCTTGCCCTATCTCTGAATATGCTTTATGTAAAATTTCAAATGTTTAGACCAGAAAGTGTCTGAGTAATTTGGTAGAGACCGCAGAGGTAAAAAAATTTTAACTTTGACCCCTATTATGACCCCTTAACATTTATTGTTTTGGGCTCAAATCAAGTTATTAAGTTATCCATGTCCAAGGAACCTATATCTAAAATTTCAACTGTTTATACCCCAAATTGGCGGAGGAGTTTGATAGAGTTCTCAATCCGTAATTTCCGACCATTTTTGGCTAATTTTGGGGTAATTTTGACCCATTTTGGACTCTGAGATACCCTAAAAAGCCCTATACTTGTGGGATAGCCAATGGGAATGTTAGATTTAATGATACAAATGCATTTATAGTCAAAAAATGCACCCTGTGGATTTCAATAAGTGATTAAGTGTGTTCGGGGGCGAAATTTGGGCCATTTTCACGCGTCAACGTGGTCAAATCACGTTTGGGGCCAGCGACCCTCCAATTTTGACCCGTTTTGAACAAAATCACTTGTTCCCATCTATTTACATATAAATGAAGGTAATAAGCCACTTTTGGCATTTATTTGAAAAATTTTGTTCCTATAGCCTTCCCCTAACCCTAGCCCCTTACACCAAAGTGGCAATTTGCCTTGTTTGGGGTGAAAATGTAATAGAAAAAAAAATAAAAAATTGGTATATATAAAAAATCTGATCATATATACAATGCATTGGATAAAGCAGGGGAAGGTAGTCTCTCTCTCTCTCTCTCTCTCTCTCTCTCTCTCTCTCTCTCTCTCTTGGATAGGGTTCAAAGAAGAGTCTCCAAACTAATAGGTCCTGTTTTATCAGCTAAGCTCCAACCCCTGTCTCATCACCGCAGTGTTAGCAGTGTCAGAAATTTTGTGAAAACTATTGAATAATTCCACCCGCTATCTTTCAAAGCTTATAACTCCTCGAAAAATGTAATTCAAGCCCTAATTTTTTTTTTCAATTAAAGGAGCAAGGACTAAGGTTTCATTAAAGAAAACAAAAACAAAAAAAAATGTGTTTTTTTTTTAAACAAAAGGTTTTAAACTTCGGACTTTACAGGTAAATTTCTAAAAGACACTAGTTTTTTTTGTTTTAAATTTGAATATAGTATTTATTGATCTTTTATCTTCAATTTGTGATATATAAAACTTTGGTACATAAATTAATTATTTACTTTTTAATAGACATTTGAAAATGGGGGGGGGGCGTGAATAAAAAAAACAACGTTTGTCTAAAATATTATATTCGGTTTATTGGAAAGAACATAAAATTTCATATTGGCCCTGAAAATATCGTAAAAATAGAATCAATAGAAAAATTTTGATAGATTTTTAAAGTTTAAAAATTGAAAAATACTGAACTCGTAAAATTCAATTGATTTCATTACTATTTTTTTTTTTTTTTTTTAAATATTTCTATTACTTTTTATACGACTTTAATAGTTTATTTTGGAAGTATAATTCATAAAGAAAATAAACAACCCGCTTTTAAAAGAGAAATTACGAGTTTTTTATATTTTATTTACAGTTTCGTGTCGGGGTGTCAAAAATTCCTACAAAAATTATGATACACCTATCGCAGTTGCATCCCTGTGCCTGTTTTACAAATATTTTAATGGAATGTGTTCTGATGAACTCACTGCACTTGTGCCCCCTCAACGTACATACCCCCGACAAACCTGCTTAGCAATAAAATCATAACCCTTCACTGTTGAGGTCCCTAAATGCTAGACAGCTTTCTGCTCTCATAGTTTCTTCTCACGAACAGCTAAACTTTGGAATTCCCTTCCTGCTACCTGCTTCCTTGGTTGCACTGATATGCATAAGTTTCTTAAATGCAACGAAAATCAACATTTTCTGGATCTTTCCTAAGCATGGTCCCAAATAGTAGCCCCTTACATCCAAGTGCCTTGTTAGGGGTGAACGTGAGTAAAAATTTGATTATTTGTTTCGTTAAAAAAAAACAAAAAAACTTATATGATCGATTTACGTGATTCTATTCTATTATAGACTTGCACCGATTTTTCTCTTTTTTTTTGGGGGGGGGGGAGAGATTCTGTACATGCGGCTTTTTTAGCTTTGATAATTTGCCAGACGATTTTTTCTTGAATTATCGCCCTTTGATAGTCGCCAGGTGGCAGCACTCGAATGACGACGACTTCAAAACAATACTTCAAACTTTATTGAATTACGACTTTAAGTAAGTAAACATTTTTTGAAAAATATGTCTACAATTCGTACAATGCACAAACCTAACTCGTATAAATTTTGAACTTTAATTTAATGTCGTATTTACTTATTTTGCAAGTATAAAATAATTAAAACCAACATTTATAAACACGTGCGCCGCCGCGCCGGGTTTGTTTTTATAACCTACAGAGTTTCGAAAAAAGTTGTAAAAAAATAAGATATGTATTTATTATAATAAATAAATGTTACCAAAGGCAAGATAAGTTACTCTTCTACCTAGCTGAGTAGGCTTTTATTGATGTAAGATGTCTATTCGGTTCGAAAAACAAGTAATATCGACCGGTACACGAACACAAGAAAAAATGGACGCATAACAAATACATTGCGGATAATTTTGTAAAAGAGTAACTTGTCTTGCCTTTGGTAACATTTATTAGTTATATAGTTGATATTTTTTTTAACCACTTTTTCGAACCTCTGTGGATTGTAAAACAAACCCCGTGCGTCAAACCTTGCCAAAAGCAGGCGACGCACGTCGCACGTTTTATATTCGTTTTATTTTCTGGCGTAAATAAATGTTTAAAAAGTGTTATAAGTTATTTAATTATTCATTTCGCTTTTTAAAATATTTATTTTATATATATATATATATATATATATATATATATACTTTGATAAAACAAACTAGCCGGTAACCGGGCAGCAACTATTAAATACCTTCAAAACAATTGCAAAAAAATAAATGCTGTATTAAAACGTGTTATATATATATATATATATATATAGTAACTGCAGTTTCCTTTTCTTTTGTAATTTATTCATTATTTAAAGTTGACATAAAAATAGTTAAATCCTTTTTTTTTTTTTTCTTTAAAATTTATCAAACCAAAAAAAAGGAACGAATCTATAATAGTAAAACGGAGTTGTCTCCCTTATCGGCGGCCTTGTCGGTGGGGCATTAGAATACGCCAAACTGCCCCCCCCCCTGCAGAGGGTAAAAGTCCCTCAATGGGGGTCCTGGATATGACCTTAAACTATATCCGGTGGTGAGGCCCCAGCTTGTAGGCTTTGGGGAGTGTGGAACCACCCTTTAATTACCATTGCTGAGCAATGGCATTGCTCTCAGGTCCACTCTGACCCGGAGTGGTAGTACCTGTTAGGGTCCCAACTATGGGTTAAATAGAAACCAACATGAAAACAACAAATATATTCTATTAAAAAATTTTCTTCAAAATCTTTGGATTCGACATTAAATAACCCAAAAAGGGTTGATATGCCGTAAAACGAAAACAACCAAACCCTTATCGGTGCTAATGAACTTTAGTTTCTATTTACTTGACTCCCCGCGATGGCAAAGTTAGACACAAGGTCAGTTTTTAATTAGGGGAAAATCTCCCCAAAATGGAGCACTCTGGATTGAAACAAAAATAACAACTGCCTCTGTCATAAAGGATTTCTCCTCCCGTGACCGAGTACAGAAAAGGTTAATAGTAATTGTCTGTATTTTTGAGATGAGGTGTTTTCATTTATTGAGATTGTCGGACTGACTTCCTCATCTTGGTTGTTATAGTCACAACGTTTCGGCCTCCAGCCTTCATCAGGTGTTTTGTATCGAACTGGGGAACCATTTATTAGGAGTCTTGAACCCAACCCTTTATTATTATTACGGAGATACCGTGTTCAGACTCCAGCTAGGCTCTGGGACATAGTTGCTAATTCTCTGTTTTGAATGTTACTTTTCACTGCCTTCGTTCAGGATTGAACTCAGCACCTTTGGGTAACTGTAAACTTTGATGCAACGTCTAGGACCACTCGGCCATTACAGTTACCCAAAGGTGCTGAGTTCACTCCTGAACGAAGGCAGTGAAAAGTAACATTCAAAACAGAAAATTAGCCACTATATCCCAGAGAGAGCCTAGATGGAGTCTGAACATGGTACCCCCGTAATAATAATAAAGGGTTGGGTTCGAAACTCCTAACAAACGGCTCCCCAGTTCGATACAAAACACCTGATGAAGGCCAGAGGGCAAAACGGCCGAAACGTTGTGACTATAACACCCAAGATGAGGAAGTCAGTCCGACAATCTCAATAAAAGAAAAGGTGAAGTGTAGCAATCAGAACATATACTACACTATGATGAAAATATTACCATACTATTTTTTAATAGTATTTTCAAGTTAAATTACTGTTTTACGATATCATTTTTGGGGTACTCATTTAGTTTAATCAATACATTAAAAATAGAAATTATGGGGGGGGGGGGGATGTACGTACCCGTTATGGAATTAAGTTCTTATAAAAACATTTCGCTTAATTTGATCAAATAGTTTTTTTTTTTTGTTTTTTTTTTACAGAGGAAAATCTAATTTTAATGAGATCGATCGTATCCCGGCTATCTTGCATATTTCACAGACGGGGAGGAGGGAGGGCGTAAAGGGAGATAACTCTATCACCACTTAAAGTTTGTCAAAATAATTTTGACAAAATTTGACGAGATTATTTTGAAACATGGACAGAAAAATACCTAGATAAATATTTTTAGTTATTTTTATTTTTTCACTTATTTTACATAGTTTCTCTGCCTTTTTTTTTTTAAATCCTTTTTCACTTTGTCCTTAATCCTTTTTTTGCTTAAAGACATACCCCCCTCCTCGTCCACGAAATAAGATGACTAGGATACAATTTAAAAAAATTTTTTTTTTTTTATTATTACATTTTTACCCCAAACAAGGCACATTGTTACTTTGATGTAGGGGCTACTATCAGGGACATACGCTACAGGGTTACTATGTAGGGACTTGGGCAGGAAGATGTCGATTCACGTTACACTTAAACTTCTGCATGTCAGTACAGTTGGGGAAGGAGTTACTCGGAAGGGAATTCCAAAGTCCAGCGGTTCTGGGGAAGAAACTACTGGAGTAGAAGGCTCTCTTACATCTAGGGATCTCAACTGTGAAGAGGTGGGATTTTGCTGCTTGTCAGGTTTGTCGGGGGTATTTACGTTGAGGGGGTACAAGTGCTTGCAGTTCGTCAGAGCATTCACCATTAAAATACTTATAGAACAGGCAAAGGGATGCTTCATTTCATTGATGGGACAGAGGCTGAAATTTAGATGACAGTTCAGGACCTATTAGGTTGGCAACTCTCTTTTGAACCTTGTCTAGGAGTGAGAGACTAGTAGCAGATGCACCAGCCCAAATATGACAACAATACTCCATACATGGGCGAATGGTGGCATTATAGAGATACAGGATACTTTCGCGCATTAGTAGCTTTTTAGCACGGTAGAGAGAACCTACCTTTTTCGCAGCGGTTTTGGCAATGCTCTCAATGTAATTTTTCTAACTCATGTTTCCTGTGAACGTTGGCCGAGGAGTTTAAAAGATGTACGTTCAGATAAAGATTTATTGGCCATTGCTATTGTTGGTAGAGAAGGTTTCTTGTAGTTATTGAAGGAAACAAGTTTTAGTCTTGGCAGCATTGAATGTGACCATCCATTTTTATCCCCATTCCACTGCAGATTGAAGGTTGTCCTCTAGTGTTTCTGCCATTTCTCTAGATATGTGTTCAAACATTTGATTTTCATTTCTAAAAATAAAACCTACTTGATCAAAGCGTAAGTTTATTTTAACTATAACACAATGCCGACCATTCTAGTTTAATTAATCTTAACATGGGAAGGGTGTTTTGCAACTATTCTGTACTTTCACCTAACAATTTAATTAAGAAAAAAAAAGATATTGTGAATTTCAATTTGACTTGAAATTTTTTATTTATTTATTTTTTTTTTTAATTACATTTTCACCCCAAACAAGGCACAATGCCACTTTGATGTCAGGAGCTACTATCAGGAACCTCGCTTCCCTGATCAGGAAGAACAACACGCATCACTATTAGATCTGTTTTTGACCACAGTTCCTGATGATTGTGTAACGAAAGCTGACAGCCCACTTGGGAACGCTGATCATGCGGTGATAATGGTTGAAATCGCCCTAAACTCTAGACCCAAAACTGAAGAGCCAGTGCTCAAAACAACGAGATATTATAAAAAGGCTGACTGGGAAGCTATCAGAGATCTTATCAGAGACGCCCCATGGGGAAATATTTTTTCTCTTCCTGCTGAACAGTGTGCAACCGAGACCACTGAATGGTTCAAAACTGCAATAGAAGCGCATGTTCCCATGCGGAAATTCTATAGCAAGCCCCACTCTCCCCAATGGTTTACTTCGACTTGCGCAACTGCCATTGCTCAAAGGCAGCATGCATTCCGTAGGTTTAATCGACATAAGTCCAGTTCAAACAGACAGAAGTACATAGAAGCTAGAAGTAACGTTAAGAAAGAAATAGCGACAGCTAAGAGGGAATTTACGGAAACCACGAAAAAACGCATCGAAGCACAAAAACTAGGAACTCGTGACTTCTGGAAAATCTACAACAGTGTAGTAAATAATGGGCAATCAACAATTCCCCCACTAACCAACAATCACGAGGTTCTTTGCTCAGCAACCGAGAAGGCTAACATGCTTGCCAGTCGGTTTGCCTCAAACTCCACACTGGACCCTCTAAACCACCCCCTACCTCAATTTCCTATGCGGACAGACGCCACGCTAGACGACCTGAAAATCACCCCTGCTCAGGTGCATGCTATCATAAAAAACCTTGACACTTCCAAAGCATGTGGACCCGACCTCATCCCAGCTGTGCTATTAAAAAAGTGCTCAGCCGAAGTAGCTCCAGTTCTCTCCAAACTCTACAACAAATGCCTTAATGAATCTTGCTTTCCGAGCTGTTGGAAAACTGCTTCTGTAGTACCAGTATTCAAGAATTCTGGCGAAAAAACTGACCCATTAAATTATTGCCCTATTAGCCTCCTCCCACTTTTTGCCAAAATATTTGAGACCTTAATTAACCATGCTCTAGTCCAGCACCTTACAGATGCTAAACTTCTGACCAATATGGATTTAGACAAGCCCGTTCTACGGCAGACATCCTCACTGTAATCTCTGAACGCATATACCATTCACTGGACAAAGCGGGAGAGGGAAGAGCGGTAGCTCTAGATATATCTAAGGCTTTTGACAGGGTATGGCATGAGGGTCTCCTCAGGAAGATTAGATCTTACGGTATCACTGGTAGAATACTTAACGTAATTAAATCCTTCTTAGATAAGAGAAAAATCCAGGTTGTCCTCGACGGTCGTACATCTAAACAATATGATATAAATGCGGGAGTGCCCCAGGGATCTATCCTGGGACCTCTGCTGTTCCTGATATTCATAAATGACCTCCCCGACAAGATTGCCTCTGAGATGGGGATATATGCTGATGACACCACACTCTATAGCAGGCACGACAGGAAAACAAACGAACATATATCTAAAGTAATGGCAGAAACACTAGAGGATGACCTCCAATCAGTAGTGGAATGGGGACAAAAATGGATGGTCACGTTCAATGCCACCAAGACAAAACTGGTTTCATTCAATAATTACAAGAAACCTTCTCTACCACCTATAGCAATGGCCAACGACTCTTTATCTGAGAGTACGTCTCTCAAGCTCCTTGGCCTAACGTTCACTGGAAACATGAGTTGGAACAGTTACATCGAGGGCATTGCCAGGGCCGCTGCAAGGAAGGTGGGCTCTCTCTACCGTGCTAGAAAACTTTTAACACCCGAAAGTATCCTGTACCTCTATAAGGCCACTATTCGCCCATGTATGGAGTATTGCTGTCATATTTGGGCCGGTGCATCGGCTACTAGTCTCTCGCTCCTTGACAAGGTTCAAAAGAGAGTCGCAAATCTGATAGGCCCTAAACTGGCATCAAAACTTCAGCCTCTGTCCCATCGTCGAAACGTTGCATCCCTCTGCCTGTTCTACAAGTATTATAATGGTGAATGCTCTGAAGAACTGCAAGCACTTGTGCCCCCACGACGTGAACACCCTCGACAGACCCGACAAGCTGCAAAATCCCACCCCCACACTGTAGAGATCCCTAGATGTAAAAGATCCTTCTACTCCAGTAGTTTCTTCCTCAGAACTGCTAGACTTTGGAATTCCATTCCGGGTCACTGCTTCCCCAACTGTACTGACATGCATAAGTTCAAGTGCAACGTGAACCAACATCTCGCTGCCCTAATCCCTACATAGTACCCCAGTAGATGTTTCCCCTGATAGTAGCCCCCTACACCAAAGTGGCAATGTGCCTTGTTTGGGGTGAAAATGTAATAATAAAAAAAAAAAATAAATAAAAATAAAGGGGTACTATGTAGAAAGTTCAAGCTGTCCAACAGAGACACCTCAGAAGGATCATGAAGATCAAATACATACCAAACACGAACGTTCTCAGGAGAGCAAACCTAGATAGCGTGGAAGCTATCCTTGCTACTATGCAACTACGATGGACTAGGCACATTGCCAGAATGGAAGACAACCGAATTCCAAAGATGATATTCTATGGGGAACTGGAAAATGGAACCCACAAGGTCGGAAGCTTCACTACAAAGATGTAACAAAGTGGCACCTGAAGGAAATGAACATCAATGTCAAGAGTTGGGAGGAACAAGCCAAAGAAAGGAGCAGTTGGCAGAACAGTCTCAACAAAGGAAAGAAAGAAATAGAGAGAGAAATTGGAGAAGCCTTAGAACTGAGACACTATAGATAACACAACCCTAGCACCCACATATGCAGTGCCTGTGACCGGATGTTTCACACAGAAAGGGGATTATGCCAACACCGAAGGATAAAGCACTGAGGCCCCAACTAGTCATCGTCAAGACTGACGAACTGCATGATGATGATGATGATGATGTAGAAAGTTTAGTAGCAAGATGTCTGTTCACATTACACTTGAACTTCTGCATGTCAGTACCGTTGGGGAAGCAGGAACTCTGGAGGGAATTCCAAAGTATAGCAGTTCTTGGGAAGAAGCTACATCTAAGGATCCCTACTGTGTAGGGGTGGAACTTCGCTGCTTGTTGGGTTTATTTTCATTGAGGGGATACAAGGGCTTGCAGTTCGTCAGAGCATTCACCATTAAAATACTTGTAGAAGAGGCAGAGGGATGAATCATTTCATCAATGGGACAGGGGCTGAAGCTTAGATGGCAGTTCGGGACCTATCTGGTTGGCGACTCTCTTTTGTACCCTGTCCAGGAGCGAGAGACTAGTAGCAGATGCACCAGCCCAAATGTGACAGCAGTACTCCATACATGAGTGAATGGTGGCCTTGTAGAAGTACAGGATACTTTCAGGCATAAGTAACTTTCTAGCATGGTAGGGAGAGCCCACTTTTTTTGCAGCAACCTTAGCAATGATCTCGATGTATCTATTCCAACTCATGTTTCCTGTGAACGTTAAGCCAAGTAGATTGGATGAAGTACTTTCAGGTAATGTATCTTTAGCCATAGCTATTGATGGTTGGTAAGGTTTTATGCAATTATTAAAGGAAATACTATCTTACTGTCGTATTGATTAACATATTGATTGTCATGCTTTTTAATTTTCTTTCTCCAGCCATGAATGTCAAAGAGTTCTTGCACACGTGGTGTGAAAAGCAAAAAGTAACGCATACTTTTGAGTTTAGCAAGTTCGAGGGACGTCACCGACACCAATTCAAATGTGAAGTAAGAATAATAAACATTTTCTTTTACATTTAATCTAAATCAGAGGTCGGCAACTCATTTTGTCTTTACGATCCGGATATAAGAACAAGTCGCGGGCCGGACGAAGACCATTAATTGAAAATCAAGGAAAATTACATATACGACCCCCCCCCCCCGTCAATCTAAATATTTAAAACCATAATGAAAATTACATATGCAAAGCCCCCGTTAATCTAAATATTTAAAACCATATTAAGAAATCAAAAAAACAAAAAAAAATCTAAAATTAAAATATCAACCTAAAAAAACTTAAATTTCCTTAAACGTCAAAATACTTAAAAATGAAAAAAAAAATGCTGAAGCGAAATTATGATGTGTACATTTAAAACTGTTATTCAAAGATAAAAATATGGCCCATTGAAAGATTCCAGCAGCTTACATAAGATAGGTACAAGGGTCACTGTTGAAGGAGTGAAGTAGAAAGCTGACTGAGACAACATGGTTACTTTGAAGCGTTCCACGCCTAATGTCTGTCGCCAGTTAGTTGATTAAATTGGCTCTCAGTTTTTGTTTAATATTTATTTTTTGATTTTTCTTATACAGAAATGGAGGTGATTGAGTTTTGAGGTGAATCTTGGTCTTTTGTTGAATTCAAAAGCCTCATCTCTCGTTAATCTTCTTTGTACTGAATATTTTTATTTTGGTGTATTCATAGGCTAAAGTAAAATCCTATTCCTACATTGGGATCGGATATTCTTCAAACAAGAAAGATGCACAAAGAAATGCCGCACGAGCGTTTATTGACTACTTAGTACGCGAAAGAATTGTGCAACAATCGAAAGTGCAGGGGGTAAGTACAGCCTCCTCCCCAACACACACATACACTTTTCTCTTCGAAGTAGCGGACTTCCGTCTTTCTGTATTTTTTAAAAAAATATTTGCGGACTATTATCTTCATCCTTTATAGTTGTTGATTCATTACGTTTCAGCCAACTATTCCTCCGGCCTTCGTCAGGTGATTAACTGCAATGGGATAGGATTGCTGAATCTCTTAACTGTATCTTGAGTAATTACTGCCTTCCATAGTTGTCGTCTCACCAAGTTTTGGCCAACTAATCCTTTGGCTGGCTTTGGGTAGGATTGAAACCGCTATCTCTAAATAAATAAATAAAAAGATGTACAAGATTACTCATCTCAAAGTATTTCAATAAATAAAATTAAATTAAATAGTCTTCTATAACATAAATCTCACTTGTCTATTTAAATGTATTGTATGTATGTTTGTATGTCTGCCTAAAACTTTCGACAGAGGTGACAAATTTTCACGAGATCGGTATTGTTTTGGAAGCTCGACCCTTCGGACGGCAAATATCGAAAAATTGACTAAAAACTAATTCCTTCACTCTTAACCAGGTACTTTACTACAATTTACTACAAGGACGAGTCGCAAACCATTTCTTACTCTTATCTATGACATAAATCTCACCTGTCTGTATGTATGTCTGTATGTATGTTTGTATGTATGTTTGTATGTCTGCCTAAAGCTTTTGACAGAGGTGACAGATTTTCACGAGATCGGTATCGTTTTGAAGCTCGACCAAAATACAAATATAAAAAAATTGGCTAAAAACATTATTTCCTTCACCCTTAACTGGGCACTTTTCTACAAGGAGGGGTCGCTTTTTTCGCCAATATTTTCGAAAGTCATCCCCTCTTTTTGATTGACTAGCCTTAATTTAAACCTTCGCCTCTTCCAGTAAACATGAGTTGGAACAATTACATTGAAAGCATTGCCAGGACCGCTGCGAAGAAGGTAGGCTCTCTCTCTACCGTGCTAGAAAACTACTAACAACTGAAAGTATCCTGTACCTCTATAAGACCACCATTCGCCCATGTATGGAGTATTGTTGTCATATTTGGGCTGGTGCATCTGCTACTAGTCTCTCGCTCCTAAACAAGGTTCAAAAATCACCAAAAGTCCTGAACTGTCATCTAAGCTTCAGCCTCTATCCCATCGACGAAATGTTGCATCCCTCTGCCTGTTCTATAAGTATTTTAATGGTGAATGCTCTGACAAACTGCAAGCACTTGTGCCCCCACGATGTAAACACCCTCGACAAACCTGACAGGCAGCTAAATCCCACCCCCACACAGTAGAGATCCCTAGATGTAAAAGAGCTTTCTATTCCAGTAGTTTCTTCCTCAGAACCGCTAGACTTTGGAATTCCATTACAGATCCCTGCTTCCTCAACTGTACTGACATGCAGAAGTTCAAGTGTAATGTGAACGGACATCTTGCTGCCCAACTCCCTACATAGTACTCCAGTAGGTGCTGCCCCTGATAGTAGCCCCCTACACCAAAGTGACAATGTGCCTTGTTTGGGGTGAAAATGTAATTAAAAAAAAAAAAAAGTTTGGCAATAAACACAACACTTTTTTTTTTTTTCACGTTCATTTCCTCTTTCGCGGTACAAGTTTGAGCCTGCCCACTTTTTCTTTTTTGCTCACAAATCTCCAAACACCCAGGCAACGCCAGGCACCTCGGCTAGTATTTAATAAAATTCTGTCTTTTTGTTTCGGAATTTTTTAGATGAGGATTTATGATTTGGATTATTCGGACTACTGTTCTCATCTTGGATTGTTATCTCACAATGTTTCGGTCAGTGTAACCTTCGATCTTCTTCAGGTGTAGCTTGTCGAACTCGGGTATCTGTACAGAATTTCGAACAGAACCCGTTATTTAATCCATGGGAGGAGAGGGGGGGGTGCAAGAATGTTGTGTAAAAAAAAAACACTCAAGATGAGAACAGCAATCCCAAGGATGCAAATATTACAAACTAGCGGGGGTACCCGGCGTTGCCCGAGTGTTTGTTTCCGGACGGGGGGGGGGGGGAGTTTTAAAAAATGTTATGGTAGGTAAGTAGGAAGGATCAAACCCGGAGTCATGAGTAAAAGTAGGAAAATAAAGTGTGAAAAAAAAAAAAAAAAAAATATCTGCAACGTTAACAGTTCGGCCACCAAGAAAAGTCCATTCCAGTTGTTTAGGAAAAAAAAAAAAAAAACGACTACGGTAGGTCGGCGCGAACGTGAAAATATAATGTGAATTGTCCAGCATGCTAACCACTATGCCACAGAGCACTGCAGCTTAGTTTAGTGATTTTAAATAACTTCACATGAAAGAACTACGAAGCCAAACCGCTGTTCTCTTCTCAACTGTTCCTTGTGAATGATCCCCAAACGGTGTTAAGTGGTGGCAGGGGGAGGAGGAATTTATTAGAGAGAAAATATTTTACCACTTCCATTGATCTTAACCGATTTTGGCCGTGACTTCGCAGCAGAAAAAGTATAGAAATCTAAGATTATCGAGGAATTTGAGAAATAATAAGCCTATAACACACCTCAGATATTGTTCTGCCGTTTGTGCATATTATATTTGCATGAAATATCTTGATTTTTAATCCTATTTAGGTCAAAATCCGACGGGGAAAAAATGAGTTCATTTTATTTATATAGAGATAATTTATCCTCATCTAAAAAGTTCAGAATCATAACAAAACTTCCACTGTTTCTGAATTTTTGAGATGAGGAGAAATTATTTGAACAATGTGGAACAATAAAGTTGTCACCCTAAAGAAAACAACACTTATGAAGAATTCTTGGTAAAATTATTTATTACAAGAAATGGAAGTCCATAACAATTAAATGACAGTCACTCGGATGGAGTACTGCTGCCACATCTGGGCAGGAGCTGCTAAAAACAGCCTATCCTGCTTTGACAGAGTACAAAATACTTTGTGGCTTAGTGGGGGATGCCCTTTTCTCTTCCCTGCTACCACTCTCCCACAGAAGAGACGTTGCGAGCCTGTTTTTGTTTTATCGTTATTTCCATGGCAAGTACTCATTTGAGCACCAATCTCTGGTCGCCCCTCACCAATCTTCCACGATAAACACCCGTCTAGCTAAAACCACTGTCAATAATTTTCCCCACTCTTTTTCTGTGCCTAAATCAAAACGTAGATTCCATGAACAAATCTTCTTTCTTAGAAGTGTATATATTATTAAAAGACAGACAAATATGCACAGTTATTAATTTAATTTCCCTTTTTCTTTTTTTCAGATAACTAAGAAAAAATCCGTTCGGAGAAAAAGTGCTACTTCTTTAAGCAATAGTAAGTATTTGGTTGAGGAAAAAGTGTGTGTTCTAAAATGGGAGTTTTGTTTTTTTAGTCGAAATCTGCTTTCTTTTTGAATGCAGCATTTTTTTCAATACAACATTTTTATAAATATAACATTTTTTATTAGTATATACCATTTTTTTAAATACACCATTTTTTTAAATGCAACATCTTTTTTAAATGCAACATTTTTATAAATACAACATTTTCTTTTTAAATACACCAATTTTTTTAAATACATTTTTTTAAATGCAGCGTTTTTTTAATACATTTTTTTTATAAATACAATATTTTCTTTTGATATACACCATTTTTTTTAAATAAAACATTTTTTTTATTACATATACAACAATTTTTCATATACAATATTTTTTATATACAACATTTTTTTTAATATCTTTTTAATATATGACATACGTGTCCTGCTCATCTGTGCTTAGATGTTTTGATATCAATAACTCTTGTTTGTTGGCAGATCCAGATGTTTGTCTTTCTGTCTTGTAGTGTGATGACTAACATTATCCTCTCGATCTTTCTTTGTGCTACAGCCAAGATTTCACTTTGGCAAGTTGTCAGTGCTCGTGTTTCACTACCATAGATCATCACAGGTAGTACATATTCATTGAAGATCTTCCCTTTCATTTACATATTTGCTTTTCGATTTCTCATGATATTTTCCACTCGTGGTTAACCGTGGCTGAATGTATACGGTCCTCGCTAATGAAGCTAGAGATGGCTTCTGTTGCCGGGTTTGTATCTATCGATTGGTGTTAATTGTGACACCCTGCACTGATGATTCCCGAAAGGATGAAACACTAGTGTCGGTTGATATTTAATATAGTATTATAGTAAATAGTTATATTCATATATATATATATATATATATATATATATATATATATATATGAATTGATAATGAATATTTTCAAGTGCATTTTTTGTGTTTGTTCTTTTTTTAATATTTTCAATGTATTTTCTTCTCAGGTTCCACCTGTCCTGCTAAACCTGCTGATAAAAAGGGTTCTTCAAAGAGTAAATCGGTTCATCTGGGTAAAAAGCGGAAACTCAAAGAAGTAAGCTCAGTTCTTTTACATCTCAATGAATATCTTAATCTATATAAATATTGAATATTTATGATCTATATAAATAAAACAGTAGATGTATGTATGCGTGTCTGTCTGTATGTAAATATTTAACCACTAAAATCAACTACTGGTCACATGACACTGAAATTAATAAGAAATAGTAATCATACACAAAAGATGGTTTATAACGAGTAAAATCTTTGTTTGGATGGATGAATAATATGTACAGACATATATTGGCAAGTCAAAATGCAAGATGTTCATTTCAACTTGCCGACATATTTTTATTTCTTTCTGTGCATGCTCGAATTCCATTCATTTCTCCAAGTCGTTTAATATTACCTCTTTCTTTTCTGTCTCTCGATAGCTACATCAGTAGGAGACATGGCTGGAGTACTAAATATTTTGGTTTAAATTTTAGCTGATGACATCCAAGTCATTTTTCTTTTTTTTTAGTTTTGAAATTACTACTATATATTAGGTACAATATAATTTTAAAATTACTACTATATATTAGGTATAATATAATTTTAAATTACTACTATATATTAGGTACAATATAATTTTGAAATTACTACTATATATTAGGTACAATATAATTTTAAAATTACTACTATATATTAGGTATAATATAATTTTAAATTACTACTATATATTAGGTACAATATAATTTTGAAATTACTACTATATATTAGGTACAATATAATTTTAAAATTACTACTATATATTAGGTATAATATAATTTTAAAATTACTACTATATATTAGGTACAATATAATTTGGAAATTACTACTATATATTAGGTACAATATAATTTTGAAATTACTACTATATATTAGGTACAATATAATTTTGAAATTACTACTATATATTAGGTACAATATAATTTTGAAATTACTACTATATATTAGGTACAATATAATTTTAAAATTACTACTATATATTAGGTACAATATAATTTTGAAATTACTACTATATATTAGGTACAATATAATTTTGAAATTACTACTATATATTAGGTACAATATAATTTTGAAATTACTACTATATATTAGGTACAATATAATTTTGAAATTACTACTACATATTAGGTACAATATAATTTTGAAATTACTACTACATATTAGGTACAATATAATTTTGAAATTACTACTATACATTAGGTACAATATAATTTTGAAATTACTACTATATATTAGGTACAATATAATTTTGAAATTACTACTATATATTAGGTACAATATAATTTTGAAATTACTACTATATATTAGGTACAATATAATTTTGAAATTACTACTATATATTAGGTACAATATAATTTTGAAATTACTACTATATATTAGGTACAATATAATTTTGAAATTACTACTATATATTAGGTACAATATAATTTTGAAATTACTACTATATATTAGGTATAATATAATATCCAATGAAGAATTGGCTCTGTAATAATAAATTTGAAATCTGCATTAAAATATATTTGAGCATATATTATGACCTGGCAAGGCCGCGTAACTCCCTCCACCCGCTAGTATATTAATAAAAATACTCGTTTTTGTTTACTTTAATTCAAAATTTTAACAAATTCACTTTTCCTACATTTAAAAGCACTGTAAAATTCCAAACATAAAAAAACATGACGTTTCTGAATTTTTGAGATGAGGATTGGTTACTTCTATTATTAAGGACCCATGGCGCAGTGATCAGAACACTTGGTAAAATCAATTGTAAAAAGTGATATTCTCCTGAAGGTTGAAGGTTCAATCCTCAGTGTAAGCGACCGAAAAATTTAATGCATCCAAAACCAAACTCCTATCCTTACATCATCAACGCTCTGATCCCCAGCTGGCATCAATTGTGATGGATGGCTCTCGTCTGGGTGAGGCCCCGTGTTTTGACAAGCTTCTGGGTTTGACCTTTACTCCTGATCTGAAATGGAACACGTACATCAAGTCTGTTGCCAAGGTCGCTGGAAAGATGGTGGGATCCTTCTACCGCTCCAGAAGATATCTCACTACTGATGCAATTCTCTATCTATATAAAAGCCAAGTACGGCCAAGGATGGAATACTGCTGCCATATCTGGGCAGGAGCTGCCAAAAACAGCCTATCATGCCTTGACAGAGTACAAAATAGACTTCGTGGTTTAGTGGGGGATGCCCTTTTCTCTACCCTGCAACCCCTCTCCCACAGAAGAGACGTTGCAAGCCTATCCTTGTTTTATCGTTATTTTCATGGCAGGTGCTCGTCTGAACTCCAATCCCTGGTCCCCCCTCGCCAATCTTTCACGAAAAACACCCGTCTAGCTGAATCCACTGTGAAAAATTTCCCCCACTCTATATCTGTGCCTAAATCAAAACGCGGATTTCATGAACAAAGCTTCTTTCTTAGAACTGCACGCCTGTGGAACTCTGTTCCGTCTGCCTGCTTCCCTCCCGACTACAACTTGGATGTCTTCAAGTCTAATGTTAACAAATTCCTAATGAACCGCCCCCTTAAGTAAACACTTCATCAAATCTCCTCACTAACATAATGTACTTGCAATAACCCTTATCCCTGAGTGGCTTCCGGGCCTTGATAAGTGGTGATCTCTGTGTAAAAAAAAAAAAAAAAAATACAATTGCGAATTACTTAGGACCTCTATCCAGCCATGGCTGAAGGAACAAGAGCACTCTACCCCCATTAAGTAAATAAAGGGTTCCACTCGTAATTCCCTCCAAATTACCGAGTTCAACAGAAACATTCCCAAGTTCAACAAAATACACCTGAAGAAGGTTGGAGGTTACATCAACCAAAACGTTGTGAAAATCACACTTAAGACGAGAACAGTCATCTGATATGAATCCAAATAATACGAATAAGAAAACATTTTTAAAGTAAATTCGGTGCTAAGAGATTTTTTTCTATTTTTAGTGAATTGCATTTATTTTTCCTTATTGCCGATAGTCTATAGTCTTATGGAAAGTGTTTGACTGAGCTTCAATCTATGGTCCCCCCTGGCCAAACTTTCACAAGAAACACTCGTCTAGCTGTAAACACTATCAATAATTCCCCCCACTCTTTATCTGTGCCTAAACCTAAACGTAGATTCCATGAACAAAGCTTCTTTCTTAGAACTGCACGCCTGTGGAATTGTCTTCCGTTTTCCTGCTTTCCGGCTGACTACAATATGTTTGTCTTCAAGTCTAACGTAAATAAGTTCTTGATGAGCCGTTCCATATAAGTTATCAAATTTACCAAATTTTCATTACTAATGATTACTATATTGTCCAATTTCTACTGTATACTCTTTAACCCTTATCCTTGAGTGGCCTCTTGGCCTTGATAATGTGGTGATGCCTATGTAAAAAAAAAAAGAAAAAAATTTTCATGTGTAGAGATCACACTGGCATGTGTGTAATTGTAACAAAATCAATATTTCTACATCTAAAATCACTATAGAATTGAAGACAGAATATTTTTAAAGCCAAATTTGTTGCTTATTTAAAAAAATAAAGAAAAACTTTTGTCACAGAATAAGATGTTATATTCCAAAAATCACAAAAATCAAGAATTTTTTAAATTATTTTAAACAAAATCAAATTTTATAATTTCTAGCTTTTTTTTAGCAGCCACTGATAAGCCATTGAAAAGAAATAGCTGAATAGAGTTGTCCACCCTTGATTCCAATCAAATATGGCAGCTAGTTTTCTCTCTCATTGAACATGTCATAAAATTTGATCAAGTATTTTTTTTTAATAAAGAAAATCAAATTATTTAATTTTCTTTAGTAAAAAAAAAAATACTTGATCAAATTACGTGATTTTTGGAATATGCTTTCTTCATTTTGTGTCTAGTACATGCATCTTAAAGACATTTCTGTATTTTCTTTACTTTTACTTTTTGCTGAATAAGCACCAGTGATATATATATATATATATATATATATATATATATATATATATATATAAATATATATATATATATATATATATATAAAAGTGAACATGTTTGTCTGTGTGTACATTTCCTTACCAAATAACTCTGTCAATTTTCGGTCTACAGACTCAAAATTTGACATACAGGGTATTGATATTTGGGAAAACCTTTTTAATCGGTTTTTGGCCAGAAATTTTGCTGTTAAGGGGTCAAAGTTCAATGATTTGACCTTTGAGAACTCTATCAAACTCCTCTGTCAATTTTAGGTCTAAACTCTTGAAATTTTATATATAGGTTACTTGGACATGGATCTAACTTTATAATTGGATTTGAGCCCAAAACAGTAAATGTTAAGGGGTCAAAATTGGGGTCAAAGTTTAAAAAAAATTTGATCTCTGCAGTCTCTAACAAATAACTCAGCCAATTTTTGGTCTAAACATTTGAATTTTTACATAAAAGGTATTCAGACATAGAGCAAGCTTTTTAATCGTTTTTTTTTTTCTGCTGAAAATTTGGCTTCCAAGGGGGTCAAAGTTCAAAAGATTTGACCTTTGCGGTCTCCAGCAAGCTATTCAGCCAATTTTGAGTCTAAACATTTGAAATTTTACATAAAGGGTATTCAGGTATGCAGCAAGCTTTTTAATCAGTTTTTGGGCAAAAATTTAGCTGCCAAGAGGTCAAAGTTTACAGAGTAACCTTTGCAGACTCTACCAAACTCCTCCACCAATTTTGTGTCTAAATGCTGCAAAATTTAGATGTAGGTTACCTGGACATGCGTCAAACTTTTTAATATATATATATACATTTGCACATAAAGTTATGAACAGCAGATAGGGCCTGAGCAAAGCCGGGCTGAACTGCTAGTATATATATATCTACTATTATATAAAAGGAACTTTGTGAATGAGTTTATTCCCTATGGTCTGTAGAATATGAAGATAGAATCTCATTCTAACATTTAAAAACGGCTTTATTGATCGTGTTCGTTAGTAAGAATAAGAAAACAGGTTAGTCGTAGAAAGTGTCCGTGTGTGGAGACGTAGATTAAAAATTAGACAGGCCTGTTGAAAGAGATTTTGTAACAGGTGAATGATTTACATCCGTGATTGCCTGACCACCCCATCGAAGTGGCGGACGTGAAGGAGTACACCTTACTGATCAGGGGCTGCCTGGTTTGATGCGGGTGGTAGCCACCCACTGGGGCTAAATAGCCCCTCACACCGTTGCGGAGGATCCAAAGCACCTGGTCGTGACGTCAATTTGACTAGACTTTTAACTCATAACTATCTGCCACCGTTGTGAGAGCCTGGGCAAAGAAACTCATGCGTTGCCCAAGTGGCACGAGTGGAACTTGACCAGAGCCAGTAGAACCCAAGGAAAGACAAGGTCGATATGTTGGTACCTACTCTGGCTGCAGGAGATGGCCGTTGGCTCATAAGAAGCTCATCCGACCTTTGATAGGTCTTGTTTTTGGTCCTGCTGGGTGTCCCCACACCCTCCTCACCCAGGTTACCCCAGGCAGGGGAGCCGGTTTAGTCGCCGACGACCCAACCATGAGGCAGCTAGCACTGGGTTACATGGTATCAGTGGAAGTCTAAGACTCAGCTGACTCTATGAAAGAGATAAAGTATGTGGAAATGTGCGTCATGGATGATTAGAGACAGTCCTATAGAAAGAAAGTTTGTGTGTATGCCGCACGGAAGTCTTTGTGCGGAGGTAACCATGTTGGCTTGTTTGTGTTCATGTCATAGTCGACCCCCAAGCGCTAAGCCTGAGTATGTTCTGTTGAGTCCCAAGAGAGAAGTTGTGGGGACAGGTCCGTTCCACGTGGAGTTGTTGTCAGTCAGCGATGATCTGGGAAGAAAGAGAGGGAGTGTGTTGCCGGTTTAACCTTTTATAAACTCAGTCATGTGACTGAGAGCTGGCTTCTGATTGGACAAGCCAGAAAGGAAGTGTATTCAAAATCTCCAGCTGTGAGAATTTGCTCTTGCTTGTGTTCCTTGCAATTTCGTTTGCTGCAGGACTCTAAAATGGCTGAGTTAATATTTTATGAAATTTTGCACAAAGTTACTTTATGTACTTGGCAGTGTTCCTAGATAGCTTTTGTATCGGAATGTCTTCGATGTATATTGATAATCGAAATAATCCAATGAAAAAAAGAACAAGTGATTTTTGACCAAAGTTAACACTTTACACAGCCTAACATCATAAGTGCAGTTGAAAAGTTTTATTACCATACAAGACGAAAGGCTCGAAATTAAAAGTCAACAGTAAGTTCTTTGATATAGGGCGCATTTGAAATTAATGTTTTTTTAAAGCGCAATTTAACAATAATACTTGACTTCTTTCATTTTAAACTTAAATTCAAACCATTTTCATTACCCAAGCAGTTAGACCAGACATATAAAATCAACAGTAGGTTCTTTGATATAACAGAGGCGCGTTCGAAATGTATGTTCCTATATAGTGCACAATTGATGCATGATATATGGCTTTTGCATTTTAAACTTTAATGCAAGCAATTAAAAAAATATAATTTTATAAAATAAACAATAGATTCTCTACAGTGCAATGTAGACTACAATGTATTGGCATGTGAAGCTTTATCTCAGTGCACTGCGATGGGTTTTGAACTAGACCAATCAATCAATTTGATTGAAAAATGGACAATTTCATCGATTTTGATTACAATAAAATATGGGAGTGTAAAAGATTTGTTGATCATCATTCAATCCTGGGCAACATCGGGTCTCCCTGTTAATAATAAAGAAATAAAAGAATAATTAGGTATGATAATTATAAAGAAATAAAAGAATAATTAGGTATGAAATTTAATATTTTGAGCAAGAAGGAAGGCTTAATCTTGATAATAACTGCTAATAATAAATAAAGAAAAGAAAAAAATCATGTTCATAGTGTATCTTCGTTTTATTTATTTTTATTTTATTTTTTCAGTACGAAGATCGTGATTACGACTCCATTCTCCACGGTAATTGGACAATGGAAATAGCCAAGTGCCGATTACATCAGTTCCTGGAACAGAATAAGATAAAAGCAGATTATGAATATTCCGAAGTTGGCGCTGATGACAATCGGTAAGTTGCTTCTTTCTAGTCTCAAGAGGCTTCTGGTGTGATATTATCGATGCTTCCTGTCCTTCAAGTGTTAAGATGTAAAAAGAAAAGGTTTAAAAAGAAGGAAACAAGTCTATCGGCAGAACAAATCTATATGAAGTTGTTCATCATGGCACACAAAAGAAAGCTAAAATGGGATTGTTTTTTTTTTTTTTTACTTACGTTCACCCCTAACAAGGCATATCGCCACTTGGACGTAAGGGGATACTATTTGGGACCTTGCTTAGGAAAGATTAACAAGATGTTGGTTTACATTACATTTAAACTTCTGCATATCAGTACAGTCAGGGAAGCAGTTAGCAAGAAATAAATTCCAAAGTCTAGCTGTTCAAGGGAAGAAACTATCAAAGTAGAAAGCTTTCTGGCATTTAGGGACCTCAACAGTGAAGGGGTATGATTTTGTTGCAAAGCGGGTTTGTCGGGAATATGCATGTCCAAGGGCTACAAGTGCAACGAGTTCATCAGAGCACATTCCATTAAAATATTTGTAAAACAGGCACAGAGATGCAACATTGCGGTGATGGGACAGAGGTTGGAGATTGATTGACGAAATAGCAACAATACTCCATGCATGGGCAAATGGTGGCTTTGTAGAAGCACGGGATACTCTCAGGTGTGAGTAGTCTTCTAGCACGATAGAGGGAACCCACCTTCTTTGCAGCAGCCCAGACAACGTCCTCAGTGTATTTGTCCCAGTTCATATTGCCCATGCATGGTAAGCTGAGGAACTTGAAGGAAGAATTCTCGAGTAGAGAGTTATTTGTCATGGATATCGGTGGTTGGAGAGGCTTCTTGTCATTGTTAAAGGAGAGCAGCTTAGTCTTACTAGCATTAACTGTTACCATCCATTTGTGGCTCCATTCCACTACAGTCTGGATGTCAATCAATGTGGAGTAATAACAGGAACAGCAGATCAGTGAATATATTGTAAAGTTAGTTTTAGAAGTGGCAGTAGATTTTGCAACAATCTATTATGGCTTTTGGAAAGTCTTGGGTTTGCAACAGTTGACAATAGTTGTGAGTTCAACACAGACGAACGCAGGAGATCAGGATGAGCTGACATCAACTAACGTAGATGTGAACGTTAGTGTGTAGAGAGTTGATGGTGTCACACCCACACCGCAACTGATATTTGCAGAACGTGTTGGAAGTTTGTTTCTCTTTTGTTTTTTTTGTTTTTTAATTTTTTTTTTTTTTTATTTTTTTTACATGGAGGTCACCACTTATCAAGGCCTGGAAGCCACTCTGAAATAAGGTTTATTGCATGTACAGTAATCAATGGGATAGTATCGTAATAATTGTTAGTATTGGAGATTTGATAAAGTGTTTTACTTAAGGGGGCGGTTCATGAGGAATTTGTTTATATTGGACTTGAAGACATCCAAGTTGTAGTCAGGTGGGAAACAGGCAAACAGAAGAGAGTTCCACAGGCGTGCGTTTTTATTTTTATCTATAAAAGTGAGAATGTGTGTGAAGACACTTCTCAACCTATATACTCAACAAATTTTTGATCTACAGACTTGAAATTTGGTATATAGGGTATTCAGACATGTAGAAAACGTTTTAATTGGTTTTCATCCGGAAAAAAGGGCTGCTAGGGAGTAAAAATTGAAAAATTGGTACTTGGGGATCATTGGACTTTTATCTGTTTGTCAACTGTTACACGAGGATTGAAAACACATTTTTAAAGATCTTGGCAAGCTAGTCTAATGGTTGTAGTACTTGACTCACTATTTTTAGGTTTTGGTGTCAATCTCAGCTCGAGTATTTATTTATTTTTTTTTTTTTTTTTACTTACAAGAAGTGAACTGTTTAGAAAAAACATAATACTCGCATACATATGTCTCGGTTTCTTTCCGTCTTTATTTTTTACTTCATTTTTTTTTTTTTTTTTTTTGTTAAAGGAATCTAACACTGCATTATTATACCTAGCAAGCCGGGTACATCTTAATTTTTTTATACTTGTGAACTTCTATGTTAAATCTAGTAAGAGTTATCTCCCTTACATGTTTAACATGAAGTTAAAACGGGCTTACCTCCCTTTGAATGTATATACCATGATTTGGATGAGGACTTACAAGATTACTTCCATTTCTTGTTCTCTTTCGGTGGAGGAGAAATCCTTCACGACTGAGACAATTTTTATTTTTTGTACCTTTTCTCCACGTTAAAAAACGACCCTGGTGTCTAACTCTGCCCCGTGGGGAGGCATAGTAAATAGGTACAAGATTACTCACGGCTGATATGGAATGGGCGGCCATTTTTGCTATTATGTGCTCAGAGCACATGTGTTAAAATAAATCTCTTATCTTTAATACATTCCCATCAGTCTTGTCTATTTTATTCACTGTGCAGCTACAAGGTAAAATACCAGGTTGAGAAACTAGCTCGGTCTATCCTTCTCTCGAGGGTAGATGGGACTTTCTAAAGCCGTGGTAGGCACCCCATCTAGTGATGGTGTTACAATAAAAAATACCCTTGATAGCCCTGGCGAAGCATCAAGTATTCAGCTACCGACAAGATCTGAATTACACTACAAATTCGTGTAGTGAGTTCAATCTCGGCTGCAGCCACGCTGAATGGTGCACCTCCACCTTGGAACACGACCTCAACAGAATGTAGATGTAAACCTTAGCATGTATAGGGTCAGTACTGTCGCACACACAGCCAGATTGCAACTCTTATTTGCAGAATGTGTCGAAGTTTGTTTTTTTGTGTTTTGTTTTATTTTTTCATACTTGTGGACCTGTGTGAATGCTCCGAACTGCAAGTACCCCCCTCAACGTAAATACCCCCGACAAACCCGCCAAGCAGCTAAATTCCACCCCTTCACAGTAGAGATCCCTAGATGTAAGAGCGCTTTCTACTCCAGTAGTTTCTTCCCCCAACTGTACTGACATGCAGAAGTTCAAGTGTAATGTGAACCGACATCTTGCTGCCCAACTCCCACATAATATCCCTGTAGCTTATGTCCCTGATAGTAACCCCCTACATCAAAGTGGCAATGTGCCTTGTTTCAGGGGAAAATGTAGGTAATCTCCAAAAATACCGTTAGAGCTTACAACATGGCCGCCAGAAGAGTCACGTGATCCGGTTGATCCAAAACATGAATCGTGCAAATGGAATTTTAGGCGGAATTTTTGACACCCCCAACAAAAAACTGCGAATAAAATATATAAAACTCGTAATTTCTGTTTTTAAAGTGGGTTGTCAATTTTCTTTATGAAATATACTTCCAAAATAAACTATTACAGTCGTATAAAACATAATAGAAGTATTATTTTTTATTTTTTAAAAACAATGTTTACAAAATGTCTACGAACGTGCGTAGACATTTTGTAAACATTGTTTAAAATTCTGATACACCTAGTCGACCACTTGTTTGTTCTGAATAAAATACTTTTTATAAACACTGTTTTAACTAAAAACAACCTAAGATTGTTTCTCAAAGTTTGCCTATTTTTATAACAACATTATATCAACAAAAAATTAAATACAAACAAATTGTGATTGTTTGTCAAAGTTTGCCTTCAAGGCTGCGTTTTCCATTTGCACGATTCATGTTTTGGATCAACCAGATCACGTGACTCTTCTGGCGGCCATGTTGTAAGCCCTAACGGTATTTTTGGAGATTACCAAAATGTAATTAAAAAAAAATTTTTTTTTTAAACCCACTCGGCAGCTGCTATTGTGAGAGAAGACAATGTCAACACAGCCAGAAGAGAAGATGAAGAAGACCACGACGACAGAAACAATGGGAGGCAAGGGTTGCGTAATCTCCAACTAGACTTCTATTAAACTGGCATTGATTGAGTACAATGTTGAGAAGTCCAGGACAATAGCAAACAATGTCAAAACATGATGTTATTTCTTGACTTTCCTTCTAGACTGGTTGCCCAAGCAAGACTTGTGAGTCTAGTCTACCCTACTATTTAATCCAAAGCTGAAAGGAGAATATGTGGATTCATATCTCTCTCAAGGTTGGTTTGTTGGTTCAGCCACGCCCCTCGACGACACTGAGGTGACTGTATTCATGAAGACATCAATCCAGTACCGCCACCAACCTAGAAGAAACGTTGCAGTGGCTAACTCAAAACCTACTTCAGAACAGTGAAGCAGGATGCTGAACTGATTCTAAGCCCTCATCTTTTAGTGCTTGTTGCTGGAACTGCGAATAGCTTGCACTCATAACAGAAGCAGTTTTGAATTTCCTTGCTTGGTCAGCCTTTGTTCAGGATGTGGTGAATTTTTTTTTTAATGAAAATCGCTTAAGACAACGCATGAAGCCACTTTGATTATTGCAAAGACAGGAGATGCCTATTGACCATAGTCTTGAAAAGACCAAAGTTGTATGTTGAAGGAAAACAGTGAGCAGGAAGAGAGTTCCATAATCTTTGGAAAGAAGCTAGTGGAATAGGAAGCTGTATTACAATTGGTTATTAAGACAACGAATTGATGGAGACCTCTAGACCAACGAGCTGCAACAAAGGAAGCAGGGAATAAATGAAACAATTCTGAGGAACACATGCCATAATAGTATTTGTAGGAAAGACTGAGACGAGCAACATCACGTCTGTGAGGGGGGAGAGGTCGCAATGAAGAAGAAAGTGTGAGGTCATTCAAATTACAGATACATTTCTGCAATTTATCAAGAATTTTTAAATGGGATACAGATTCACCATCCCAAATATGACAGCAGTACTCCATATATGGTCTGATAGTTGATTTGTAGCAATAGAGAATATCTTCAAGTGTGAGAAAGTGTTTATAACAATAGAGAGAACCGATTTTACAAGAAGCAGAAAGAGCAATGGATTTAATATATGGACCCCAAGGAAGATTTTATGAGGAAAAAAGATCAAGAAATTTAAGAGTTGAGCTATCCATAAGTATCTCAAATAGAAAAAGGACACATCGACAATAGTTGAGTCTTAACAGGATTAAATGAAACAAACCATTTCTTACTCTAATCTATAACATAAATCTCACCTGTTTGTATGTATGTATGTTTGTATGTCTACCTAAAGGTTTCGACAGAGGTGACGGATTTTCACGAGATCGGTATCGTTTTGATGCTCGACCCTATACAAATATCGAAAAATTGACTAAAAACGTTAATTCCTTCAGTCTCAACTGGGCACTTTTCTACAGGGAGGGGTCGCTTTTTTCGACAATATTTTTGAAAGTCATCCCGTCTTTTCGATTGACTCGCCTTAATTTAAACCTTTGCCACTTCTGGTTTGACGATGGGTGCAAAGGCAAAGATGTCACGGTTTTTGTTTTTTTTTTCACATTCTTTTCCTCCTTCGTGGTATGGGTTCGAGTCTGCCTGCCTACTACCACTATTTTTTTTTTTTTTGCTCAACACACACCTCCAAACACCCGGGCAATGCCTGGCACCCAGGCTAGTCCATAATAGAACACAAATCAACTTCTAGATCAACTGTATATTTCAAAAGATGAGCAAGAATAATATCTTTCTTTTCTCCTTCCTCTCCCTCATTCCTCCTTAATCTCCCTGTCTTTCCCTCCTCTCCTCCTCTCCATCCTTCCTCTCTCTCTCTCTCTCTCTTTCTTTCCTCTCCCTCACTCTGATTTTTCTCCCTCACTTTCCTTTGCTGTCACTTTTGTTTTCTGTCTCCCTCTCTTTTTCTTGCTCTTTCTCTGCCTCTCTTTTTCTTGCTCTTTCTCTGCCTCTCTTTTTCTTGCTCTTTCTCTCCCTCCCTCTCTTTTTTTTGCTCTTTCTCTCCCTCCCTCTCTTTTTTTTGCTCTTTCTCTCCCTCCCTCTCTTTTTCTTGCTCTTTCTCTCCCTCTCTTTTTCTTGCTCTTTCTCTCCCTCTCTTTTTCTTGCTCTTTCTCTCCCTCTCTTTTTCTTACTCTTTCTCTCCCATCCTCTCTTTTTCTTGCTCTTTCTCTCCCTCCCTCTCTTTTTCTTACTCTTTCTCTCCCATCCTCTCTTTTTCTTACTCTTTCTCTCCCATCCTCTCTTTTTCTTGCTCTTTCTCTCTCTCCCACTCTTTTTCTTGCTCTTTCTCTCCCATCCTCTCTTTTTTTTGCTCTTTCTCTCCCATCCTCTCTTTTTTTTGCTCTTTCTCTCCCATCCTCTCTTTTTTTTTGCTCTTTCTCTCTCTCCCACTCTTTTTCTTGCTCTTTCTCTCCCATCCTCTCTTTTTTTTGCTCTTTCTCTCCCATCCTCTCTTTTTTTTGCTCTTTCTCTCCCATCCTCTCTTTTTCTTACTCTTTCTCTCCCATCCTCTCTTTTTCTTGCTCTTTCTCTCTCTCCCTCTCTTTTTCTTACTCTTTCTCTCCCATCCTCTCTTTTTTTTGCTCTTTCTCTCCCTCCCTCTCTTTTTCTTGCTCTTTCTCTCCCTCTCTTTTTCTTGCTCTTTCTCTCCCTCTCTTTTTCTTGCTCTTTCTCTCCCTCTCTTTTTCTTGCTCTTTCTCTCCCTCTCTTTTTCTTACTCTTTCTCTCCCATCCTCTCTTTTTCTTGCTCTTTCTCTCCCTCCCTCTCTTTTTCTTGCTCTTTCTCTCCCTCTCTTTTTCTTGCTCTTTCTCTCCCTCTCTTTTTCTTGCTCTTTCTCTCCCTCTCTTTTTCTTACTCTTTCTCTCCCTCTCTTTTTCTTGCTCTTTCTCTCCCTCCCTCTCTTTTTCTTACTCTTTCTCTCCCATCCTCTCTTTTTCTTACTCTTTCTCTCCCATCCTCTCTTTTTCTTGCTCTTTCTCTCTCTCCCACTCTTTTTCTTGCTCTTTCTCTCCCTCTATTTTTCTTGCTCTTTCTCTCCCTCTATTTTTCTTGCTCTTTCTCTCCCTCTCTTTTTCTTGCTCTTTCTCTCCCTCCCTCTCTTTTTCTTGCTCTTTCTCTCCCTCCCTCTCTTTTTCTTGCTCTTTCTCTCCCTCCCTCTCTTTTTCTTGCTCTTTCTCTCCCTCCCTCTCTTTTTCTTGCTCTTTCTCTCCCTCCCTCTCTTTTTCTTGCTCTTTCTCTCCCTCCCTCTCTTTTTCTTGCTCTTTCTCTCCCTCCCTCTCTTTTTCTTGCTCTTTCTCTCCCTCCCTCTCTTTTTCTTGCTCTTTCTCTCCCTCCCTCTCTTTTTCTTGCTCTTTCTCTCCCTCCCTCTCTTTTTCTTGCTCTTTCTCTCCCTTTCTCTCTTCTTCACTCACTTTATCCCTTTCTCTCTTCGCTATATCCCCTTCTCCCCCCCCTCTACCCTCTCCTTTTTCTCCCTACCTCTACCCTCTCCTTTTTCTCCCTACCTCTACCCTCTCCTTTTTCTCCCTACCTCTACCCTCTCCTTTTTCTCCCTCCCTCTACCCTCCTTTTTCTCCCTCCCTCTACCCTGTCCTTCTTATCCCTCCCTCTACTCTCTCCCTTTCTCTTTTTTAAAAGTAAAACTTTTTCCTTTTTTCATTTCATTTCAGCTTTTGTGCAGAAATGAAAATATTTTTGAAATCCTGCAATCAATGTAAGTACACAATATTATTTTTTAAATTTACACGCTTTTAAAAGTTACATGATTTTTTAAATTATTTTGTTTTTAAATTTTTTTATGTTTTTAAATTTTTTTATGTTTTTAAATTTTTATATGCTTTTAAATTTTTTTTGTTTTTAAATTTATGTTTTTAAATTATTTTATGCTTTTATGCTTTTAAATTATTTTGTTTTTAAATTATTTTGTTTTTAAATTATTTTATGCTTTTAAATTATTTTGTTTTTAAATTATTTTGTTTTTAATTATTTTGTTTTTAAATTATTTTGTTTTTAAATTATTTTGTTTTTAAATTATTTTATGCTTTTAAATTATTTTATGCTTTTAAATTATTTTATGCTTTTAAATTATTTTATGCTTTTAAATTATTTTGTTTTTAAATTATTTTTTGTTTTTAAATTATTTTTTGTTTTTAAATTATTTTATGCTTTTAAATTATTTTATGCTTTTAAATTATTTTATGCTTTTAAATTATTTTATGCTTTTAAATTATTTTGTTTTTAAATTATTTTGTTTTTAAATTATTTTGTTTTTAAATTATTTTATGCTTTTAAATTATTTTGTTTTTAAATTATTTTGTTTTTAAATTATTTTGTTTTTTAATTATTTTAGTTTTTTTTATTTTACACGTTTTTTTAAAATTCATTTTGTATTTATTTTAAACGTTTATTTATTTTAGATGTTTTTTTATTTCATTTTAGATGTTTTTTCGTTTATTTAAGATGCATCAGCCAAAGAACATGGATCAGACAAACAGATGGCTTCAAAATCTTGTGCCCTCTCGATGGTGCGTCAACTGTATCACATGGGTCTCATTAAAGCCTTTAAGAATAAAAACAATCAGACAGAAACCAATCAGGTAAGAGGTTCACATGTACTAACCCCCACACAACCACATACTGATCCCTCCCCTCTCGACAATCGCCAATTTGGGACCATATCTACAAGTACACTATGTAAGCAGAGAGATGTTTGTTCATATTACATTTAAACTTCTATATGTTAGTACAGATTGGAGTGAATTCCATAAAAAAAGTGTGGTGCTTATTTAAATTGCCACTTATGGCGATAAACAAAAACAAAGAAAAACTACTTGTCACGGAATGAAGATGGTAGATTCCAGAAATCACAAAAATTGATCAAGTTTGTTTTTTTTATTTTTGAAAAAACAAATTTGCTGTTTTTATTTACAAATAAGTGATGGCCGAAATCATTTTAATATTCTTCAAATTTTGTTTTTAATTTATATAAAATGACTTTTCTAAAATAATATTTAAAAATTTTATTTTCTGAAAATAAAAATATAAAAAATTACACATTATGTTTATAAATTATTGCTTAGTTTTAAAACGTACACTTCAGTTGTTTTTCTAAATTATCCAAAAAAAACAACAAAAAAAATTGAAATGAAAGTCGGTTGTCTGCCCTTGATTTTACCATAATTTTTTTCCTCATTTTTTTTTTTTCTTCTTATAATCATCAACCCCAAGACTTTCATGCTGTTCATTTCTATCTCTTTGACCTTATTCTGTCTGTGTCATCCCAAATTGGCGATTGCCGAGAACGCATGTACTAGTTTACAAATATAGAAAAACAAAACAACGTAAACTCACAAAGAAAATCAACTTTTGTAAGTGTACTGGGGTAGTTAACACCCCCTATATCTATGATAGTATGGATTCGTCTGGCACTATGTAAGCTTCACATTTCTGCACAAACATTAGTCATATGAAAAGTAAATTTTTGCCAGAACAGATTTTCTGGGATAACTCTGGTTGCTCCCCTTAGAGGCATTATAGGGGTAAAATTGCCCCCAAATCATTCATCCGTTCATCCGTTTGCACTTCTGGAAATTTTTCACTCGTCCAGATTTTATTGAAATTTTTCACAGGCCTGGATGTTTTATATATAATATATAAATATTATTATATATTATATACTAGCAGGGGTTCCCGATGTTGCCTGGGTGTTTTGGAGGTGTAAAAGAAAAATAAAAGTTTTGGTAGGAAGGTAAGCTCGAACCTGAAGCCTTGACATGAAGGTGGAAAAGAAAGGGAAAAAAGACTGGTATCTTACCCGCTCGGCCATGTAGGGAGAGGAATGAAAATCATTTTAATTTAACGATTAAAAATACAGGTTAATGAGGTCAAACATCACGCCATACGGGAATGAAATTAACTCTGGCTGCAAGCCAGTTTCTGCATTTCCCTCAAAGATATTGGGGAAAACCAGCTCCCATTGTCCATATGAATAGCGATTGTCTTATATAAGGGGTTTCCCCCGCATTGATCAAACCTCATTGCTATTCTGGACGTCTCTGTCACGAGTGACAGGGAGGTGTGTTATGCTCCGGATTCAGTTTCACTTTTTTTATTCTGAAAAGCCAAACAAACACGCGTAGACCAAGAAATATCGTAAAAATAGCGTGTAAAAGTCACCGAAATTAAAGATACACCTCGTTTTGTAAATCGTAGATATTATAATCTAGATAGTATATAAAAAGTTTTAAGAATGAGTGACCACCCCGAACGCCCCACCGAAAAAAAGCCTTTGTCGGACATTCACAAAAAGTGCACACACTAACACACATTTTTCCTTTTCTATATATAGACTAGTGGGGGGTACCCGGTGTTGCCCGGGTGTTTGGAGGTATGTGTGTTAAAAAAAAAACGTTGGCCGGGTGTTTGGAAGTGTAAAAAAAAATAAGTTTTAGTAGGAAGGTAGGATTGAACCCCGAAGCCTTGATGCGAAGGTGGAAAGGAAAGGCAAAAAAGCCAGGCACCTAACCATCTTGGCCATGAGGGGAGAGGAATTGATAAGCGTGTTAAGTTAAGGGTTATAAAGTAAAATATACAGGTGCGAGGAAGTGGCGTGATGTTTGACCTAGTTTTGCGCTGCAAGCCAGTTACTGTTTCCCCCCGCCACATCATTCGTTTTCTGAAGACACGACGAGCTGGTAAAAGTCAGGCAAATTAGACACACACGTGACCCCTGTTCTTAAGTCGTAGATATTACAATTTAGACGTGATATAAAAAGTGTTCAGAAGGAGCAAGCCGACCGAGAAGGCCGACGAAAAAAGCCTTTTGTAGACATACACAAAAAGCGAACATACATACATACACACACACATTTTCGCTTTTATATATATATAGATAATTGCTTTTATATTAAAATATTTAAATGTTAACTTTTTTGTTTCTTCATAGGTCCCATTATATGAGGTTGCAGTAAGTCCAGAAGTGGAAGTTTGCATTGACAAAGCTCTCAATGCTTGGAACATCAATCCAGTTCAAGTGGTCAGTGAATTATGACACAGAATCATTTTCTTCTTTTAACGCTAACGATGTTTAGTGCATTATTAAATTTTTAATTTTTACTTTTTCTTTCTCATGCTGAGGTCGATATCTTTTATTTTATGGCTGTATCAGGTAATCTATAAATTGTGCAGTTTTCCCCTATTTGTTAATCACTGTAACTCTGTATATTGTTTTTTAACCCTTTATGACCTGGTTGAACTAATTCATTCAGTCATAAATAAATGAATATAACAACATAAATAATTCAAACACGCCTTGTACGTATTAGTTCAGTATCTGGGTAGATGCCACATACCTCCAGATTGCAACCGTCACACATTCAGTCGCCATATGTCTTGGAGAATGGAGGATTTTGTTTGTTGTCATAAACTTTTTTCAAACACTATGGATAATAATCAAAGTAAGTTTATGAAATACAAAAATTCTCAGTGGTATGACGTTTCTGAATTTTTTAGATGAGGAATGGTTATTCATATTATTTGGATTCATTGGACTACTGTTCTCATCTTTGCTTCATTGTCATATTTTTTTTTTAATTTTTTATTTTTAAATTTAAAAAAATTTTATTTTTGTTTTGTAATTTTTTTTTTTTAATTTTCAAAAATTTTCAAAAAAAATTTTTATTTTTTGTTTTTTATATTTTTTATTTTTTTAATTTTTTTTGTAAATTTTTGTTTTAATTTTTATTTAAAAAAAATTTTTTTTCAATCAATTACCTTCCTTCTATTACATTAAACCTCTGTGTTTTTTTTATTTATTTTTCTTCTCCAAATTATTTGTTTTATTTTCTAAATACTAAACTACACCCTCTAATTCTAGCTTATATTTATATGTCCCAACTATATCCTCTTCAATCTACAATAGTTTCGTATAAGTTTTGTTTACATCTCCGATCTCATAATTGACTTTGTTTCATATTTCATTTTTAAGAAGGAATTGTAATTAAAAGTTTAATTTTAAATAGATTGTCTCCCGGCATATGCTGCTTCTTTGAGTCGTCTTACTCTCCACTGTTATTTTCTGTCTATAATTTTTTTACTTAATCCCATAATGAAAGATGGTTTCCCTTTTCCCTCCAAATATGGTCAGCTATACCCGATTTTTCAATCACTCCATGTATTACGGCTTTTCGACGTTCTTCTAGGCGGTTTATCTGGAGCCTATCTAGGAACATTACTCTTCTCAACTAGGTTGTTCTCAGCATGATTCCTAGTTGTCACGCAGGATGAACTTCCCAAATGTTACTACATTCTCTTTGCCAAAGTATCTGTTAGTTGAAGATCGCCACAAGAACGATACCTATAAAGAATAAAGGGATTTTTTTCTCAAGGTTACGTTGTTCTCTGTTTTGTTTTGTACAAATTATGCCTGAGCATATTAACACGGTTACCTCATGATAAACATGACTCTTTGCCATGTACGGGTTCATTACAAAGCGATTAACTATAGGCTGTAACTACTCAAGAATACTTTGAGACACATCCCAGACGTCCGACTCCTTTCACAGATCTCCGGCTCCTTTCACAGACCGCCGACTGCTTTCACAGACTTCCAACTGCTTTCCAAACTCCCGACTGCTTTCACAGACTTCCAACTGCTTTCCAAACTCCCGACTGCTTTCACAGACTTCCAACTGCTTTCCAAACTCCCGACTGCTTTCACAGACTTCCAACTGCTTTCCAAACTCACGACTCCTTTTACAGACCTCCGACTCCTTTCACAGACCTCCGACTCCTTTCACAGACCTCCGACTGCTTTCACAGACTTGCGACTCCTTTCCAAACTCCCAACTCCTTTCGCAGACCTCCGACTCCTTTCACAGACCTCCGACTGCTTTCACAGACTTGCGACTCCTTTCCAAACTCCCAACTCCTTTCGCAGACCTCCGACTCCTTTCGCAAACCTCCAACTCCTTTCAAAAACCTCTGTTTCTTACCCAAACCTCCAACTCCTTCCACAAACCTCTGACCACAACTCTGGTTAATGGCCATGACCTTTTCATGATCGACTCTTGCCGATAATTTAAGTAATTCCCAAAATATGTAAAAGTTTCTTTTTTTACTTTCTTCATTTCAGCCTTTATGTTGCAAGGAAGCACTTTCTTTAATAACTCATACTCAACCAAAGGAGTTGGTTTCGGCACCAAACAAAAAACAAAAAGAGGTCGTATTTTGGTCTCCACCACAACCTGACTGGAATCCTTGGAAAAACTGTAACATCAATGAAGGACCCTTGTTACATGTAAAATAAAAAAAACTCCTTTTTATTATGCTATTTGACATTTTTTTTAATATTCAAGGCCATCCCTATAAGAGGCCGAGAGACCTCACATTTGGAGTTTTTTTTTTTTGTTTGTTTTATTGTACATTTTTTCCAGTTAATTTACTTGTATGCTCCATCCTTTATTCCAATGGTATCATGAAGGTGACAAAACTTCCGAACAGACTCAATATGGTCGCCATTTAAATGTCATTTCACGTAACATGTGGCAGTTAAGCAAAATTCAAACAGCAAAAACAGTTATTTAAATCCAGTTAAATTTTATAAATATTCAATTTTTTTTCAAACAACAAACAAGAGAAACAGTAATCTCAGTTCTGCTTTATATAAAAAATATTTGTGCCCCCTGTATTCGCAATCTTCAAGGTGTTCACATCTAGGGAAAATGCATATGTTAAGGCCTAAAATTGCACTGTTTGTTCATTTTCACCAGAATTTTATTTCCCCTGGGGATTTGGGACGCTAAATGGGGGGGGGGGCAGATGTTGAACTTAGTCATCTATTTTTTTATGCCTCGTTCACTGTGCACTCATGGGGGACCATGCATGCTTCACTTGTTTTGTATGTTATCAAAATTGCAAATAAAGACTAATTTTTATCTGTATAATTTTATTAATTTGTTTGCATACTTTTCAATAATGCCCTTTTCTTCTATTTTATTTCTATAAATCGTTTCACAATAGAAATACTGAAGAACAATAAAAGTGGAGGAACTGATTCCAGTAGTACTACACTGGAGGTTCGGAAGTACATAAGCTGACTATAAGCCTGGTCAGTAATAACAGGAGCACCCTGATTTTACATCATCCATTCCTATATCTTGCAATCACCTACTCCACCCTGTGCTCCAGTTGTGTCACTAAACTAACAAAACTCTTGTAATAATACTAATACACTCGCACATAGCTTTAACTTTTTTTCTCCTTTATTAAACCACAAGCATTGGTACCCGGCGTTGCCCGGGTGTCAAGAGGTGGTATAGTAAGGTTTATTGAACAACCAACCTGAAAAACACCCGTCTAGCTGAAACCACTGTCAGTAATTTTCCCCACTCTTTATCTGTGCCTAAATCAAAACGTAGATTCCATGAACAAAGCTTCTTTCTTAGAAGTGCATGCCTGTGGAACTCTCTTCCGTTTGTCTGTTTTCCACCTGATTACAATTTGGATGTCTTCAAGTCCAACATAAACAAGTTCCTGATAAACCGCCCCTTAAGTAAGACACTTTATCGGATCTCCATTACTAACGATTACTACGATATTGTCCCATTGATTACTGTACAAAAAACCCTTATCCCCGAGTGGCTTCTGGTCCTTGATAAGTGGTGGCTTCCATGTAAAAAAAAAAACAAAAAATAAAAAAAACTTAGCCGCAGTAGCCAGGCTTGAACCTGTAATGCGAAAGAGAAAAAGGAGGTGAAAAAAAAAAGCAAACGTATTAGCTCTCTCACCCACGGCGCACTTGTGACATCACAAGCTTTCGAAATAATGTCTTTTAAGCATGTTGATATCACTAGGCGTGAATTACTTGCAAAAATGTAGATGCAAAAACTGACCCCCTCCTTGCAAAAAAAAAAAAAAAAAACGGGCCCAGAATTCAAAGAATTAATATTTTTGGCTAATTTTTGGATATTTGTCATCAGAGAGATCGATCTTTCTAACAATACCAATTTTGTCAGTATTCGTTGCATGTGTCGAAAGTTTTTGGCAGATAGACACACACACACACACACACACATTTTCCCTTTTATATAATAGATGGTTATAAAACCGTTAGCAATAGACAGAAGCTACTAAGCTAATTAGGGAATGCATAAAACTAAGAAACATCACGATAGTTAACTGATACAGAACTCCAAAACTGTGACAGTGATACATGTTTATTCACACAATTCTGAGGCGGCACGTTCAGGATTGCAGAACACAGTGCAAACACCATTGTGCTTATGCAGAGGGTCTAATGTGAATATATAAAACATCACAGGTTTGGTCTGTCCAGCTGCAGCACAGGACAATATTTAAGCATTGCGGTGGAGAACTATGAAATAATCTGTAGGCAACAGAAGCAACTGTTATTTTCCGGCGAGTAGGCAGTATCATATACTCTAAAGGGGACAGATTCGAGGCAGGGAATATGTAGCATATATCTGACTAGCCTGGGTGCCCGGGTGTTTGTAGGTGTGTGTTGAGCAAAAAAAAAAGGTTGTAGTAGGCAGGTAGGCCATGACATGACAGGCAGAAAAGAAAGTGGAGGTGTGTATAAGGGTATTGGTTCAGCAAAAAGAAAAGGAAAATTTTGAGCGTAAAAAAAAATAAAAGTGGTAGTAGATAGGCAGGCTTGTGAAGGAGGAAAAGAAAGTGAAAAAAAAAAAAAGTGACACATTAGTTGTTGCGTTCATCGCCAGACTGGAAGTGATGTAGGTTTAAATTAAGGCTAGATAATTGGAAAGAGGTGATGACTTTCAAAAATATCGGCGAAAAAAGCGATCCCCCCCCTCCCTTTAGAAAAGTGCCCAGTTGAGGGTAAAGGAATTAATATTTGTCGTCCGAAGGGTCGAGCTTCAAAATGATACCGATCTTGTGAAAATTCGTTACCTCTGTTGAAAGTTTTTGTGAGGCATGCATACATACATACAAACATTTAAACAGATTTTTGCCCTTTATATTAAAGACTAGCGCAGGGTACCTGGCGTTGCCTGTGAGTTTGGAGGTGTGTGTGTTGGAGGGGGGCGGGATAGATCAAAACAACCCTGTTAAAAAAAAAAAAAACGTTGGCCGGGTGTTTGGAGGTGTAAAAGAAAAAAAAAGTTTTAATAGGAAGGTAGGCTTGAACCCCTGAAGCCTTGACGCGAAGGTGGAAACGAAATGAAAAAAAAACCTGAGACCTAACCATCTTGGCCACGAGGGGAGACGGAGTGATAAGTGTTATAAGTTAACGTTTATGAAGTGAAATATACAGCTGCCAGAAAGTTAAGTCGCATGATGTTTGACCTAGTTTTGCGCTGCAAGTCAGTTTCTGTTTCCCCCCCTCCAAAAAAAAACGTGAACAATGGCTTAAATAACCCTGCTTCAATATTAAAATTTAAAAAATCGAAAAAAAAAAAGACATCTCACACCACGATTCGAACCCAAAATGTTTAGATAATGAAGCCGCTCTCTAAGTAACTGAGCTAAGACGACGTCAACGAAATTGTGTTGTTTTTTCAAATATTAAATCAGGTGACAACGTCGTATGACGCATGCGTCATGAGAGGACGGTTTTTGCTGACCTCCCCCTGTAGAAAAGTGATGATTTTAGGGTGAAGGAATTAACGTTTTTGGCCAATTTTTCGATATTTGTCGGGCGAAGGTTGGAAGTTTAAAATGATATCAATCTGGCGAAAATCCATGACCTGTGTTGAAAGTTTTTGCGAGACATACAAACACACGTACATACATACATACATACAAATGTACATTTTCGCTTTTATATATATAGATAGATGGCACGATGCTGTAGACTCTTCTATTTCTTTACTATACTCCCGGGCAACACTAGATTGATTAAGTTCCCTGAACTTAATCTAATCCTACCTCTTGCAATTCAACATATTTATGCATATTTGGTGCTTGTTTGATTTTCACACACTACGCTCCCAGGCAGTGCAAAGTAACAATGTATTTTATTATATTTTTAGGCAACAATGGAGCAAATCAGCGAGGATGTCAACAGGTCACTTGTAGAACAAAAGGGCAATAATAAGAAACCACAAACAGTAAGTGGTCGTCATCGTACAAGGTGTCGCAGCAAATGTGCATCAGTTTCCGCATTCAAGTGTTTTCTTTAAGATTTCAGCTATTTTCAGCATTACAATCTGTTGTATAGTCCCAGTCTTCCCCCTGATTCCAATTTCTCCTCGTCTTTTATCCATGTTATTTGGGACTGTTCCTAGTGCTCCTATTGTTGGTATTATATTGATATTATTATAGGGTGATATAAAATTATATACTAGGAGGTTCTCTTTCCTATGATACCTGAATATGGCAAAACTAAAGTATATTATAAATATTAAAGAATTAATATTTATAAAGTAATCTCAACCAGATGTAAAAGCTTGATAAAACCAAATAGGAGATAGAGCTTATAATAAGAGCAAACAGTTAATAAAACATGTTAAAAAAAACACTTTGAAAAAGAGTTAAAAACATATTTAATCTGAAAAGGAAACGCTTGATAAGTAGATAGTCCTTAATCCGTGGAGTTTCGAAGAAATACTTTACTTCTCATCAGAGAGTAGGAATTAGCAAAATGCGGGATCGGATTTTGCATACAAAATATCAAGTGCTTCCTTTTCAGATTAAATATGTTTTTAACTCTTTTTCAAAGTGTTTTTTAACATGTTTTATTAACTGTTTGCTCTTATATATATATACTGTATTAACAAAACCAATTATGGCGTTTGAAAATTTTTCACATAACCAGCATTTCTTCAGACTTCTTGAATAAAAAACACTTTGATAATAGAACATCGTTTAAAGAAAATTCCCTTAACGGAAATGAAGCATGCGAAAACATTTACCCTGGAGGCATCCTCCGTCAAAAGCCAATTCAGTGAAGCAGAGGGAATATGATGAAGAAAAAGGTGATTTCACGTGAATGTTATCAAGTAAGATCTTTGACTTACTTGCAGTTTCATCAAATACTTTTGTATGCAAAATCCGATCCCGCATTTTGCTAATTCCTACCCTCTGATGAGAAGGAAAGTATTTCTTCAAAACTCTGCGGATTAAGGACTATCCACTTATTAAGTGTTTCCTCTTCAGATTAAATATGTTTTTAACTCTTTTTCAAAGTGTTTTTGTAACATGTTTTAACTATTTGCTCTTATTATAAGCTCCATCTCCTATTTGGTTTTATCAAGCTTTTACATCTGGTTGAGATTACTTTATAAATATTAATTCTTTAATATTTAAAATATACTTTAGTTTTACCATCTTGGATCATTTTGGTAAACTTAATTGTAATTTTTATTTTATATATATATATATATATATATATACTAGCAGGGGTGACACGTTCACTTTTATATATATATATATATATATATAAATATATATATATATATATATATTTCTTTTGCTTTATTCTACTTTTGGTGTTATATATCCAAGCTATAATATAAAATCAAATATTCCAAATCAATGTTTGGTGCATTTTAGGTCAGGAAGCTATATCTTCAGACAGCCTGATCTGGTGCAAGAGAAATGGTCTATTGATGGCAACTTCGGATTATGAATTCGTAATAGTTGCCACAAGGTCAGATAATTCAATATCGTCAGAAAATTATTTGGATTTCAGCTTTTTTTGTCATTGATTATTTATGTGTGATTTTTTTGTTTTTTGTTTAATTATTAAAGTTTTCGGTACTTATGCGGAATAATGACTGGTATTGTACTTTTATTTTTTTTTTGTTAATGATGGCAAATTTTTTCCATAAAAAATATATTATTTCTCTTATTACAATGAAAAATTAATTGAAAAAATGAAAACAATATTATGACATTATGACAACGTTATATTACAACATTATTATGACATATTATTATGCACATTATATAGACATGGCAGTATGACATATTATGACATTATGACAACGTTATATTACAACATTATTATGACATATTATTATGCACATTATATAGACATGGCAGTATGACATATTATGACGACGTTATATTATGACATTATTTTGTCGTTGATTATTTATATGATTGGTTTCTTTTTTTTCTTTTTTTTTTATATAATTATTAAAGTTTTTGATATTTATGCGGAATAATGGCTGTGCTTTTGTAAATTTTTTTTTTTTGCAAATGATTGTAAATTTTTTCCATAATAAATATATTACTTCTCTTATTACAATGAAAAATTAATTGAAAAAATGAAACAATATTATTACGACATTATGACATATTATTATGCACATTATATAGAAATTATAACATTATTATGATATTATGACATATTATTATGCACATTATATAGAAATTATAACATTATTATGATATTATGAAATATTATTATGCACATTATATAGAAATTATAACATTATTATGATATTATTTATATGCTTGATTTCTTCTTTTTTGTTTAATTATTAAAGTTTTCGGTACTTATGCAGAATAATGACTGTGCTATTGTAATTTCTTTTTTTTTTTTTTTTTGCAAATGATGGCAAATTTTTTCCATAAAAAATATATTATTTCTCTTATTACAATGAAAAATTAAATGAAAAAATGAAAACAATATTATGACATTATGACAACGTTATATTACAAAACAATATTATATTTGTTATGAAAACAATATTATATTTGTTATGAAAACAATATTATATTTGTTATGAAAACAATATTATATTTGTTATGAAAACAATATTATATTTGTTATGAAAACAATATTATATTTGTTATGAAAACAATATATTTGTTATGAAAAAATATTATATTTGTTATGAAAAAAAATATGATTAATGATTATCAGACAGTTTTTATAAAACTTTAAGAAAATTAAAATTCCAGTAAAAAAAAAAAAAACTCATTGTAAGGTAATTTTCATGAATAACAAAAAAAAAAATGTTAATTTTTTTAATGATTCTTTTTCTTTATGATATTTTTTTGTTCAAATCAAGATAAATATTTATTTTTTTATAGTAAACCAATGACACAAATGTTTCTTTTAATGACATAATTTCATTGGCGCAGCGTTTTGGAACCTTTTGGCATTTTACGTAAACTACCCAGAAAATTACGATGATAGCGTGGTCCTTATTCTACAAAAGTTTCCACTAAAATTTAATTTTGTTGTTGTTTCACTTGTGTTTTTCAGACGCTGAATCCTGGTGCTATGTTCCCCATCCAAAATTCCAAAGATCACATTTTTCGTGTCATCAAAGCCAACCAAGTTGTACTCATCCGAGGTGAAACAGGATGTGGCAAATCAATGCAGGTATCTATGTTATAATGTACCTGGTGTGGTATTCATCCTGATAAATCAGAGTGTGGTCAGAAGAGAAACGCATGCCAGATAAAATGGTCATATGGTAGCAAGAGACTTTTTTAAGCCGTGCTGAAAATAACGGTATAAAAAAACTTTTCTGGAAAAATGGTCGGATCTTTCTATCGATCCGGTAGATATCTCACTGCTGATGCTATTCTCTATCTATATAAGAGCCAGGTACGTCCAAGGATGGAATACTGTTGCCACATCTGGGCAGGAGCTGCTTTAAAGGACTTGGCCTGCCTTGATAGAGTTCAAAATAGACTTCGTAGCCTCGTAGGAGATGTCCTTTTCTCTTCCTTGCAACCTCTATCTCACAGAAGAGATGTTGCGAGTTTGTCTCTGATGTATCGTTATTTTCATGGAAAGTGTTCGACTGAGCTTCAATCTATGGTCCCCCCTCGCCAAACTTTCACAAGAAACACTCGTCTAGCTGTAAACACTATCACTAATTTCCCCCACTCTTTATCTGTGCCTAAACCTAAACGTAGATTCCATGAAAAAAGCTTCTTTCTAAGAACTGCACACCTGTGGAATTGTCTTCCGTTTTCCTGCTTTCCAGCTAACTGCAGTATGGTTGTCTTCAAGTCTAATGTAAACAAGTTTTTTGATGAGCCGTTCCATATAAGTTAACAAACTTACCGAATTTCCATTACTAACGATTACTATATTGTCCAATTTCTACTGTACACTCTTTGACCCTTATCCTCGAGTGGCCTCTTGGCCTTGATAAGTGGTGATGCTTATGTAAAAAAAAACAAAAAAAAGAAGACATGTCCATCGTGTAAATAATAATATCTACATCTAAGTCATTATAATTTATACATAGAATAAAATGTCCTTTTCCCTTGAAAACTTAACAAATAATCAAACCTTATGCACATACTTGGCCTTCGAGACAAGATCAAAGTGTAGTATCTGTTCTTCAGATGCTGCACTTCAATTTCTTGTTCTCTGTCAGTGGAGGAGAAATCCTTCACGACTGAGACAATTTTGATTTTTGTTCCTTTTCTCCAAATTAAAAAAAACGACCCTGGTGTCTAACTCTGTCCCATGGGGAGGCATTATAAATAGGAACCTTATGCACATAACTGAACACTATCGCCACTTCCTTTAGCCTGTTTCAGGAAAAATGCTTTTACATTTTTAGTCATTACAAAAATTATTATATTTATTCCATGATGACCACCTCTCCCAAATTCATCTTCTCAAAAGGGGGTAGAAACCATTTTCCCCTCCCTATAAAATATATACTAACATGCCACCGCTTAACACCAGATCAGCATTTTACATAAGGGAAACAATTTCAGTGAACTGCTATGTTGCAATAGTTTTGATATCTAATGGGAGATATGATCTCTGAAAGTTGGGAGACGTTATTAATAAACACTGCTGATAAGACTAGACGAATCAAATTGGACAATGTTCTGCTAGCAACTAATCAGAAACTAGAATTGCTCCATAAATTTGAATCTTTTTAGCATTCCAGCACATAATTTTTTTTTGTGTCAACACAAAAAGGATCTTTTGCTCTTTGCTTACAAAATTATAAAGTCCAGGACCTATACAGAACAGCTACCCACTGAAACTTCTTGATATCCAGGACTTGTATAGATTAGCTAGCCATCAGAAACTCTTCTGAAATTAAACATGTCTTCCAATTCATAATTCTGATATTTCAATTCTTTAATCCTGACTGCTCGTGATTTCTTTATTGACAATTTCTTTTTCTCTTTAGGTTCCTCAGTTCATTCTAGAAGGTATGATTGCAGAAGGTAAAGGTGCCGACTGTAGCATCATTGTCACTCAGGTAAGTGTTTTCACCTGCAAAACAAAATTAGTTTGACTGGCGTGTTTCGATTTGTTTGTATCAGTATTTTTCATCTTGGATGTTTGTTGTTGATTTAGAATTAAACCGATTTTCAAGACAAAAATACAGAAAAATCTTTGAAAAAACTTTTTGAAGTACTAGCAAAGATACTCGCGCTTCATGCTTTACTTAGCTGTATGCTCGGGTACCCACTTTTGTGGGCACCCTTGCAGTAAGTGGATGTTGTAAAGAGCAACTATTGCTTAAGGTGTTTAAAATTTTTAACTACCTCCTGAAGTAACTGAGGGTGATCTGATTGAAATTCACAAAGAAGTTGGCCAGCGTGATGGTGGCAGCCCTGGGATGGTGGCAAACTCAAACTTGGTGCGCACCATCCCTAGGTGTAGAATCAGGTGGTCTGTGTCCTGGAGAGCTTCGTTGTACTTTGGGCAGATTGGGGAGTCTATTTACCTCTAACTGTTTATTTACTGCAGTCTTGCAGTGTTTTGTTCTGGTCCGGTTTGTGACTACCCACTGTTTCCTACTATTCGTAACAAAACCAGAAAGGCGCAAAGTTGGGTCTTCAATGATGCCCCCTCTTTTGGGAGTATTGTTTCTCTATTCCTCCTTCCCTGTCTCAACTGGATCGGATTTTTTTTTTTTTTCTTTTTTCTTTTTTTTTTTTTTTCTTTTTTTTTTTTTTTCTTTTTTTTTTTTTTTTTTTTTTTTTTGAGTTGTAGAAGGACTTTCAGAACTTGAGTGTGGAGGCATCTGAGGCATCTTTTAAAATGCGTTGAATTGGTAAGTCCCTGGTGTCCTCTTCAACGTTTCGAATCCAAGTTTGATTCCATGACCTTAGCCTTTGACTTTGAAAATGGTGTGCAACATCCCTAGATTGGAGATCATCACCATGTCGGGTTTGGTCCTGATCGGTCCAGTGGTGTGTGGTGTAGAAGAGTATATATATACATAGGCTATGACTTTAATCTTGAAAAATGGTGTGCACCATATTAGGTAGGGGATGGGGGGGGGGCGGCATCATCGTTCCAGGTTTGGTCACAATCGGTTCAGTGGTGTACATACAAACACACACAAAAGCTACAGCTTTTTATATATATATATATATATATATATATATATATATATATATCGTAAGTTATAAAATATATATGGCACTTAAGCTACGCAGAATATTCCACGTTTCATCCACGCTAGGATTCATCAGGCTTATGCCGTGGATGAAACGCAGAATATTCTGTGTAGCTTAAGTGCCATATATATTTTATAACTTACTACCTAGCTCTACCTACGTATTGAGCACTGTTGAATTAAATACTTAAAGTGTACGCATAAATTAATACTTTTGTATATTAATTTATGTGATTAAATTAAGTAAACATATATAAAGGGTGTCCACAAAGTCTGACTATATTATGTAGCCAGACTTTGTGGGCACCATGTGTGTGTGTGTATATATATATATATATATATATATATATATATATATATAAAATTATTACTATAATTTTTTTAATACCTATGGACATTAATGTTTCATCCTTTCAGAAATCTATCAATGCAGGGAGTTATGATTACAGCTGGTTAGGAGATTCGAACCTGGCCACAAAACCATCTGACTCTATAAGCAAGGAACAAGTCTGGCTACATAATCTACACGGTGCCCACAAAGGCTGCCTACATAATGTAGTCAGACTTTGTGGACACCCTGTATATATATATGTCTCGGAAGTAGAGTGAAAAGCATATCTTATTTTTCTTTTATTAATATTATTGGAATCTTTTCTTTTTTCCTTGTACACATTTTTGTGAATTATTCCATGAATTTCTGCCTTTGGATTATTATGGACCATTTTCTTCCAATTACGGGATTTCCTTGGATTTTACTTGTACAAATGGAAATTCTTTTAACTTTCTTTAAGTTTTACATTTGGATTTTACCGTCACTGGATTTTTATCTTCCACCAGACTATCCATTCATGTGTAATCACCTTTTTCTTCACCATATTCCCTCTGCTTCACTTTTTTTGTTTTCAAGTAAGATCTTTGACTTACTTGTTGTTTCATCAAATACTTCTGCATGCAAAATCCGATCCCGCATTTTGCTAATTCCCACCCTCTGATGAGAAGGAGAGTATTTCTTCGAAACTCTGCGGATTAAGGGTATCCATTTATCTAGTGTTTCCTTTTCAGATTAAATATGTTTTTAACTCATTTCAAAGTGTTTTTTTAACATATTTTATTAACTGTTTGCTCATATATATATATATATATATATATAATCTGTCACAGAATGAATATGTCATTTTAAAAAGCACGTAAATTGATCAAGTACTTTTAAAATTTTTTTTTAAATCAAATATGCACATCATAAATATTTTTCTGCAATGTTTCTATTTAAATAGGTTTAATTCTAAACAAACACCTGGCGTTATTCTCGGGATGTTTTAGTCGATGTAACCTCCAATCTTCTTCACGTGTACTTTATTTAACTCGGGAAATCTGCATGGAATTTTGAACTGAACTGTTTACATTTCTGAAATTTTGGATGTTTCAGCAAAATGTAACTGTTGTGGAGACGCCCACTAATTAGCATATGTGGGTGAAAAGATATAGATAAAGGTATCAAGTCAGCAAGACCGGGGAGCTGTGTTCTAAAGCCGGATAGGCAAGACACATGTGCCGGTTGCTCCATGAAAAACTTTAACACGCCCTCTGCGGGACAATCTTCCAACTGTAGTACAACTGCACCTTTGTAAATATGTATTATCGTTTCGTTTTAATATATTTGTTTTATCTGCGTTCGTGTCGTTATTGATACAGACACAACAGTAACTTTCAACTTTTTTTTCCGGCGTATCTTAGTTGAATGCAGGAATTTTTTTATCAAAAAGATTTTTTAACTGTTTTTATGCTTGTGAATTTTTTAGATAAGGATTCGTAACTTGCATTCTTTTGATTATTCAGACTACTGTTCTCAGTTTTTTTTAAAATTTATTTTTCATATTATTATCTGAATAACTTTACTCCCTGCTTCTCTATCACAAACCGAAGGTCGATGGAAAAAAATGGTCAAGGCATCTCCTCTCCTCCACCCCCTCTATACTTTTCTATTGACCTTTCTCCCTTCCGCCAAAAAGAATGACTGTTACAAAATAAATGTGATTATATTTGACCTATGGCAATGCTGAAAAAAATGCACCAGCTTTGCAGGTGTGTCTTGTGTAGTATCTGACTTTTAACCATGCACACACAAACAAACATCTGCGCTTTATATAATAGACTAACAGGGCTACCCAATTTTGTGTGGGACAAAATTCAATTAAAACTTCTATCTCTCTACCTCTCTCTATTCGTCTCTATCTTTCTCTCTCCTCCCACTCCCCAACCCCCTCTTTCTCCCTTATGCAGCCCATTACTCTTTTACTCTCTCTGGACACACACACGGACGCATGGACAACTTTCCTTTATATATTAGATTTCTCAAGAAATAAGTCACCATTTTCTTCCCAAATCAGTACATAAAAATGGCCGAAAAACAGTGGCCTGCAACGAAAACTGGCTCAGTTGACCTCCGAAGAATTTCTTTTCAATTACAAATATTATTTATCTGAGGAAACGCTGATAAAGAATATACCAACTTTGTGGATATTTCTTTTTACATTTCAAGGCAGTGCTACTTTCTTTTGTAGTTTTTTACTTTCACCTGGATATACATACACACAAACACATACAAATAGGCAACTGCTCCTACTCAGAATTGTCCAGTGAAATGTAAAAATTTTTATTGTATTTGTGCATTTTTTTTTAATTTTAAAATTATAATTTTAGTTATAAGGGAGACAACTCTTTTTACATTTTCAATTAAAAATATGTATTACTTCCCTTGCTGTTATTTTTTGTGATTAACTAAAAATGTTTTATTATATAGATTGCCAGACTAAATAATTTTTCTATTAAATAGCAGCAACGTTTTTTTTTTGTTTTTTTTGTTCCCCCGACAAAGGAGGGAGTGAACCTAATAATTCACTCGAGTTTCTCCATTTGTTTGTTCGCACTTTTATCAATAACAACACCTTGGATTTTTTCTAAATTTTGCACAAACATTAGTCATGGTGAAAGTAAATTTTTGCCAGAGCGGAATTTCCAGGATAACTCTCATTGCTACGCTAGAGGGGCATTATATGGTTAAAATTAGTAATTCACTCACGTTGGTCGGCTTGTTTTAATGCTTTTTCACCCTCAACAAGGCATATTGCCACTTGAATGTAAGGGGCTACTATTTGGGATCATATCTACAGGAGACTATAAGGAGTTGAGTAGCAAGATGTCTGTTCACAGGACATTTAAACTTCTGCTCATTAATACAGGCAGGGAAGCAGGAAACAGAGAGAAAATTCCAAAGTCCAGCAGTCTGAGGGAAGAAACTATTGGAGTAGAAGGCTTTCCGACATCTAGGGACCTTAACAGTGAAGGGGTGAGATCTTGTTGGTTGTTGGGTTGGTTGGGAATATGTATGTCGAGGGGGCACAAGTGCTTTTTGTCCATTTCTTTCTCTCTTTTCTCCTTCATTCACCCCCCTCTGTTTTTTTCTTCTTCCTCCTCCTCTTCTATGTCACATGATCAAATTTTGCTCACTGATTGGGCAAGCCTCTCCTTGTGAACCAAGTCTGCCACAAGGTGCATTTTTCAAGTTAAAAAATCAGTTGCTGTTCTCACACTGTGGATGAAAGAAGTTGCGGAAGAACAGGTTCAATATGTCATGGTTAACTGACATGTTTAATCGAGGTCTTGGGCAAAGAAAAGAGACCTTATATTTTGTGAACAGTTTTTCAGTCCTGACTAGACTGTAAAGTAGTTGAAAAGGAAGAATGGCTGATTCCTCCCAAGTATAGAAGGATTTTAAGTTAAACTTACCTAACTTTTGGAATGTGTCTCGGACGAAACTGAGTTGAAGGAAATTAGAAAGAGAACCAACTTTTAATCGATGTCCACCATGTTGCTTTTCTCTTCTGGAACTCTCTTGTCTTTTTAAAGATCTATGTAGGGCGATAACTCTTACTTTCTTCATTTAGAGTTATTCCTCCTTTTATCGCTGTAACATAATCTTAACTGGACTTTAAAACAGTTGAAATATGCGACTAATTCGCAGGAATTAATTATCTCAGCATATAAAGGAAACTCGGGCGATGTCGCAGAGGTTTTATAGTTACGTGAACTCTCTGTATTGGAGATTTGTGTGAATCTTTCTTTATAAAGGAAAATTAACAAAGGATTTTCATCTAATGATCATGCTTATGGAAATGCTCCCAAAGGATGCACGTTAAACGAGGAGATGAAGAACATTGTTTCTAAAAGAACACAGAATAAAGAAAGGAAATCCTGCAAATTGTTTTCAGTAAATGAATCCCTTCTCTCCTTTCTCTCTGCAGTAGAATTTCGAATGTTATTCTACAAGAATCTTATTTGTAAGTCAGATGGACAACGTTTGGCAGTCGATCGATTATAGACTTTTCATATCAAAACTTTCTACAAAATAAAAATCTTTTCCTTTCAGTTGTTTTATTTTTCCTTTTCTTTTCCCATCGGTGCTTCTTTCTTTCTGTCTAAGTTGCAGGTAACAAACTACCAAGAATTACCTTCCGTGGGACATAACGGATAATAGTTTCTTCAATCAAGGAACACAAAAGAAAGCTAAAATAGGATTGTTAATCAAGGTGTGGCAGTGATTTAGGACAAAGGACCAGCGCAATGTTTAGAGTTGGTTTTTAGTCTTATACATAACGGATAATATTTTCTTCAACATTGCAGCAATAAGACAGGTGGATAATATGGAACCAGTTAGATTATAGATTCTTCTTTGAATTTTGTCTAAAAGTGAGAGACTAGTGGTAGATGCACGCACGTAGATGTGGCAATAATACTGCATGCATCGGCAAATTTTGACTTTATAAAAATATAAGATATAGTGTGAGTAATTTTCTAGCTTGGTAGAGGGAGCCCACCTTTTTTGCAGCAGTATTTGTAAAACAGACACAGGAATGCAAAATTGCGATAATGAGACAGAGGTTGGAGCTTGGTTGACAGTACGGGAGCTATTAGATTTGAGATTCTTTTTTTGGAACTTGTCTAAGAGTGAAAAACTAGTGGAATATGCACCAATCCAGATGTGGCAAGAACATAGTACAGCAATAACAAATGAGAATTGGCTTGTCAGTTTACAGGGTTTCTGCGTTGAATTATCTTATATGATTTTCTTTCTTCTTTCAGCCTAAAACATTGAACGCGATATCGTTCGCTGAGCGTGTTGCCATGGAAAGGAATGAAAACTTAGGTCAGACGACTGGATACAGCGTTCGTTTTGAGAAGGTTCTTCCTCGGCCACACGCTTCCATTTTGTACTGTACAGTTGGTAAGTTGCACATCTTCATCTTCATCCTTCTCTCCTCTTCTCAGTGATGAGATGGGGGAGGAGGGACAGCATCAAATGGAATTGGTTAGACTGCTTTATTTTTCTTTTGTCCCCGACAAAGAAGAGATTGGACCTAGTAATTCACCCTTGTTTGTCCGTTCGCACTTTTCTCAATAACCATGCCTTGGATTTTTTTTCAAAATTTTGCACAAACATTAGTAATGGTAAAAGTAAATTTTTGCCAGAATGGATTTTCCAGGATAACTCTGGGTAAAATTGCCCCCAAATCGTTCATCCATTCATTTGTTTGCACTTTTCTCAATGACCACACCTTGAATTTTTTTTTAAATTTGGCACAATCATTAGTGATGGTGACAGTAAGTTTTTCACTCATGGAGGGGGGGGGGCATACATGACCGGCTAGTTCTTTTTTTTTTTTTATTCTTACTAAATAAAAAGAACATTTCCATGTGCATACACACATATCTTAACTTAGACTGTCCATTGGATAGATTGCAAAGATGGGAGGAAGTGTTAGGGATGAATTTGAGAGAAAGAAAGATAAAGACCTGGTTAGAGATAGGTTTGTTTGGAAATCGATTTCTAAAAGCATGCCAGTATGTAAAAAAGATTTTAAACCGAATATGAAGATAATGAGATTTGTTTTGAAAAAAAAAACGGTTAATGTGCTGTAAATCAGAGGCACCAAAGCAATCATTGAATCATTTTGAAGATTGCGTCCAAGGAAAAAGGTTGAGTACTCGTGCAGTTTAATCAAGATATTAAAAAATGAAAATATCGCAAAAAAGAGTTAGATTGTTTGTACCGTTATTGAATTAAGTTCTCCAAAAAAATTTCACTTAATTTGATCCAGTATTTCTTTTTGTTTTTTTTTAATAGCGGAAAAACAATTTATGACACCAAGCAAAAGGTAGCCATGTTTTGATTTTAGACCACAAGGAAGGAAGAAAAGTTATTATTTAACATGGAGAGGAGGGATGTCAGTGCTTTAGACTGAGTTATCTCCCCATGGCCTTCCTCGTGGTCTAAAAATCGAAAGATGGCTCCCTTTTGCTCGGTGACATAACAGATTGTTTTTCCGCTGTAAAAAAAAATATATATATTTGAAAATAATTAAGTGAAATTTTTTTGGGGGAGCACTTCATTCCATAACGAGTACGTACAATATATATATATATTTTTTTTTTTTTTTTTTTTTTTTTTTTTTTTTGATATTTTCATTTTTTAATATCTCGATTAAACTGTACAAGTACCTAACCTTGATATGCCGTAGTGCAAAGAGAAAGAAACCTCCTGAGACAACTCAACCAAAACATAAAAATATTTTTATTTTTATTGGGTTTTTATTCTTTTTATTTTTATTTATTTTTTTTTTACAAGGGACCCTGCTGAGACAATTGGAAAATGGCTTGTGTGGCATCTCCCATGTCATCGTGGATGAAATCCATCAAAGAGATGTTGAAGTAAGTTCTTTAAGAAATTTATTTTATACATCAACACGTTGAGAAAATGCTGTATATCTTGTATTATTATTTTATGCAAGTCACTCCAACAAAACATAAAGCCACTTAATGTAAGGAACTAATAATAATATTAGGTTTGTGCAGAAGTTTTTGACGATTTAAAATTTCATCTTGAAAATGAAAAACTGATTTTTAAAATCTTTATTCATAACATCAACGCTCTGATCCCCGTCGTGCATCAGTTGAACTAAGTGGCTCCTCGTCTTGAGGAGGCTCCATGTTTTGACAGGCTTCTGGGCTTCACCTGTACTCCTGATCTGAGATGGAACACGTACATCAAATCCGTTGCCAGGGCTGCTGGGAAAATGGTGGGATCGTTCTGCTATTCCAGTAGATATCTCACTGCTGATACAATTCTCTACGTCTTAAAAGCCAGGTGTGTCTAAGGATGGAGTACTGTTGCCACATCTGGGTGGTGGCTGCTGGAGGCGGCTTATCCTGCCTTGGCAGAGTTCAAAATAGACTTTGTGGCCTAGTGGGGAATGCTCTTTTCTCTTCCCTGCAATCTCTTTCCCACAAAGGAGACGTTGCGAGCCTGTCTGCTTTGTCGTTATTTTTATGGCAAGTGCTTGTCTGAGCTCCAATTTATGGTTCCCCTGGCCTGACTTTCACGAAAAGCACTCATCTAACTGAAACAACTACCAATAATTTCCCCCACTCTTTATCTATGCCTAAAACTAAACATAGATTCCATGAGCAAAGCTTCTTTCTTGGAGCTGCATGCCTGTGGAGCTTTGTTCCGTTTTCCTGCTTTCCAGCTTCTACGATATGGTCGTCTTAAAGTCCAACATGGGCGGGTTCTTGATGAGCTGTTCCCTTGGGTGGTCCAATTTTCTAGGTTTTCACTACTAACGATGACTGACATGTTCCCCTTGACCACTGTACACTCATATTAACCCTTATCCTTAAGTGGCTTCCGGGCCTTGATAAGTGGTGATTTCTTTGTAAAAAAAAAAAAAATAACAATAACAACGTTTGCTCTCTGTAACTTTTTTTCCATCTGTCTAAAATTCTTTAGGTTTGGATCCTGGATATGACCTTAAACTATATTCAGTGGTGAGGCCCCAGATTGCGGGCTTTGGGGAGTGTGGAGCCACCCTTTATTTACCATTGCTCCCGGGTCCACTGACCCGGATTGGTAGTACCTGTAAGGGTCCCAACTATGGGTTAAATAGAAACCGACTTGAAAACGAATATATTCTATTAAAAACATTTTCTTCAAAATCTTTGGATTTGGCATTAAATAACCCGAAAAGGGTTGATATGCCGTAAAACAAAAACAACCATCTTTAGGTTTTGAAGTGAAATACTCGTGTTTCAATCACATCATATTAACTTAAGATCGTCTGAATGATTTTATAATCCTCAAAATAAGGGATGATTCGAGGGAGCTAGGTCAGGAGATTATGCGGAATGAGGCAAGATTTCCAACCAAATTCTGCAAGATCTTTTGTGAATAATTCTGTGTGAGGACAAGCAATAGGTTCTTTTTTTAGCAATTGTCAAAAAATTTTAATTATAGAATTGTATTACAATCTTAAAAAAGCCTGCAAATTTTCATGTTTCGTCCGAAAAAAACCAAAGATATGAGCATTTCAATATTCACTTTGCCTACCAATATAGATATATCCACATATAAATAGATATACCACCTTTTTGACAATTTTAGAAGTTCCAAATCTCAGCAACTATTGATCAGAAGTTAACAAATGAAGGCTCATTGGAAAGGTAATGACCTGGATTGTGTAGTGGGCTATTTGACATTTGCCCTTAAGGTTGCACATTAAGGCGATCATCCAGAGCCTATTTTTGGCATTTTTTTACAGCCATAAAATGTTTCAATCATTTGTTTTCCTAGTTTTGCATATGAATTACAAAATATCTGTATTTCCCCAAAACCTCTCGCCTTGATGGAGGCGAGACTAAAACTTGCTATGGTTTCAAATGATCTGAAATAACAGCAAAGAGAGACTTGATTCCAAATATTTCTCGTATGTTATATCTTCTCTCTTTGGTTTTCATACATAAAGTAAATTTCAGTGTATAAGGATTATTTGATGCTGGAGATAATTCATAACCGTACCCTATTTCCAAAAGGATTAGTTCCTGGCATTAGTTTTACTAAGTTTTAGTCCGTCAAGGCCAGAGATTTTGGGGAAATATATATTGTTTTTAAAATATAATTATCCACTGACAGAGTGGCTGAATCTAGCGAGATTCGAAATTGGGACCCTGCGGGGTAATGAGCCTAAACTCCTTACCCACGCATCCATCTCGCTCGACTGTCTGAATGTATCGCAAAAACAAAAACAAATAACATCTATATATATATATATATATATATATATATATGAACAAATGATTAATAAAATATGTTAAAAGACATCTTGAAAAAGAGTTAAAAACATATTTAATTTTAAAAAAGGAAGCACAAGATAAGTGGATAGTCCTTAATCCGCAGAGTTTCGAAGAAATACTCTCCTTCTCATCAGAGGGCAGGAATTAGCAAAATGCAGGATCGGATTTTGCATATAAAAGTATTTAATGAAACTACAAGTAAGTCAAGGATGTTACTTGGTTAAAAAAAAGGGTGAGGTAAGGGGAACAGGAGGCAAAAGAAAAATAATAAAAAGATTTCACATGAATGGATAGTCCGGTGAAGGGTAAAAATCAAAAAATGGTAAAATCCAAAACGGTCGAATATTAACTCTTTAATATTTATAATATATTCTAAGTTTACCATTTTGATTACCTTAGTAAACTTATTATAACTTTTATTATTATATATATATATATATATATATATAACAAGCTAGACGCCCGGTGTTGCTCAGTCATAAAATACGATTAAACATGATATTTAAATTTATGCAGATTGCGTATGTATTATGATGGAATCAATCCTTATATTGATTATTATATATTACGAGGAATAATTTGCCCGGTGGACTAATTTGCAAAAATAATTAAAAAAAATAATGATAATGTCGTTCATCAAATTTCATCTGTAAAATGTTTTTGATCTCTAATGGGGGTATGAGACGAATGGATTCGCCAATCATTTTTATAACCAACGGCTGTGCTAAACAACCAATGAAAACGTCGCAAAATTATTATAAAAATTGTCGAATTTTGGATTCAATCAGTTCGTCGTTTACTACGTCACGGACCGCATTTAATTGTTGGTCGCCATCTTGGTTACTGACCTGAACTACGCCGCCATCTTTGTTCAACACAATATCTCGGAACTTAAGAGGTTAACTACGCCACGGACCGCATTTGTTTCTTGGTCGCCATCTTGGTTACTGATCTGAACTACGCCGCCATCTTTGTTCAACACAATGTCTCAAAACTTAAGTCAGTTGATATTTGGGCTTGACGATGAATTCCCTGGAAAAGTCACTTCTGATTGATATTTAGTTTAAAAATATGCAAACAAGCAAATGATTTTTGGCAATTTTAAATGGTACCTCTTCTGTTTCACTGTACCACAGCTCATCAGTGCGGCTAGACAAGCAACTACCTCAAGCCAGGATCGAAACCCGACCGCCCATATGACAGTCTCTTTTTCGAACTTATTAACAAGAAAAAAATTAAAATAAAATGAATAGGTACACCAGGCTTGAACAGGACATCATTCAATATGTAGTCAAATGCTCTACTATTAAACTATATGTCCAGATGCCAACAATATCTGTTTTTGTTAAGAAGAAATGATTTGCTGAGATTTTATTATCTCACTTGGCCGGTGTAACGTAAAAATATTCCCCTGAAAAAATGTTAGTTTTTTATCTGTAAGAAAGAAAGGCTTTTTAAGATCAGATTTTTTTTTTTTTTTTTTTTTTTTTCAACTTATCGGATGAATTTCTGTACAAAACATATCTAAGAACACTACCAGACATATAAATTAGCTTTGTGTGAAATTTGCAAAAGTTCAGCAGTTTTGGAGCCTATGAGGAAGGAACTCTCACACACACACACACACACACACAAAGTGACTTTCATATTAAAGTGTAGATCTATATTATTCCAGGTTAATATTCTTCAAAGGTGAAAACATCGAATGAGTTTAACAAGGTTTATACAAAAGTACTCAATACTAAAGCAGAGCAAGATCTTTTTATTTAATTTTTAATTATGTAAAAAATAAGTAAAAGTATGTGTGTGTGTGTGTATATATATATATATATATATATATATATATAACTACTTAATTTACTCACATAAAATTAATATACGAAAGTATAAATTTATGCATAAACTTTAAGTATTTACTTCAAAAGTGCTCAATACGTAGGTAGAGCTAGTTAGAAAGTTATAAAATATATATGGTGATTAAGCTGCACTGAATATTCCGCTTTTCATCCACTCTGGGATTCTTCAGGCTTATGCGCAAATTTTGTGGTTGTTTGTCGTTTTTATATACGCAATATATATATATGCGTATATAAAAACGACAAACAACCACAAAATTCGCGCATAAGCCTGAAGAGTCCCAGAGAGGATGAAACGTGGAATATTCTGCGTAGCTTAATCGCCATATATATTTTATAACTTACTATATGTCATCCACATACGGTACTGTTTCACTGTACCACAGCTCATCAGTGCGGCTAGACAAGCAACTACCTCAAGCAGGGATCGAAACCCGACCGCCCATATGACAGTCTCTCTTTCTCTCTCTCTCTCTCTCTCTCTCTATACATATATATATATATATATATATATATATACAAGCTCACATGTGTGGATCATGATGTTATAATCATTAGATCACTATGGACGGATGTTTCAACATTTAAAAATGTTTAAATTTCAACAATATTTCTCGCGGTTAAAGTTGGCCGTGTGGATTTGTTCCTTGCTAATGGAGTCAGAGATAGTTTCGTGGCCGGGTTCAAATCTCCTGACTGGCGGCAATCATGACCCCCTGCACTGATGATTCCCGAAAGGATGAAACACTAGTTTCTGTAGCTATTTAAAAAAAGAAATGTTATTATAGTAATTATATATATATATATATATATATATATATATATATATATATATATGAGCAAACAGTTAATAAAACATGTTAAAAAAACTCTTTGAAATGAGTTAAAAACATATTTAATCTGAAAAGGAAACACTAGATAAGTGGATAGTCCTTAATCCGCGGAGTTTCGAAGAAATACTTTCCTTCTTATCAGAGTGTAGGAATTAGCAAAATGCGGGCTTGGATTTTGCATGCAAAAGTATTTGATGAAACAACAAGTAAGTCAAAGATCTTACTTGAAAACAAAAAAAGTGAAGCAGAGGGAATATGGTGAAGAAATATATATGTATATATATATATATATACACATTACAAGAACAATTTTTTCACAAAAATTTAATTTTTCTTTTTTTTCTGAGTTTTTGAATCCGACATTTTAAGAATAAGAATTTGTTACTTTTTCGCATCTTAGAAGTCTTAGCCTTATAATTTTGGGATTCCGTATCCGTTTCTGTCTATTCATGATTTTAGCGTTTCTTGATAATTTTGTTTCTTTTTCCACTGCTTTGATTTTGTTTTCCAGACTGATTTTTTACTTGTATTATTACGGGATATGTTATCAACTTACAGTGATCTACGCATCGTGCTCATGTCTGCCATAGTCGATGTAAAGCTATTTACTGAATACTTTGGAAATTGCATTGTTATCGATATAAATGGGTGTGGATATCCCATTCAGGGTAAGTCAAAGACTCAATATTCCTAAAATTGTCTTGATGTGCTATATATATATATATATATATATATATATATATATATATATAATATAAAGCTGAACGTCTGTGTGTGTCCGGTCACGAATAGGCTCCTATATGGTTGACTATTATAGAAAACTGATCACATATAATGATAGAAGATGTATTGAGACACAGGAATGGGTATGTTTTATCTGGCATAATGATGATTCATTAAAATTGTGGGGTCTGCATACGCGCCTAGTCCACGAAGTATGGAAATAAAAAAATTAAAAAAAAAAACATTTACAAGTATTTTTGATATAGATGTACATAATAATACTCTGATAAGTATGTTTTACCTTAAATAGGGATGGTATAATAAAATTGTGGGGTCTGCATTCGCGCCTGACCTCCATAGAATGGAAATATGTTACAAAGTTTAATAATGTTTTTTAAAATAGATCCACAGAATATTGTGATAAGTGTTTCAGTGTGAACAGGTATGGTATAATAAATTATGGGTTTTATCTATTTTATTTTGACTTTCATCATATTTTGCTTTGGTTTTGATACCCCCAAATTTGAAGCTATCTCTTTACAACCGTTCCTTTTCATAACCTATCATACTTTCATAAATCAGAGTCTATTTTCTGTAGGCTGTTTTTGAACCCAGTCAACGACGGGTACTTTTGCTAGTGTGTGTATGTATATATATATATATATATATATATATATATAATGGAATCGGAATTGGGAAAAATATTGGAATCGTCCCATCACTAATAAATATATATATATACACAAGGAGTCCCAATAAAATGTATACACCCTTTAACTTATCTCAGCTTTCTATATAAATACGCTATACCACTCTTTAAATGATTTCAACTTGCTACATGAAAACGCTATACCATGTTCCCAAGAGATGTTTAGGAATAAAGAATGGCACTTTCAGCAGAATGGAGCACTTCTCCACTATCATCATGAGGTAAGAGCATATCTTGATAGTCACCTGCAAAACAGATGAGCTGACAGGCATAATGTCTGTGCCTCGGTTCCCCAAGAGCTGGTAGCCAGAATTTCATACCTTCTTATAATAAATGTCTTATCTATTATATTTAAACTAGCTTTAGTGCCCGGCGTTGCCTGGGTGTTTGGAGGTGTGTGTTGAGCAAAAGAAAAGTGGTAGTAGGCAGGCAGGCTCCATCCCATTAAATAATCCAATTTACCAAATTTCTACTACTAACCATTACTAAGAAATTATCCCATTACTACTCAATAACCCTTATCCTTTTTTTCGGAGATCGTCAATCCAAAATGGATATGTACAATATAACCTTTTTTTGATATTTTCATTTGTTAATGTGTTGGTTAAACTGTACAAGTGCCCATTGCGCAGTTTTGTAGTGTTGACTAGTGCAGCACTAAGGCTGACAGGCATAATGTCTGTACCTCGGTTCCCCAAAAGATGTTAGCCAGAATTTTATAGCTTCTTGTTGAGCTTCTCGTCGTCGGTTCTGTACGACATTGTTTAGTGATGTGAATGCTTCCAAAAAAAAATGTCTGAAAGTCTATAGAAGCTCAGTTTATGGATAGGAACATCATGCCATGAATAAAACTTCCTTGGCATGAAAAAATGAGGTGGAAAGTTCAACAGATGAATTAAAATGACATAATCTCCTATCACATAAATAGCAAAATGAGCGCAAACGTTTGTGTATGTCCACAAAAGGCGTTTTGTATCAGGTTTCTCGCATCGGTTAGATTCCGTGAGAAGTTTTCTCAGATCGTAATATCTCGGATTTGCAAACAGACATTGTCTCTATGTTTATTTTGATCCCACCGTGCCGTCGTCTCCAGTGTTTGTTCGTATAAATAAAGTGAAACTTCAAATGCCAACGCCTGGCCTTCGCCCAGGTAGTATCTGTTTTGTAATTCATCCTTGGTCAATGTAGGGGAAACCGTTCATACTGAGACAATTATTTGGATACTGCCAGAGTGCCCTCTTTTTGGGTGAGTTGGTTTTCACCCCACATTAAAAATGACCTTGTGTCTAATTTGCTTTCGTGGGAGCCTTAAAAGCAACACCATCTCTGCAAGTTATCTTGACGTTAAATTTGAACGTTTTACACTTCCGGTCGCATCATGGAGTAGCGGTAAGACGTCAGATTTTCTTTCACTTTCTTTTCCGCCTTCGCGTCCCAGGTTCAAGCCTGCCTGCCTACTATCACTTTTTTTTTTTGCTCAACACACACTTCCAAACACCCGGGCAATGCCGGGTACTCAAGCTAGTTTAAATATAATAGATAAGACATTTATTTAAAATTTTATAAAAATTGGTTGGATGCCTGGCCTTGTTTCTGCTTTTTTTTTTTTTTTTTTTTTTTTTTAATCAACATTAATTTTTGCAAGGTGTCCATGTCCTTCCACATACATTGCCTGGCATTTCCAGATGGTCACCCATCTGGTATCAACCAGGTTCAACGTTGCTTAACTTTGGTGACCTAACGAGAACCAGTGTGCTAATGTGATTATGCTGTACATATCGTGTTTTTATAATTCTTGCAGTTGGGTGTCAGCATCCTCCTACATGCAGCGCCTGGTATTGCCAAATGGTCACCCATCTGATACTGACCAGATTCAATGTTGCTTAACACACCACTTCCACTATTATTTCTATTGTTTCAGATTACTTTTTAGAAGACTGCATTCAACTCACCAAATTTGTCCCGTCTTCAAATGATCGACATAAGAAAGAAGACCATAAAGACGACACAGAAAAAGGAGTAAGTTTTTTATTTATTACTAGCAGGGGTGACCGGCGTTGCCCGGGTGTTTGAGCACAAAAAAATGTGGTAGTAGACAGGCAGGCTCGAACTCGTACCGCGAAGGAGGAAAAGAATGAAAAAAAAAGAACATGATGTCTTTGCTGTTGCGCCCATCGCCAAACTGAAAGTGGTGAAGGTTTAAATTAAGGCTAGTCAATTGAAAAGAAGGGATGACTTTCAAAAATATTGGCGAAAAAAACCAACCCCTCCATGTAGTAAAGTGCTCAGTTAAGAGTGAAGGAATTAGTGTTTTTAGCCAATTTTTCGATATTTATCACCCGAAGAGTTGAGCTTCAAAATGATACTGATCTTGTGAAAATATGCTGTCTCTGTCAAAAGTTTTAGGCAGACATACATACATACATTTAAACAGACAAGTGAGATTTATATTATAGACTAGCGGGGGGTACCCGCGATGCCTGGGTGTCTTGAGGTAAATCAAAACCCTGGGGGGGGGGGGGGTTTAAATAATAATAAAAAAATGTTTTGGTAGGTGAGTATGAGAATCGAACCCGTACCCTTGAGTTGGAAATTAATGTGTGAAAAAAAAAAAAAACCGTGCGATGTTACCATTGGGCCACCGCGACATACAGCATAGACGTGTTTGAATTTATTTATCTAACTATAACTATAAAAACGGGCGTGCGTAATAAAAGTTAACTTTGCTGCTTCCATTTGACCTAATTAAGAAGGTCAAATAGAAGTCACGCAGCGTCAGCGTCTGAGTTTGTTTATCGAAATTTGACTGTCTGATATACAAGATTGATCAAAGCTGATTGCTTCTGGACGTTTTTCCCAGTGCAATGCCGCGAACACGTCTGTTTGAGTTTAGTTTCACTTTATTTATACTAAAAAGCCCAATCAACACGCGAGAAGCCAAAATAGCAATAATTTTGTAAAAATCGACGTAAATAAATCTATACGCTACGCACTTTCTTAATTCCTAGATATTATTATATAGGACCTATATACACAGTTTTAAGCGATAGTAACGACCCTGGGAGTGTGTGCGAGAAAAGCCTTTTGCAGACATACGCGAAATGGTCACACACATTTTGCCTTTTATATATATAGAAGACTAGCAAGGGGTACCTGGCGTTGCCCGGGTGTTTGGAAGTGTGTGTGTGTGGGGGGGGGGTTAAAAAAAAAGTAAGTATGAGGATCAAATCCGAACCGTTGAGGCAAAGTTGTAAATTAAAGTGTAAAAAAAAAAACGTGCAACGTTAACAATTGCCCCACCACGAGATGCTGACGGAAACACGTTTGAATTTATTTAATTACTTGGATTTAGCAGGTGTCCGTTTTAATGAGTTAATGAGGTGAAGTTTGACTGCGGGATTTCATTTACTGCTTAACGCTTTTTTTGTTCCGCAAGATGTTATAGGAAAAAGACTAACCCACATGCGGCGAGTAACAAATATTGAATATTTATCTTCCCGAAATCAAGCAAATTAAATAGACAGGTGAGCTTCGTTGTTAACTTTGAGATATTACGATTTATATGTGATATAAAAAGTTTTAAAAAGTTGTGAAGCGAGCGACCGCTTCTCTGAAAGAAGCCTTTTGTAAACACACAGAAAAAGCGAACACACATACATACATACATGCATACATTTTCGCTTTTATATTTATAGATTATGAAGCCATCTATGACCCATTGGGTCAGTATTTGTTATATCTACATAATAAGTATATAAGTATTTAATAAATGTAGAGACCGGAAAGAGGAGAAAATATCTACTATTATATAAAAGGAACTTTGTGTGTTCATTCCCTATGGACTCAAAAACGGCTGTTGATTTTTATAAAATTTTATGCGAAAGTACTTTATGTGCCTGGCAGTATTCTTAGACAGGTTTTGTGTCGGAATGTCTTTGATAAATATAAATAATCTAAATAATCAGATGAAAGAAGCAACGGGTGATTTTGATCAAAGTTAACATCACACGTGCATTTGGTAAGTTTTATTACCACACAAGCCGAAAGGCTTAACATATAAAATCAACAGTAGGTTCTTTGATGTGACAGAGGAATGTTCCAAATTAATGTTTCTGTTTAAAGCACAATTTCACAACGATACAACAGATGATGGTTTCGACTGTGGGATTTTCACGGGTCTCTCTGTTATAACACCTGTGTTATCTGTCTCTTTATTTAACGGACTGTTCTTCTCAGATCCTTTAATGTTTTAACGGCCCATGATTCGTCTAGTGGGTGTGGATGTGTGTGTATTACATATAATTCACAGTACATTTATAACAACATAGCTGTTGCTGTGGGACCTTCTGTCTTAAGGCCGCTGCCTGAGGGATTCGCCAACGTCTTGGGGGAGCTGGATCCTGCTATAACAAGACAGACAAAAGACGATGGACGATGTATGTTTTTATATATCTGTTTATTTCACTCCCAGACATTTCGTCTTGAGCAGCATGGAGTGAAATTGATGATCTCAAACTTGCAGCGTTTCTCTGCATCCATTTGAAACCATCGCCCCCTTATGGGGAAACCTGTTTAACCAGTCTTGCTTCTTCGGTGTCTCAAACCCAACTCACTAAACTTAACTTAACGATTCATGTCATGTCCAGTCCCCATTTGGATACTTCCGGTGCAAACTGATCAGTCAACTAAATTTGATACATGTCACAACATGACCCTTTCTGTATGCTTGCTCAGCTTATTGTTTCCCATGATTCAATCTCTGTTGTTTACTCTGCTAGATAGATAGATAATTAGATAGATCGATAGATAATAAGATAACTAAACAATTGCTTTCCACCTGGTGTTGCCCGGTGTGTATCTAACATCTCTAATCATTATTATTTAATTATTTTATCGACCCCGCTGTACACACACACACACATACAGGTACTTACTTTCAGTGTTTTTATTTCAGGAGAATTGCAATTTGCTGGTGTCTGGTGATTATTTGGACGCAACGAAGCAGGCTATGGCGATGATAAATGAAGAAGAAATATCGTTTGACTTGATTGAAGTAAGATCAGTATTATCCTTTCACGCCATTTCTATTTTTATTTTTTATGTTTTTTGTTTCTAATTTTTATTTTTTACTATTTTTTGTTTCTAATTTTTATTTTTTACTATTTTTCTTTTAAATTTTTATTTTTTACTTTTTTTTTCTTTATTTTTTCTTTTAAATTTTTATTTTTTACATTTTTTTCTTTTAAATTTTTATTTTTTACTATTTTTCTTTTAAATTTTTATTTTTTACTTTTTTTTTCTTTATTTTTTCTTTTAAATTTTTATTTTTTATATTTTTTTCTTTTAAATTTTTATTTTTTACATTTTTTTCTTTGAAATTTTTATTTTTTACATTTTTTTCTTTGAAATTTTTATTTTTTATGTTTTTTTTCTTTTAAATTTAAAATTTTTTCTTTTTTTACATTTTTTTCTTTTAAATTTTTAATTTTTTTCTTATGTTTTAATTTTTACTTTTTTTCTTTCTAATTTTTATTTTTTATGTTTTATTTTCTAATTAAATTTTTTCTTTCTAATTAATTGTCTTAAAAAGAAATTGAAATTTAGATAACCTTACTTTATTGGTGTCTAATGACTATGGATCAAATTCCATGAAAATCTGAAATATTTTAATTTTTAAATAGGTGTCATATATTTACTACAGAAAGTACTTCTTTTAAACTCCTCGGCCTAACGTTTACAGGGAATATGAACTGGAATAGATACATTGAGAGCATTGCCAAGGCTGCTGCAAGGAAGGTTGGCTCCCTCTACCGTGCTAGAAAACTACTTACGCCTGACAGTATCCTATACCTCTATAAGGCAACCATTTGCCCATGTATGGAGTACTGTTGTCACATCTGGGCTGGTGCATCTGCTGCTTGTCTCTCGCTCCTGGACAGGGTTCAAAAGAGAGTCGCCAACCTGATAGGTCCTGAACTGTCATCTAGGCTTCAACCTCTGTCCCATCGACAAGATGTTGCATCCCTCTGCCTGTTCTACAAATACTTTAATGGTGAATGCTCTGACGAACTGCAAACACTTGTACCTCCCCGACGTAACTACCCCCGACAAACCCGACAAGCTACTAAGTCTCATCCCTTTACAGTGGAGATCCCTAGGTGCAAGAAAGCCTTTTACTCCAATAGTTTCTTCCCCAGAACTGCGGGTCTTTGGAACTCCCTTCCGGGATTCTGCTTTCCCAACTGCAATGATATGCAGAAGTTCAAGTGTAATGTTAACAAACATCTTTCTACTCTTCTCCCTTCATAATGACCCCGCTAATTAAGTCCCTAATAGTAGCCCCCTGCTTCAAAGTGGCACTGTGCCTTGTTTGGGGTGAAAATTGAATAAAAAAAAAAAAAAAAAAAAAAAAAAAAAACTACAGCCAGTCGTCAAATGGTGTTTTTCAGCCTTTTTAATTTCTAAAAATCAACTTTTGTTATTTCTCGATATATATATACTTGTTGCCGATAATAAAACACAGTGTTTACGTGAAGAATCCTCCATCCACAGATTTCTCTATTTAGTGGTATATCGACCCCTTTTTTTTGAGGTACAGTATATACCATGAGGTAAAATACCCGGTTGAGAAACTGGCGCAGTCTATCCTTCTCTTGAGTGAAACTGTCTTCCGTTTTCCTGTTTTCCAGCTGACTACAATGCGGTTGTCTTCAAGTCCAATGTAAACAAGTTCTTGATGAACCATTCCACTTGAGTTAACAATTTTTCCGAATTTCCATTACTAACGATAACTATATTGTCCAATTGACTGCTGTACACTCTTTAACCCTTATCCTCGAGTGGCCTCTGCATCTTGATAAGTGGTGATGCCTATGTAAAAAAAAAAAAAAAAGATGGACCTCTCTTAAGCCGTGGTAGGCAACCCATCTAGTGATGGCGTCACGATAAAAAATACCCTTGATTGCCCTGGCGAAACATCAAGTATTCAGCTACCGACAAAATTTGAATTACACTACAAACTTGTGTAGTGAGTTCAATCTCAGCTGTGGCCGTGCTGGATAGATGGATGGAACCCTTTTTTGAGGTTAATACCTTTTTGATATTTTATTTTTTTATGCTGATTTTCTCTCTCCTTTTGTAGGCATTGTTGCTATACATCCGGCGCCTGAATATCCCTGGTGCCATCCTCATCGTTTTGCCCGTCTGCTATTTAATCTTTGCTCTTCAGAAACATTTAGAAAAGTCAAAAAAATTGTGTAAGTGCCAAATTTTTTGTTTAAATATTTTGAAATATTTTTTTTTAAATTAAAAAAAATAATTCCATTCTTTCTTTTATTCATTTATTTTTTTTTTTTGGTCCCCCTGACAAAAGGAGGGTATGGTAGACCTGTAAATTCACCCTTGTCTGTTCGTCTGTCCACACTTTTCTCAATAACTACGCCTTAGAATTTTTTGAAATTTTGCACAAACATTAAACATGATATGAGTAAAAAAGTAACAAAGCAGATTTTCCGGGAAAACTCTGGTTGTGTACCCCCCCCTCCCCTCCCAGGAGTGCCTTTCGGGTTAAAACGGCTAAAAGTGACACTTTTGGGCTTCTTAAAAAAAATTGATGCCTTGGATTTTTATAAAACTTTCTGAAAAGTTGTAACTAACTGATTTCTATATAATTTTGCTTGTCTATACTTCGCGATAATTCTTGGGTGTGCCCCAGGGGCTCTTTTAGGGCTAATAAAAAGACTCCATTTTTGGGACTATTTTACCATATTTGTCCAAAATTTTCTGTGTATGTCTATTTAGTAGTTTTGCATGGTGCTGAACTCAAATTTAAATATGTTAAGGCTTTGGGGACTTTTGGGGCTAAATGGGAGTGAGGGGGGGGCAAATGATGTGTTAATCATTTCTTTTTTTTTTTTTTTTTTTTGCATGGTGCAGAACTCAAATTTACATATGTCAAGGCCTAAAACTGCACCATGTTCATTTTCACCAGGATTTGATGTCCCTTTGGGGCTAAATGGGCGGGGGGGGTGCAAATGCTGAACTTAGTCATTTTTTATGTCTCGTTCACTTTTTTTCTTTTTTTCTCTTTTTCTTTTTCTGTTTTTTTTTCTTTTTCATATTTTTGTCTTTTTTTCTCTTTTTGTCTTTTTTTCTCTTTTTGTCTTTTTTTCTCTTTTTGTCTTTTTTTCTCTTTGTCTTTTTTTTCTCTTTTTGTCTTTTTTACTGTCTTTTCTGTGTTTTGTTGTCTTTTCTGTGTTTTTTTTCTTTTCCTGTTTTTTTTTTTCCGTTTTCATATTTTTGTCTTTTTTCTGTCTTTTCTGTGTTTTTTCTGTTTTTTCTGTGTTTTTTTTTTGTCTTTCTGTGTTTTTTGTCTTTCTATGTTTTTTGTCTTTCTGTGTTTTTTGTCTTAGTCATTTTTTATGTCTCGTTCACTGTGCATTCACAGGGGACCATGCATGTTTCACTTGTTCTGTTGTTTAAGTTTCGTTTTGTAAAAGTTTGAGTGTTTTTGTATGCAAACATGCTAATGAAAAATGACAGCTATAAACAATAGGAAAACTTTAGGAAATATTTACTTTAAAAAAAAAGGGGGGGGGGTTCTCCTCTTGTCATATTCTAAAAAAAGGCCTTTTTTTCTTTTTTTTTTTTTTTTTTTTTTTAAATATAGTTTCTTCCCCAGAACTGCTAGACTTTAGAATTCCCTCCCTGATTCTGCTTTCCCAACTGTACTGACATGCAGAAGTTCAAGTGTAATGTAGACAGACATCTTGCCACTCATCTTCCTTCATAAATACCCCTGCAACTTATGTCCCCGATAGTAGCCCCCTAATTCAAAGTGGCACTGTGCTTTGTTTAGGTCGAAAATTGAATAAAAAAACCAAAAAAAAAACCAAGGTACATAGCCACTTATTTATGAGGGGCTACTACAATAAAACCCTTGGATACGGTGGCTCTAGAATACATTTTTTTTTCAGGTTACGATGTGGAATACAATGTTTTTCTGGACCTTGGTTATGGTATTTGCCCCGCATTACAGTGTTATTTATATTATTTGATTATATACATGTGTATTATATACTTTACTGTATTTTGTTACTTATTTTTAATATGTACTTTGTAAAATTTTGCTTAGGCCCCGCCGTACGGCGATTTCACCTTACGATCCCAACCCTGGAATGGATTAATGCCATATTCTGGAGTTCTACAGTATTTGGAGCCAGATTTGCAGGAATACTATGTAGGGAGTTGAGCAGTGAGATGTCTGTTCACATTACACTTGAACTTCTGTATGTTAGTACAGTCAGGGAAGCAGGAGCTTGGGAGGGAATTCCAAAATACAGCAATCCAAGGAGAAAAAATTATTAAAGTAAAAGGCTTTACAATATCTAGGAATCTCTACAGTATAAAGGTGGAATTTTGTTGCTTGTCGGGCTATTGTCGTTGAGGGAGTACTAGTGCTTGGAGTTTGTTAGAGCACTTGACATTGAAATACTTGTAAAACAGGCACAAGGATGCCATGTTTCTGGGCTTTGATTGGCCAAGACAGTTCTTCTTTACCAATCAACAAACACCCAATTTTGACAGGCTGAATACGGACAAAAATCTCCGTATTCTTCAAGTAAAGAAACTTCTCTCCCTTAAGTTCAATCTGAACTGAAATGAGAGACTTCTATTTTCTTAGACAATAAAGAACTTTTTTTTTTTTATTATAGTTTGACTTTTTAAAGCTGCAAGCACAATTAGTTTTGCAAAAACTTTTCTTTATTATTGTTTAATTTAATATTTTACCGTTTATTTTTGTCTGGTGTGTCTACACCTTTCTTTTCAGCATTTATCCAACTTCAGCAAGCGATAACTGGGCCAGCCCCTTGCCAAATCACTTCAAACAAACCTCCTCAAAGTTTTTATTTTACTTGATCAGCGTTGCACTAGATGTATATCTAAAATTTAAAAAAATCATTCTTTGACCGTAATCTGGCACAAATTATATCAGAGAGGGCAGGGGGTCTGCTTTTCTGTCATTATCTGTACTAAAAATAAGGAAATGATTTTTTTTATCAAAGAGTTACCCCTTTTGTTATTAAAAAATATTTGTGTACACTAAAAGTTATAGAAAATATTAGGTTGGTGCCTAATCCTAAACGTAAATTCCATGAACAAAGCTTCTTTCTTAGAACTGCACGCCTGTGGAATTGTCTTCCGTTTTCCTGCTTTTCGGCTGACTACAATATGGTTGTGTTCAAGTCTAACGTAAATAAGTTCTTGTTGAGCCGTTCCATATAAGTTATCAAATTTACCGAATTTTCATTACTAATGATTACTATATTGTCCAATTTCTACTGTACACTCTTTAACCCTTATCCTTGAGTGGCCTCTTGGTCTTGATAATGTGGTGATGCCTGTGTAAAAAAAAAAAATCATTTAGTCTTTTCATTCCATCCTGTACATTCAACCTCTCTAACAAGGTATCAGAGCTGATCCTTCAGGACTGATCTAACCTGACATTGCGTATTCTGATCATTGCTCTGTCATTCACCTCTATACAGTATTGCACTCCTAACATAGCTGTTATATACCCTCCTTTCTGATAGTGAAAGAGATAGCTCTTAATTCACAAATTCTGAAGGCTGCTTGCAACATTTCACAAAGACAACATTGTAAATAGCTAATCTATATCTAAATGTTTTAAAGAATTATTGGTATTATTTAATTTATTTGAATGTGCTCAATGATATGAGTTTTTCTTGTGATCTTTATGATTTTCTGTGCTTCTGCAGGTGTTTCAAACTACCGAATTCTTCCACTTGATGCTCAGATGCTGAGAGAAGATCAAAAGAAAGTCTTTGAGCCAACCCCAGAAGGAATTGTGAAAGTAAGTTTTCAAAGAAGAAAACCCACACATACTTCTTTATAAACTATTGGCAGGGTCACTCTGCATTATTCTGGAAGGAAATTGGTTGTTTTATTTTAGAAGATGTGCAGGTGGGAAAATATCTACAGGAACGGTTAGATAGCTGGCTTGCGAGGATATTAGCAGCAGTAGCCAAAAAAAGCACATATGCAAATTACACATGTTATTTATAAATTTGTTACATTTTATAGCATAGCCCAAGTGCATGGCCAACAAAATATACAAGTAAAAAAAATGCACATAAACTTCTCTCTCTCTCTCTCTCTCTCTCTCTCTCTCTCTCTCTCTCTTCCCTGGTGCTACCAGATCAGGCTGCCTATTGGCTTCCTGAGACGAAACGCACCTACATCGATTTCTGTTTTTGTTTTCTATTCTCTTTTGTAAAACTTAATTATGTTCTACAAAAACAAAATAAAAACAACAGCCCCCTCCCCTTCCCCCCTCCTTTTTTCCTTCTCTACTTCCCGGTTGACCCTGTCGGCAGGGCATTAGAATATGCCGACTGTTCCCCCTGCAGAGGGTAAAAGCCCCTCAACGGGGCTACCTGTTGGCCGTGGGTGGCAACCCGTGATGCCTAGGAAAAGGATCCTGGTGGCTGAGCAACCGATGCCTAGGGAAAATAAAGGTACCTGTAGCAACACTCTACTTTGGCCTTGTACTAGGCTAGACGGGCGGTTGGAGAGGCCCGATCCAACCAATCGGCTAGTCATGTCAAGCCCTAACACTTACACTGAAAATGTCAATTATAACATCTAAATAAAATTTAAAAAAAAAAAAAAAAACTTAATCCAAAGATAATACATTTCATTACTATAAACATAGACAAACCAGTTAAGTGTTAGAAGGCGATGGCAAGGGCCAATCAATTGATGAGACAAAAACCACACAACTGCTCCCTAACGAACGTTTCTATCAAACTGGGAAAGAAGAAACTAAAGGAGGAAACAGGAAATGATGGAACAAACTCAATCAATTGAGTATATCTCTTTTGTATCCCTGGGATGAAAGGGCGAATGGGTTTCCCCCCTTACATCTCCCAATTTCGGGCTCCGAGGAGGGTGGGGAGCAAGAGAGATGAAAATCTAAACAAACTTCTATGGATATAATAAACCCAAACAAAAAACCCAGAAATCAAAAAAATACTACAAAATCGAAAAGAACCCACTCTGACGTAACCAGCTCAGACAGTGAACAAGAATATAACTATGAAATAATTGATAAAGAAAAATATCCAAGATTCATAGTAATCGAAACCTTGGAAGGAAAAAAGATCAGCGATCTATCTCCATTCCTAATCGAAAAAATTCTGTCTCAAAACAGCAACCCAAAAACAGCAAAAAAAATGAAAAATGGCAATCTACTTGTCACAGTCGACAACTATAAAGACGCAAAAAACATCTTAGAGATGGAAAAATTCCATATCTATAAATGCAAAAGTTATGCTCACGAAAGACTAAACACATCAAAAGGTGTTATAAAAAGCCATGAATTAAGCTTGGCTACAGCAGAAGAAATAGAAAATGCCCTAAGAAAACAGGGAGTAATCGATCACGTCCGAATAAACATAAAAAGGAATGGTCAAACCATACCTACAAAAACCTACATACTAACTTTCAATACACCAAAAATTCCCAAAGAAATAAAAATCGGATACACAATAGAAAAAGTAGAACAATATATACCAGCCCCTCTGAGATGTTATAAGTGTCATAAATATGGACATAGCAGAGAAGCATGCAAAGGACAGAAAGTATGTGGAAAATGTGGCTTAAAAGAACCTAACCATACTGAAAGTGAATGCCCAAACGAAACAAAATGCCCAAATTGCCAAGAAAGACACCCAGCATACTCTAAAATATGCAAAATCTACACAAAAGAAAAAGAAATAGCCGAAATAAAATACAAACAAAATGTGCCCTTTCCTGAAGCAAGGAAAATAGCAAGCTCTCGAGAAAAAATAAACACTTACGCAGACATTACAAAAACTTCAAACCAAACAACCCAAAACCAAGACCTACTTAAACTAATCTCCGAACTCAAAAATTTAATTGAAACTTTAAAAACTAACCAAAACGAAAACAAGAAACAAATATCAGTATCTTTGAAAACTCAGTCAAATGACCTAAAACAAGTCCCAAAGAGCAAAAAAGAACCCGAACAGCAAAAACCACAAATAAACCGTGAAAGATCCAAATCACGTACAAGGACAAAAGCAGAAGATAAAAACACAATATCTGGAAAGATGGAAACAGAACGGGAAAACACAAATCCTCTTTCCAAAAATCAAAGTAAACAAAAAACAGAGACAATATTAATCGAAAATGAAAACAAATTTGAATTGATTGAAATCGAGAGTCACAGGAAAAAATCTAGCTCCAAAAACAGAACTGATCAGGAAGAGAAAATGGAGACTGAGGAACCAAGCAGTTCAAGTAAACACAAAGCAAAAACCACTCAAAACACAACAAACCAATAGAATAATAGATATAAAAACCTAAACAAAAACCAAACAGAAAAAAAAAAGGAAAAAAAATTAATAATTAAACGAACTTATGGAAATGAATAAAAACATCATACAGTGGAACTGCAGAGGCATAAAACCAAACTACGAAGAAATCAAACATATAATAGCACAATATGACCCCAGCATAATCGGCCTACAGGAAACTCTTCTAAAAGAAACGGACACCATCAACTTCAAAGGATACCACATCTACAATCAAACAAACAGATCACAAGCAGATAATCGACCCACAGGTGGCACTTCAATTATAATAAAAAAACAGATACCACATATAAAATTACAACTCCAAACAAACCTTCAAACAATAGCAATTAAAGTTACACTTCACCGACCAATAACCATTTGTTCAATATACATTCCACCTAAACATAAACTAAACAAAACCGAAATTGAAGATCTTATAACACAACTCCCCATACCTTTTATATTAATGGGGGACTTCAACGCCCATAACAAAATGTGGGGAAGTGAGAATATTAATCAAAATGGGAAAACCATTGAATCATTACTGGAATCACCCGAAGTAACTATATTTAATGACAAAACACACACATACCTTCACCCAGGCACAGGAACGACATCAGCTATCGACCTAACACTATGCTCCCCCACAATATTTATGGACTTCCAATGGGAGGTACATAACGACCAGTGTGGCAGCGATCACTTCCCAATTTTTCTCAAAACCCAAGAACCTACAACAGAAGAATCAAAACCAAAATGGCAAATTAATAAAGCTAACTGGACTGAATTTAGCAAACTTTGCACAAATCTAATTAATCAAGAAATAGTTAACAAACCAGATCCTATGTTAGCTTTCACCAATACACTAAACGAAATAGCAACCAAGACAATCCCAAAATCTTCCACCAAACCACACCCAAAATCAACGCCATGGTTCACAATAGAATGTAAGCAAGCAATAACCAACAGGAAAAAAATGCTAAAACACTTCAAACAACATCCTACAAAACCCAACCTTCAAAAATACCTACAAGCACGAGCAAAAGCACGCTATATTATAAAAAAAAGCAAAAAAGAAACCTGGCAAAACTATATTTCCAAATTGAACAACAACACGCCATCAAAAAAAACATGGGAAATAATAAGAAAAATAACTGGAAAAAAACTTGGAACACCAATAAATAATATAAATACACCAAATGGTAGACAAACTATAGACAAAAAAGAAATAGCAAACATAATCGCAAATGAATTCAGCCAAAACTCATCATCCAACCACTACTCCCCCAAATTCCAAAAATACAAAAACAACGCAGAAAAAGAAAAACTCAATTTCACATCCAATAACAAAGAATACTATAACACCTCTTTCACTATAACAGAACTAAAAAATGCAATTCATAAAAGTAAAGATACAGCTACTGGTCCAGACGACATCCACTATCAATTTCTAAAACACATGCCAGACACATCTCTCAACATTCTCTTACAGATAATTAACAAAATATGGTGGACTAACAATTTTCCAAAACACTGGCTCGACTCCAATATCATCCCAATTCCTAAAGCAGGAAAAGATCACTCCAACCCTACCAATTATCGTCCTATCGCCTTAACAAGCTGTATATGCAAAACAACAGAAAGGATGGTCAATACAAGACTAATGTGGCATTTAGAAAAATATAACCTCATTTCTACGCACCAAAGTGGATTTAGACAAAATCAAGGTACTAATGACCAACTTATTCGGCTAGAAACATATATTCGTAACGGTCTAATAAGAAACCACCACGTGGTCTCAATCTTTTTTGATATTGAAAAGGCGTATGACACCACGTGGAGATATGGAATCTTGAAAGATATTCATAATATGGGAATCAGAGGAAACCTAGCAAAATTTATCCAAGAATTCCTATCCCACAGAACATTTAAAGTATGCTTAGGAAATACAACATCAGATCAACACACACAAGAAACAGGGGTACCACAGGGTAGCGTACTATCTGCCACCCTTTTTCTAATTAAAATCAACAGTATAATCGAAAATGTTAACATGGGATTCGAAAAAACACTATTTGTTGATGACTTTTCAATAACTTACTCATCACCAAATATGCCAACTATTGAAAGACAAATGCAACATTGCCTTAACAAAATAGACCTTTGGGTTAACCAAAATGGATTTAAAATGTCCAAAAGCAAAACCACATGTATCCACTTTTGTAGGAAACGAAAATACCACCTTGACCCACAGCTCAAACTAGATGGACAACCAATACCAGTAGTACAACACACCAAATTTCTAGGGATCATTTTAGACAACAAACTAAACTTCAAGGAGCACATTAACAAATTAAAACAAAAATGCTTAAAAGCAATAAATATCTTAAAAATAGTATCAAAACTAGATTGGGGAGCAGATCAAGCTACAATGCTCAAAATATATCGCTCACATATCAGATCCAAACTGGATTATGGTTGTGCCATATACAGCTCTACTTACAAATCCTACAAAAACAAACTACTAACAATACAGAATCAAAGTTTAAGACTCAGCCTGGGAGCCTACCGAACTTCTCCAATGGAAAGCCTTCATGTAGAAGCCCAAGAACTACCCCTGCACTTAAGATGGAAAAAACTAGCGTTACAATACGCAACAAAACTACAAACCCACCCCGAAAACCCAACATACAAAACTACCTTCAACTTACAATGTACAAACTCTTATTCAAGGAAACCAAAAAGTATACCCTCCTTTGGACACAGAATTAAAGAAATAATACATCAAATCAATGAAAACCCCGACAATATAATTACTCAGAAAACAAACGACAGACCCCCATGGACATTACACAAACCAGAAACCGACATAACACTTACTACTTACAAGAAAAACATTACAAATAATATAACAAACAGAAGCAACTTTGGAGAACTAAGAGAAAAATATGCAGAATACATAGAAATATACACCGATGGGTCTAAAACTATAAACGGAACAAGCGCAGCATGCACAGATGGACAAAATCAATATCAAATAAGACTGCCCAACGAGGCTTCAATATATACAGCCGAACTGCAGGCCATCAAAATAGCTCTCAAACACATCAAAGACATCAACGAACAAAAAGCCATAATATATACAGACTCCCTATCCTGTATCATGGCCCTTGAAGTAAAATCTAAACATCCTTTTATCACAGAAATTATACAAGAATACAATGAAATAACCGAAAAAAACAATAAAAAAATTATAATAGCCTGGATACCAAGTCATGTCGGCATCCCAGGAAATGAAAAAGCAGACAAACTGGCTAAAGAAGCCACAAACCACCAAATGGAAAAAATTAAAATACCACACACAGACCTAAAAAGAAAAATCAACGAATATATAGAAAACATGTGGCAAGAGGAATGGAACAAATGCACTGCAAACAAATTGCATGAACATCAACCAATAATTAAAAACGAAAAACAAAAAATTTTTAAAGGAAGAAGAGAAGAAATTGTACTAAACCGAATAAGAATCGGACATACAAAATTAACTCATTCCTACCTAATCAAAGCGGAGGAAACACCAAATTGCACACTCTGCAATCAACAACTAACAATTAAACATCTACTGACAGAATGTAGAAAACACAAACACACTCAGAAGAAATATTTTAAAACAACAAACATTAGAAAAGTGTTCCAGGAAGTGGAACCCCAACAAATCATAAACTATTTAAAAGAAACAAATGTATTCAAACTCCTATAAAGCAAACAAGTAAAATTCAGTTTAGAAAAACAAATCTCTTACAACTAAAACAATTTTTCAGAAAACCTAAAACATCTTGCTTCAAAAGATAAACTTTTTCAAGAAACTTAAAAAATTTTTACAAGAAACTGAAAATCTATTATACCAACAAAACTTTTTTGGCATTAAATGACTCTTAGAGGTTGAAATGCCGTTAAACAAATACACTCACTCACTCACTCACTCTCTCTTCCCCTTACCCAATCTTTCTCTCTCTATCTATCACTCTTTTTCTCGCTTTCTAGGTTGATGACTAATCTATATTATATTCCTCTTAGTCTTTCTGTTTATCCCATTTTTTCTTCGAAACTACTGGACTGATCTGGCTGAAATTTTGTATGAACCTTCGCTATGATAAGGTGCAACGAACTAAGTATTATAGTATCCATTTGATAAACAGTTAGGGATTATGGTTAGTCACCACAATACTGCATCTATTTTCAAAATTTTTATCAGAATCTACTGGGCTGATCTAGCTGAAAATTTGTATGCACCTTTGCTATGATAAAGTGCAGCAGCTGGCCTTATGATTATCGTACTTCTCCCTCTCTATAGGTTTTGGTTTCGATCTCAGCTTGAGTATTTTTTTTTTTCACATAGAAAAAAACAATGTCTCAGTTTCTTTCTTTTTTTTTTTTCTAATTCACTTTTTTTAACGGAATTTAACGTTACATTCAATTCCAGGCAACGCTGTGTACATCAGCTAGTATTCATATAAAATTGGTGAAGTCAAAAGAAAAAAATAAATAAGAACAAAATAAATGTCCCAAATAAACGAAAAGTTTAAGAAAAGAAACAAAAGTTAATTTCGTATTTATGCAAACACTGGAGAAGTATAATCCCCCCCCCTCATTTTTTTTAATGAAGGATGTACACGCGTATCCAAATCAATGCACATTGGTCTTTATTATAGAGCAGAGAATTATTTTATTTTTACTTTCAGATCATTTTATCAACGAATGTTGTCGAAAGCAACGTGTTCATCGACGATGTTGTGTACGTGATTGATTGTTGCAAGTAAGCTACATTTCAAACATATCTCTTGCATTAATTTTTTTTTTTTTCGTGTGATTCGTCCATGAATCAGGAAATCTATAATATAAAGCTGAATGTCTGTGTGTGTGTGTGTGTGTGTGTGTGTGGTCATGAATAGGCTCCTATACGGTTGACTATTTTAAAAAACTGATTACATATAATGATAGAAGATGTATCGAGACACAGGAATGGGTATGTTTGATCTGGCAGAACGGTGGTTCATTAAAATTGTGGGGTCTGCATTCACGCCTGGTCCACAAAGTATGGAAATAAAAAATTTAAAAATGAAAAAAAAAACGTTTACAAGGGTTTTTGATATAGATGTACATAATAATACTTTGATAAGTATGTTTTAACTTAAATAGGGATGGTATAATAAAATTGTGGGGTCTGCGTTCACGCCTGGCCTCCATAGAATGGAAATAGGCACAAACTTTAATAAAGACTTTTCATATCTATCTGCGTAAGTATATTTTAATAATTATGTTTCAGTTTGAAGAAATATGGTATAATAAAATTATGGGGTGTTCGTTCGCGCCTGATCTCCATAGAATGGAAATATGTCACAAAGTTTAACAAGGAGTTTTAATATAGATCCACAGAATATTGTGATAAGTGTTTCAGTGTGAACAGGTATGGTATAATAAATTATGGGGTTTATCTATTTTATTTTTACTTTCATCATATTTTGCTTTGGTTTCGATAGCCCCAAATTCGAAGCTATCTCTTTACAACCCTTCTTTTTCATAGCCTATCATACTTTCATAAATCAGAGTCCATTTTCTGTAGGTTGTTTTTGAATCCAGTCAACGACGGGTACTTTTGCTAGTACAAATTTATACGGCATAATCAAATTGACACACCGGTACTTGCAAGATCACCAAAATTAAGCAACGATGAACCTGACCAGCATCAGATGGGTAACCATTTGGGAATTTCGGGCACTTTGTGTTCTTCGCTTATCTCAGCATTGTTTCCAGTCGTCTTGAACTTATATATACTTGCAGCTTGAATTAAAACGGTGCCGACTTGGGAGAGGTGTGAGTGGAAATTGTGCAACTCTGGCCTCAATAATTTCTCGTACAGACACCCTTCAATGGGTATCTATAGTATGACAAGACTGAATGGAGTCCCCATTTTTTTTTTTTTTGTTTAAGATACAAATATGAAAAAATAATTGGATGAAAATGATTCTATATAGATCAACAAGATATTATATATAATGATTTATTAACAGTTTCACAGGCATTAATTCCTCCTTTTTTTTTTAGGAGAGGGGAGAAGGTGGCAAGTTTTGTTTGTTCATCATTATACTATACTGTCAGGCATTATCTCCTCCTTTGGAGGCCAATGTAGTATTTGTTTCATCACTATCATATCACTCACCCACCCAGGATTACCTTCTCCTTGGAACTGGTGCTACCAGATCAGGCTGCCCTGTGGCTTCCTGAGACGAAATGCACCTACATTGACGTTTTTTTGTTTTCTGATCTTTTTTGTAAAACTTAATTATGTTCTGCAAAACCAAAAACAAAAACAACAGCCTATTCCCCCCCCCCTTTTTATTTTATTTTTTCCTACCTTACTCCCGGTCCTGGATATGACCTTAAACTACATCCGATGGTGAGGTCCAGCTTACGGGCTTGGGGAGTGTGGAGCCACCTCTTAATTGCCATTGCTCCCAGGTCCACCCTGACCCGGAGTGGTAGTACCTGTTAGGGTCCCAACTATGGGTTAAATAGAAACAGATTTTAAAAAGGAAAAGAAACAACAAAAAAAGAAAAAAGAAAACAAATATATTCTATTAAATTATCTATTTATTTATTTATTTTTTTGCCCTGTCGGTAGGGCATGAGAACAAACCGACTGCCCCCCTGCAGAGGGTAAAAATCCCTCAATGGGGCAACCAGTTAGCCGTGGGTTGCTACCCGTAAAGTCTTAGGACGTGATCCTGGTGATTGAGCGAACCTAAACCAGGATACATAGAAGTTTAGGCACCGCAACACATTACTTTGGCCCTTACTTCGATTAGACGGGCGGTCGGAGAGGCCCGATCCGACCAATCGGCCAGTCACGCCAAGCCCCACCATATATTGCCCATTCCAAAAACCCACTACTAATACAACACATCCCCCCTCTCCCACAAATAACCCTACTCCCTAATATATGATGGAAAGCGGTGGCTCAGGGTCAATCGATTAGGTGTGAATATCGATGACGAGGCTGTAAACCCCTCAGGATTGCTACAGATCCCATAGCAATATCAAGAGAGAACAGATAATCATTATGATACCACCAAAGTCGGTTATATCATCATTGTATCCCTGTAGAGGCTGGGCGAATGGGTTTCCCCCCAGGCTCTTCCCAAATAGGACTCCGAGGTGGGTGGGGAACAAAGATGACGAAAAAAGAAAACAAAATATATGGCTTATTCCTCCCAAAAACCACCCAACCACCCAAAGAGAACCCACTCTGATGTCTCTGACATCAGTAGCTCTGACGAAGAGACGATAAAACCAAGGAACTCAACATTCGTAGTAATAGAATCAATGGAGGAAACTCCTTTGAGCAAACTATCACCTTTTAAAATTGAAAAAAATCTTAAAACTCTAAAACCAAAGTCTATTAAAAAACAATTTAACGGCAGCCTACTAATAGAAACCCATAACGAAGAACAAACTAAAGAAATATTGAAACTAAAATTATTTGAAAACATCAAAGTCAAATGCTACAGACATCCAACCCTAAATACCTGCAAAGGAGTAGTGAAAAGCCACGAACTTGCACTTTGTCCCTTGGAGGAAATCCGGACAAACTTACAGAAACAGAATGTGTTAGATGTTCGCAGAGTTCAAATTAAAAAAAACGGTGAGAAAATCAATACCAATACATATATACTAACTTTCGATTCCCTCACCATACCCAAAGAAGTGAAAGTCGGATATATGAAAATAAATGTAGAAATTTATATTCCAAACCCCCTCCAATGCTTCAAGTGCCAGAAGTTTGGACACCATCAAGATCGGTGCACACGATTACCAGTGTGTGGAAGATGTGGAGAAAGTGGTCCACACATTGACTGCAGAAAAGATTTCAAGTGTGCCAACTGCCTGGGAAACCATGGCGCGGGCTCTAGATATTGCGAAATATGGAAAAGAGAAAAAGAAGTGACCAAACTAAAACATATAAAGAATATATCCTACCCAGAGGCCAGGAAAATCATCGAAACTAAAACATATGCAGATGCAACAAAAAAAACTAATCCAATCAACAATCAAAATGGTCATATACATGTAACGGATACAACTGACAAGAAAATTGATGTCCTAAGCAAACTAATAAAGGAAATGAAAGAACTATTAGAAGAAATGAGGAAAATGAATAGTGCAATGTCTGCAACCAATCCAAGGATAATATTAAGTAAAGACACTACTGAACCACAAAAAGAAACAAAACCACAAACCATTTCTACAAAAACAACCGAACAACCATCAAACACATCACAAGCCAGAAAAGAATCAAAAATCCCCCCAGACAAAAAAAAAAAAACAAACAAAAACAGGAAAAGAAAGATCCCGATCTATATCTCGAACAGGGACTCCGACAGAAAATAGATTTGAGGGATTGGAGACGATGGAAGTTGAACACAATTCCAAATGATGAACAAAATATTACAATGGAATATCAGAGGGATAAAAGCAAACCAAAATGAACTCACATTATTAATAACAAATATGAGCCCAGCACTTGTCTGTCTACAGGAGACCTTTCTGAAAGAAAATAATACCATCAACATAAAACACTACACATCTTACAACTACATAAATAAAGATACGGACAGAGCTTCTGGAGGCACATCAATACTTGTGAAGAATGAAGTCCCTCAAAGACAAATAAATATAAACACAAACTTGCAAGCAATTGCAGTTTCAGTGACTCTACATAGAACTATAACACTTTGCTCAATATACATCCCTCCAAAAGATACAATCAACGAAACTGAGATAACTCAATTAATAAAACAACTCCCTAAACCCTTTTTTCTACTAGGAGATCTCAACAGTCACAATGTAATATGGGGAAGTAAAGAAACAAATAAAAAAGGAAAAGAAATAGAAAACATAATAAATAAAAATAATCTATGCCTCCTTAATAATCAAAACTACACCTATATGTACCCAGCAACAGGTACTTTCACCGCCATTGACCTTACCTTATGTGATCCTTCCATATATATGGACTATGACTGGAAAGTACACAATGACACCTGTGGGAGTGATCATTTCCCAATCATCCTGGAAAGTCTAAGTACTAGCACTGAACAAAAAACACCCAAATGGAACCTACATAAAGCGGATTGGGAAGACTTCCAGGAACAGTGCAAAAACCAATTAATTATCGAAAAGAATGATGAAGATGACCATTTGAACTACTTCATTAAAACACTCACAAACATAGCAAATAATACCATACCGAAAACAACCAAAACCAACAATCACAACAAACCTTGGTTCACAAAAGAATGCAGAAAAGCCATCAGAGCTCGACGAGCTGCCTTGAGAAAATTCGAAAAGTATCCAACAAGCAAAAATCTGGATTTCTTCAAAAACAACAGAGCAAAAGCCAGACGAATCATAAAGGAATCCAAAAGAACAACCTGGAGAAATTATATATCCAAAATTAATGTGAATACCAAGGCGAAAACAGTTTGGAACATGATGAGGAAAATAGAAGGAAAGTGTAGTAGTACACCAATATCCCACATCTCTAAAGGCAACAAAATATACACCGATCAAAAAGACATTTCCAATAACCTGGCAGATAATTTATCAAAAATTTCATCATGTGACAGACAAACAGAGAAATTCAAAAAGATTAGAGAAAAGGAAGAGAAAAAGAAAATTCTATTTAAATCACAAAATACTGAAAAATACAACCAACCTCTTACCTTGCCTGAATTAAAAGAATCGCTAACCAAATCCCATGACACAGCTACAGGGCCCGATGAAATTCCATATGAAATCCTCAAAAAACTTCCAGAAGCCTCAATGAAATACCTACTTGAAATTTTCAATATTATATGGTCCAGTGGAAACGTACCCGAGACCTGGAAAGAGGCCACAATAATACCAATCCCCAAATCTGAAAACTCAAACATCCAATCCCAATCAAGTAACGTCTCAGATCCATTGAATTTCAGGCCAATAGCTCTAAAAAGCTGCATTTGTAAGACCATGGAAAGGATTATAAACAAAAGACTAATCTGGTTCCTGGAAACAGAGAATCTTATTACAGAATTTCAAACAGGATTCAGGAAAAACCGAAGTTCAATAGACCACATAGTCAGACTTGAAACCTTCATCAGAGAAGCCTTTGTAAGGAAAGAACATTTAATAGCAGTGTTTTTTGACATGGAAAAAGCCTACGATACTGTGTGGAAGTATGGTGTTACAAGGGATCTGAAGGCGCTTGGACTAAAAGGCAGAATGCCAATTTTTATTGAAAATTTTTTAAAAAATAGACGGTTCAGAATAAAGGTTGGCACAGCTCTCTCGGACTTGAAAGAACAAGAGAATGGAGTACCTCAAGGGAGTATACTGTCAGTGACCCTGTTCAGTATCCGAATTAACAACATTGTAAAAAACCTTAACCCTGGGGTAGATTGCTCCCTATATGTGGATGACTTCCTAATATGCTGTAGATCTAGATATATATCTATAATAGAAAGGAAGCTTCAATTGTGCTTAAACAAAGTAATGAGATGGACGGAAGAGAATGGATTTAGATTCTCCAAAAGAAAAACGAAATGCATGCATTTCTGCAAACTAAAGAACATGCATAATGATCCTGTCCTAACCATGGAAGGAATGCCCATACCAGTTACTGACCAGTACAAATTCTTAGGGATTTTATTTGACAAAAAGTTAACATTCATCCCACACATAAACTATCTGAAAAAAAAATGTAACAAAGCTGTAAATCTTTTGAGAGTGGTAGCACATACCGATTGGGGTGCAGACAGGGAAACACTCCTTAAACTTTACAGAGCACTAGTCCGCTCAAAGCTAGACTACGGTTGTTTCATATATGGATCAACCCGAACATCATATATAAAAAGCCTAGACCCTATTCACCATACTGGCCTAAGATTGGCCCTAGGAGCATACAGAACTTCCCCCGTGAACAGTCTATACACGGAAGCACACGAACCCCCACTAGATCTAAGGCGAGAAAAGTTAGCCCTTCAATATTTACTGAAACTGAAGTCTTGCCCAAACAACCCTGCATACCAATGTACCTTCTATCCTAAATATGAAGAACTCTTTAACATGAGAAGAAAAACTATCAATACGTTCGGGCTCCGAATGAAGGAAAGCATTGAAGAATCGAAAATTCCAATCTCCAGCATTCACAACTTCATACTGCCTAAAACACCCCCATGGACCATGAAACAAGTTGAAATAAAACTCAACCTAAACAAAAAGTCCAAATCTACCACAAACCCTATTGAATACCACGACGAACTTCAACATTTAAAATTACAATATTCAGACTACACCTTTATCTACACAGACGGGTCTAAAAGCAACAATCACACTGGATGTGCAGCAACGTACCATAAAACCACAATGAAGAGAAATCTTCAAAATGAAGCATCTATATTCACTGCAGAGACTATAGCTATCGATCTAGCACTCAACATAATTTCAGAGGAAACCACCAAAAACTTCATCATTCTCACAGATTCTCTATCAGTCCTATTATCTATACAAAATCAAAAACAAGAAAATCCACTAACAACAAAATTAATAGAAAAAATCAATATCCTTTCAACTACTAAAAACATTATTCTTGTCTGGATCCCCAGCCATGTGGGATCAAAGGCAATGACAGGGCAGATACAGCTGCAAAAAGATCTTCTCACCTTCCAACTGACAATTTTAAGATTCCACATACTGATCTTAGACCCCAGATAAAAGCATACATACAGGAAAAATGGCAACTGCGGTGGAGTCAGCAAGAGGGCAACAAATTATACTCAATCAAACCTGAACTTAAGGAACGATGTCCGGACATCAAGAGATCACGCCGAGAAGATGTGATACTGACTCGGCTGCGCATAGGGCACACCAACTTTACTCATTCTTATATACTAAATGGAGAATCGGCGCCAGAGTGCATCCCATGCCAGGAGACACTCACAGTAAAACATATCCTAGTTGGGTGTGATGACCTTGCCCCAACTAGAAAATTATATTATACAGAAAGCAATATGGAAGACCTTTTTGAAAAGGTCAACTCAGCAAATATTCTAGCATACCTAAGGAAAGTAAATTTATATAAGAAAATTTAAGGAAATTTAAAGTCATCCAAATATACACATCCATGTATAAATACAACATTTAATTTCTTAGTTCAATTTTATAAAAAAAGGGAGGAAAGGCTGAAAAAGTCATTCCCCCCCTCCCAATAAAAAAAGTTAAAAAAAAAAAAAAAAAGGACTCCGGCATTAAATGACCACATAGGTTGATATGCCGTAAAATCAATCAATCAATCAAAAAACTTCTCCTTGGATGGAGGGATATTCTGTTCTGTTTTCATGATATAATCCTCCCAGACATTAGCTCCCCCTTTTTTAGGTGGTATACGATTTGTTTGTCATGATAACATTGTCGAGCATTATCTCCTCCTTTGAGGTCCAGTGTAGTATCACCAGAATATCATCCTGCCAGATTAGTCAAAATATGCTCCCTCCACTTGCATAGTTTTGCCCGTGTATAATTATGTATGACATCAATCGTGTTGATACACCAATTCCCATTAGACCAACAAAGTTAAGCAATGTTGAGCTTGGTCAGTACTAAAATGGGTGACCTTTTGATAATAGCAAGTACTGTATGTGCTCAGAAGCCTGTAGAGAGATGGGCATCACCAGGCTATTCTTGCCCAAGTGACATTGGGTTTGTATTACTATACGCATGGATTCGAAAAAGTTGTCAAAAAACAAATATATAACAAATAAATGTTATCAAAGGCAAGATAAGTTACTTTTCTACCTAACTGGATATGTTTTTAGTGTTTTTATTTAATGTAACATGTTTATTCGACTCAAAAAACATACAGTGTTTATTAATTTATTTGAAAAATGCAAATGGCGACATGCTGGCTGTTGAACACAATAAGTTTGGGAAAATGAGTTTAAACAAAAAAGCTATACAAAATACTGTTGGAAACTTAATATATGTTACCGTGACATAGGCAGACATATATTCGGTGGGTTTCTAACAGTATTTTGTATAATTTGTTTGTTTTAACTCATTTTCCCAAACTTACTGTGTTTAACAGCAAGCATGCCGCCATTTGCCTTTTTAAAATACATCGATAAACATTGTATGATTTTCGAACCGATTACACGTTTTAAAGTGGGTAAAACCACTAAAAACTTTTCTAGGTTGAAGAGTAACTAATCTTGCCTTTGATAACATTTATTTGTTATTTGACAACTTTTTCGAATCTATGTGTATGAAATAATGCAGTGCCCATGACCCCGTATAGTTAAAGGACTTCTTCATTATTCAAATCTATATATATATATATATATATAAAAGGCAAATGCGGTACGCGCATTCTTGTATGTCTCGAAAAGGCTTTTTTCGCCGCCATTCTCGGGGGGGGGGGTACTATCGCTTAGAAGTGTTTATATACCCCCTAGATAATAATATCTAGGATTTGTGAACGTGCGTTGCATCTAGATTTATTTACATCGACTTTTATAAGATTTGCTCTATTTCGCTCTGTCCCCTGTTTGTCCTGCTTTTTAGTATAAATACAGGGAAACTAAATTCAAACGTTCGTGTTCTCGACTTTCGAAACATCCAGAAAGCAGTCAGCTTTTGATCAATGTGGAGTTTCTCCTTATATCAGACAATTGCTATTCGATTTTGGACAATCCCCTTTACATGGGGAGCTGCTTTCCTCCCCTCCCACCATCGTCTTGGGGAAGCTAAAACTAAAAATACTGCCACGTCATCGTAACGATCCCGCGATGACCTCATTTAGCGTCTTCCTGTTAATCAAATCTCTTTCACTTGCTTTATAAGCCTTAACTTAACACGCTAATCAATTACTCCACTTGTGGTCGAGATGGTTAAGTGGTTGGCTTTTGTTTCCACCTCTGCGTCAAGGCTTCCGGGTTCAATCCCACCTCCCGACCAAAACTTTTTTTTTTTTTCTTTTACACCTTTAAACACCCGGGACACGTCTTTTTTATTACTTCGCTTATTTTTTAGTTTACCTCCCCCCACCCGCTAGTCTATTATATAAAAGGCAAAATGTGTGTGTGTATGCGCTTTTCCGCGATGTCTGCAAAAGGCTTCTTTCGGAAAAGCGCTCGCTCGCTTCGCAACTTCTTAAAACTGTTTATATCATCCATAAATTGTAATATCTCAGAGTTACCCACGGACCTCGCCTGTCTATTTAATTTTATTCACTTTCAAACCTTAATTATTCCACATTTCCCGCATCGGCACGCGTTACATTCGCTTTTTGGTATAAACAACAGCGAAACTCCACTCTAATCACAGGCCCACAGCCAGTGTCGACTTCGTCATATCAGATGGGCGAGCGGGTTTTTCAATTGACCTCATTAAAAACTGTCTCGCACGTCAATCAAAAACGAGCACCTGTTTTTTTTTTTTTTTTCACACTATTTTCCAACTGCGTGTCGGAAAAGCTTCCTTTTTTTTTCAAACCCACCTCTTTTTTTTTCACACACACCCAAAAACACCCCGGCAATGCCGGGTACCCCTCGCTAGTCTTCTATAAAATAAACGGCAAACGTCTGTGTGTTTGTTTATTTGGATGTATGTCTGCCAAAAACTTTTGACAGACGCATCAGAACATGATGAAACTGGTATCGTTTTAAACCTCGAACCTTCGGACGACAAATATCGAAAAATTGGCCAAAAAAATTAATTCCTTCACCCTCAACTGGGCACTTTTCTATAAGGAGGGGGGGGTCGCTTTTTTTCGCTGATATTTTCAAAAGTCATCTCCTCTTTTTGATTGACCTTAATTTCAACGTTCGCCATTTCCAGTTTTGTGATGGACGCAACAGCAAAGACGTCCCGTTTTTTTTTTTTTCACATTCCTTTCCTCCTTCGCGGTACGGGTTCGAGCCTGCCTACTACCACTTTTTTTTTTTTTTTTTTTACTCAACACACATCTCCACACACCTGGGCAACGCCGGACACCCAGGCTAGTCTATATAAAAGGCAAAATGTGTGTGTGTGTGTCGAAAACTTTCAACAGACATGTCGGACCATTACAAAATTGGTATCGTTTTAAAGTTCAGTCTCTCGGACGACAAATATCTAAAAGTTGGCCAAAAAGATTAATTCTTTCACCGTCAACTTTTTTCGTTTTTTTTTTTTACAAGGAGGCGTCACTTTTTCCATCGACAGTTTTGCAAGTCATTCAAACCGCGTGTCAACAACGTTGTATAAAACAGGTTCTTTTGGTGGGCGCATCGATAAGACTGTTTGCTTTTTTTCACCTCCTTTTTCTCTTGCGTATCACGGGTTCAAGCCTGCCTGCCTACTACTACTCCTATTTTTTTTTTTTTTTTTTTTTTTACGCTCACACGGGTACTCATTGCTATTGTTTTTTGTTTTTTTTTCAACCAACATCTTTACACACACCTCCACATACCCAGGCAACACCGGGCACCCAGGCTAGTCTTATATATAAAAGGTACTTTGTTTGTGTGTGTGTCAGTTCATTCCCTATGGACTCTGAAAAGGCAGGAGCAGTTTCTTTGAAATTTCACACATAATGTTCTTCATGTGTCTAGGAGTGTTCTTAGATAGTTTTTTTTATCGGAATACCTCTGATATGTATAAAAAAAATAATCTGATTAAAGAAGGAGCAGTCTGATTTTGACCAAAACACCACAAGCACATTAACTATTTCAATTTCTGTATATTTATTATTTTAAAAAAAAATTATTTAATTTTTACTTCAGGGAGAAATTGAGCTCACTTACATCAAACAATAATGTGAAAAACTTTGCTATCGTATGGGCCTCAAAAACCAGCTTGGAACAAAGACGTGCTTGTGCTGGTCGTGTCAAGCCAGGATTCTGTTTTCGCTTTTGTAGCAAAGCGAGATATGAGAGGTAAGTTGGTTGGTTGATTTTTTTTTGTTTTACGGCATATCAACCCTTTTTGAGTTATTTAATGCTGAATCCAGTTATTTTGGAAACAGTTTTTATGTGCCAAGTATTTTATATCTTCAAATATTTATTTGTAGAGTTTGGTTTGGTTGTTTTATAGCCTAATTGGAATCGGGACTTGTATCGGAATTGGGAAAAATATTGGAATTGTCCCATCACATACATACATGTGTGTACACACACACATATATATATTTATATATATGTCCACATCTATACATTACAGATTATATACATATATACAGCCACATACATATACGGGTTATTTAATGCCGAATCCAGTTATTTTAGAAACAGTTTTTATGCCTCAAGTTCTTTATATCTTCAAATATTTATTTGTAGTGTTTGGTTTGGTTGTTTTATGGCATATCAACCCTTTTCATGTTATTTAATGCCGAATCCAGTTATTTTGGAAATAGTATTCATGTTGCATTCAGTTATTTTGTAGAAGGTTTTTATTCTTCAAGCTCTTTGTATCTTCAATCGCTAGTTTGTAACGTTTGGTTTGGTTGTTTTATAGTGGATTTTATTGTTTTTGTTTGACTCCTGTCCCGGTAACCGACATCTAAAATTTCAAATGTTTAGACCCAAAATTGGCAAAGGAGTTTGGTAGAGTCTGCAAAGGTCAACTTTTTCAACTTTGACATCTTGGCAGCCAAATTTCCGCCCAAAAACTGATTAAAAAGCTTGCTGCGTGTCTGAATATCCTTTATGTAATATTTAAAATGTTTAGACCTAAAATTGGCTGAATAGTTTGCTAGAGACTACAAAGGTAAAATCTTTTGAACTTTGATCCCTTGGTAGCCAAATTTTCAGACAAAAACTAATTAAAAAGCTTGCTCTATCTTTGAATACACTTTAATTACTATTTCATCTGATCTACCTCTGCATTCCATGTTTAAAAAGGATGTGTCCTCTATAGTATTAGACCTGACGGAATGGTTAATTGTAGGTATTGACCGTTTCATACCCTCGAAAAAGTTTCAGCAAAAACCTAACAGCCAGCCATGGTTCTCTCCAGAATGTGCTGCTGCCATTGCGCACAGAAATCACTTTTTCCACTGTTTCCAACGTAATAGATGTATGAAAACTAAAGCCGCTTTCAGGACTGCCAGCAACCATTGTAAGAAAGTAATAAAGAGCGCAAGATGGTTGTATGCTCAATCTGTTAAGTCCAAAGTAGCTGAGCAGCGGCTTGGTTCCCACCAGTTTTGGCAAATAGCAAACAGAATCCTGAACAGAAGCGTGTGCTCCATCCCAACTATTATCAATGGACCTGAGGTAATCTCGTCAGCATCAGACAAAGCCAAACTCTTTGTCAAGAACTTTGCAGCTAATTCTAACCTTTGCGATCAAGGCCGCCAACCCCCAATATTTCCTCCTGTATCAGAAAACACGCTATGTGATATACGTATATCTGTACGTGATGTTGCCAAGCTAATCAAAAACCTTGATTCCAGTAAATCAACAGGCCCTGACGGTATTCCAATTATAGTACTCAAAAAAGCTTCAACCAGAACTAGCGCCCATACTTACAAAACTGTTTAAACGTTGTCTTAAGGAGAATAGTTTCCCATCTCCCTGGAAAATTTCATCAGTATGCCCTGTATTTAAGAATTCAGGTGATCGCTCATCCCCCTCTCAGTACAGGCCAATAAGTCTCCTGTGCGTCATGAGTAAGTTGCTGGAATCTGTGTTAAATACAGAAGTAATCAGCCATCTCAACAAAAATAACCTTCTTAGTGACACTCAATATTGTTTCCGTTCTGATAGATCTACAGCAGATGTGCTTACAGTTATATCTCATAGGATTAGCAAATCTCTCAACGGAGGCAACCTTTCTAGGGCAATTGCTCTTGACATATCTAAGGCCTTTGATAGGGTATGGCATAAAGGTTTACTTCATAAGATCTCTAGCTATGGTATTGCTGGAAATGTCTTCTCAATTATTAAATCATTTCTTTCTGATAGGTTCATAAGAGTAGTAGTTGAGGGGCAAAAATCAGAAGCTCACCGTATTAATGCCGGTGTCCCTCAGGGGTCCATCCTGGGCCCAACTCTTTTCCTGATCTACATTATTGATCTTCCAAATCACATCCTTACATCATTTGTAGACATCTATGCTGACGACACTACCATTTATGGTAGCACATCTAAGACAGTAAACGACCAAGTTCTCTCCAATTCTCTCTCCTCTGATCTTGAGCACGTAGTACAATGGGGTAAGGAGTGGCTGGTTACTTTTAATGCATCTAAAACCAAGCTTCTCTCTTTACATCATCAACATTCTGATCCCCATCTGGCATCAATTGAAATGAATGGCTCTCGTCTTCAGGAGGCCTCAAGTTTTGACAAGCTTCTTGGCTTGACCATTACTCCTGATCTTAAATGGAACACGTACATCAAATCTGTTGCCAAGGCCGCTGGAAAAATGGTGGGATCTTTCTATCGATCCGGTAGATATCTCACTGCTGATGCTATTCTCTATCTATATAAGAGCCAGGTACGTCCAAGGATGGAATACTGTTGCCACATCTGGGCAGGAGCTGCTAGAAAGGACTTGGCCTGCCTTGATAGAGTTCAAAATAGACTTCGTAGCCTCATAGGAGATGTCCTTTTCTCTTCCTTGCAACCTCTATCTCACAGAAGAGATGTTGCGAGTTTGTCTCTGATGTATCGTTATTTTCATGGAAAGTGTTCGTCTGAGCTTCAATCTATGGTCCCCCCCTCGCCAAACTTTCACAAGAAACACTCGTCTAGCTGTAAACTATCAATAATTCCCCCCACTCTTTATCTGTGCCTAAACTTAAACGTAGATTCCATGAATAAAGCTTCTTTCTTAGAACTGCACACCTGTGGAATTGTCTTCCGTTTTCCTGCTTTCCGGCTGACTACAATATGGTTGTGTTCAAGTCTAACGTAAATAAGTTCTTGATGAGCCGTTCCATATAAGTTATCAAATTTACCAAATTTTCATTACTAATGATTACTATATTGTCCAATTTCTACTGTACACTCTTTAACCCTTATCCTTGAGTGGCCTCTTGGCCTTGATAATGTGGTGATGCCTATATAAAAAAAAAAAAAAAATTGGCTGAGTAATTTGGTAGAGACAGAGGTCAAATTTTCTTTTTAAATTTGACCTCTATTATGACCCCTTAAGATTTATCGTTTTGGGCTCAAATCAAATTAGAAAGTTTGATCCATGTCCAAGTAACCTACATCTAAAATTTCAAGTGTTTAGATCCAAAATTGGTAGAGGAGTTTGATAGAGTTTTCAAAGGTCAAATCGTTGAACTTTAACCCCTTGACAGCCAAATTTCTGGCCGAAAACCGATTAAAAAGATTTTCTCAAATCTCAATACCCCTTATGTCAAACTTCGAGTTTGTAGACTAAAAATTGACAGAGTAGTTTGGTAGGGAAATACACACACAGAATTCCACTTTTATAGATAAACTAGCAGTTCAGCCCAGCTTTGCTCAAGCCCTATGTACTGTTCATAACTTTATGTGCATATGTATATATATTAAAAAGTTTGACTCCTGTCCCGGTAACCTACATCTAAAACTTCAAGTGTTTGGACCCAAAATTGGAGAAGGAGTTTGGTAGAGTCTGCAAAGGTCAACTCTTTCAACTTTGACATCTTGGCAGCCAAATTTTCATCCAAAAACTGATTAAAAAGCTTGCTGCATGTCTGAATACCCTTTATGTAAAATTTCAAATGTTTAGACTCAAAATTGGCTGAATAGTTTGCTAGAGACTGTAAAGGTAAAATCTTTTGAACTTTGACACCTTGGCTGCCAAATTTTCAGCCAAAAGGCGATTAAAAAGCTTGCCCTATGTCTGAATACACTTTATAATATGTTTCCATTTGCAGCTTCTCTTACAATTTTTTGATTTTAATTGTGTCAAAACGCACTTTATTTCCTTTTGACGAATTGATTGTTGCTAATTCTTCTGATGAGTTAAGGGCATAATAGATTCACTGATTGATATAATAATTAATTGATTTTACTCTATGAAACAGATGCTGTCAAGAATTGTATAAGTCAACTGAATTAAAGGAATAAATTATAAGCTAGTCAACATCATGAACTTTAGGAATATGGTCTTTTGTCATTTATTCACTATATTGCTCTGTAATTACATTGAGCTTCTTAAATAAGGATTGGTATATATTATAAGAAAATATATTTCCACAGAAAGATATATATATATATATATATATAGGGTGTTGCAACCAAATCTACCACTTGAGAGAACAAAAATAAAGTAGACAATAAAATGTATATGCAGAGACCCAACAATTTATTTAGCAACTATTACTTGCATACTACATTATTTTTCAATGTAACCACTGTTGACAGAAGTGGCCATCTCAAGGCATGCACAAAATGACTTGCACACTTTGGCGACTATGTATCTATAGCGGCAAACATCTCCACGATGACAGCTTTCAGAGAGTCAATCGTGTTCTGGGCATGCTTGTTGGTCTTGGCATCAATCACGTTCGAGAAGAAATAAAAGGAATAAATGTTGTGAAGCATGCAGCCACAAGTCCGATGACTAGTGGTGAGGAAAATTGTTGGGAAATGTTGTTTTTGTTTGAAGGGGGGGGGAGGTCAAGTAAAAATGTTGTGACGATGTTTGTTAATTGCGCATGTGCGAACAGTCGATTCATGTTTTCATTTTAAAAAGGTAAATTTGCAACGTCATAACATCTGTGTCATCATGGTCTGATTGATAACATGTTCGCTTATGAATTTACGTTATGCAAGTTCACGCCCAGCACGCGGCATTTTTTAATTCTTTTCTCTCATCTATCTTTTAAAATTCTCAACTTTCTTGTGTGCGTCCACCATGTCACATTTTTTTGGTCCCCCCCCCGGCCAATCTTTCACGAAAAACACCCGTCTAGCTGAAACCACTGTCAATAATTTTCCCCACTCTTTATCTGTGCCCAAATCAAAACGTAGGTTACATGAACAAAGCTTCTTTCTTAGAAGTGCATGTCTGTGGAACTCTCTTCCGTTTGCCTGTTTCCCACCTGACTACAACTTGGATGTCTTCGAGTCCAACATAAACAAGTTCCTGATGAACCGCCCCTTTAAGTAAGACACTTTATCAAGTCTCCAATACTATCCCATTGATTACTATACATGCAATAACCCTTATCCCCGAGTGGCTTCTGGGCCTTGATAAGTGGTGACCTCCATGTAAAAAAAAACACGATAAGATGGCACCTAAGTCCTATGTTTTTTGTTATAATTGACTTTATTATAATATATATATGAAATCTCTATAAATTAAAATATTATATTTAACCGTATTTTGCAACCAGGCAATGCTGGGCACATCCCATCCATCATCTACTAGTATATATATATATATATATATATAATGCAGATAGAGATGACAATGTCTTAAATATATTTTAAACCAAAGCTTAATTGAATCACTGGACAAACCTCCTTACTAGTGATGCGATAATGAAAACTTCTATAAAAAAAAAATTAAATAAGAAAATGGAAACCTGGTGGGATCCTTCTATCAATCCAGTAGATATCTCACTGCTGATGCGATTCTCTTCTTATATAAGAGCCAGATACGTCTAAGGATGGAGTACTGTTGCCACATCATGATAACACAATAAGATGGCACTTTTTTTTTTTTTTATTTAACCATATTTTATGACTGGACATTGTAGGCGCCCCTGCTGGTTTCATTGAAAACATTAAGTAATGTTTTTAATAATGTAACCTATCTCTTTTGTTAATGCTACTTTTTTTGTTTTTGTTTTTTAAAAAAGAAAAGAGACAACAAAACAAGATTTCGCAAAATTAAATTTCTTTCTTTATTCAGGTTGCAAAAAAATAAAACTCCAGAAATTTTCCGTACCCCATTGCATGGATTAGCACTTTCTGTGAAGATGTTGCGACTGGGATCACTTGCAAAGGTCTTTGCCAAAGCTGTTGAACCGCCTCCCAAGGATGCTATCATAAAAGCCCAGACACTTCTTAAAGGTAACGAATTGATTGAGCCAACTAATAATCTAGCATTGCAAGCGTATGCTGTATTTTCGTGCACATCGGCAATATTACATACCTAATACGCTTCAACAAATCATTTTATTTTTTGTTTTGTTTTTTTTTGTTCTTACGATGAGGATTCGTTATTTGTATTATTTGGATTCTTCGGACTACTGTTCTCATCTTCAGGTGTAATTTGTCGAATTCAGGAATTTGGACGGAATTTCAAACAGAACCCTTTATTTATTTCATAGGGATAGCATGCTCTTGTTCCGTCAGCCATGATTGAATAAAAGTCCTAAGTAATTTGCAATCATATTTTTCGGTTGCCCACACTGAGGATTGAACCTTCAACCTTCAGGAGAATATCACTTTTACATTTGATTTTCTTGTGGGCTTGTGACGCAGTGGTTATGTAGTACTATAAAGTGGACCTGAGTCACTAAGTGCTGAGAGGGGGGGGCAATAGACAAAGGAATAGGAAGTGACTGACAATAAACAAAAAGATGGGAAATAGCAAACAATGAATCTGCAGGTATTTTTAGATTGAGCTTTTTAGATTTGACAATGACAATAGAAACCTACAGAACAGATAACACAGAGAAGCTGGGGTCACATTTTATGTTTATTTATTAATTATTGATTTCAAAAGTTAATACAAAACATGACTTGGGTGCCATCAGCTAGAATTAAAACCAAAGCATTTTTTTGCTCCAAATGTATTCCCTACTATTTGAGCTATCGACAGGTAAGAAAGATTTAAAATTAAACCACTTCGAGCTATGAATGAATTTGCGCATGCATAAAAGTAAAAGAAATATGTCAGTAAATTAAAATGGAAAATTTTGCATTTAAACTTGCCGACATATTTCTGTATTGTTTTGGAATGGGGGGGGGGTACATCGTCGTCTGCTGTTTTTTTTGTTTTTTCTTTTTCCACTTGATGTTTTTAAACACCTCTCTTTTCAGAAATGCGTGCTCTAGATGCAAATGACGAATTAACACCTCTGGGTCGTATTTTGGCCAGACTTCCCATCGAGCCTCGCCTCGGAAAAATGGTAATTTATGGGTACACATTTAAGTAAGTTTTTTGTCTGTTTTTTTTTTTTTTGTTTTTTTTAAGCCAGTTTCTACTGGTGAGGTGATTAACGCTATCATGAAATTCACTTCCAAACAAACCTATCTCTGGCCAGAGTTTTACTTATCCACTTCTTGCCATGTTTTCCTACCATTTCCTCATGAACTAACCCTGCTAGCTCAACTGTTCTATATTAACCAACCTCAAATTTCTCATTCATTCTTTCAACATGACCATACCATTGATATCTCCTTTCTCTGCACTCATCTCCTTTAATCTTCCTCAGAAGTCATCAGATCTAATCCTATCTTTAAAACTCGTAACGCACATCCATTGTATCATTTTTCATATCATTTCTCTCCATCCAATGATGCTACCAGATCAGGCTGTCTGAAGATATTGGCTTCCTGAAATGAAATACACCTAACATCGATGCTTTTAGTTTTTCTACTTCATTTTTGCAAAACTTAATTATGTTCTGCAAAACCAAAAACAAAAACAACAAAACACCTTTTCTCTCCTTTTCCTTCTTCCCATTTCCCCTTTTTCTTTCTATCTCTCCCACTTCCTGACTGGTTTCCAAACTTAAAATGCACCAAACATTAATAATGTAACCCTTTTTCCTCTCCCATTGCAAAACTCATTCATGTTCTGCAGGGCAGAGAACAAAAATGATAAAATCCACTATAAAACAAACACTAAAAATTAGTGATTGAAAATACAAAGAACTTGAAGAATTAAAACTTTCTACAAAATAACTGGATTCGGCATTAAATAAACCGAAAAGAGTTGATATGCCGTAAAACAACCAAACCAAACAGGTATCACTATTGTTGAAATGAACAAGACATGATAATATAACTTAGGTGTTACAATTCATTTTTAAATAAACTCCAGACAAATAACTTTATTAGTTTCTGAAATATATGTGTTACAAAGTCGCGAAACTTTGAACCCGATTACTTAGGAGTGTCAGAAGTCGCCATTAAAAACGAGTGATGATTAATTAGACTCGCTATCTTTCGAAGCTTATAACAGCATGAATAATACTGAATCTCTTTTCCCTCTCCCATTGCCAAACTCATTCATGTTCTGCAGGGCAGGGAAGAAAAACGATAAAATCCACTATAAAACAACCAAACCAAACACTACAAACTAGTGATTGAAGTTACAAAAAACTTGAAGACTAAAAACCTTCTACAAAATAACTGGATTCGACATTAAATAACGTGAAAAGGGTTGATATGCCATAAAACAAAACAACCAAACCAATGTATATTCTGGCCCTGTCAGTGGGGCATTAGAATATGCCGACTGCCCCCCTGCAGAGGGTAAAAGTCCCTCAATAGGGGTCCTGGATATGACCTTAAACTATATCCAGTGGTGAGGCCCCAGTTTGTGGGCTTTGGGGAGTGTGGAGCCACCCTTTAATTACTATTGCTCCCAGGTCCACTCTGATCCGGAGTGGTAGTACCTGTTAGGGTCCCAACTATGGGTTAAATAGAAACCGACGTGAAAACAACAAATATATTCTATTAAAAAAATTTTTCTTCAAAATCTTTGGATTCGGCATTAAATAACCCGAAAAGGGTTGATATGCCGTAAAACAAAAACAACCAACCAACCAATGTATATCCTCAAGCCTCGCTGGCCAAGCTTCACTTCCATATATCATCATATTGAGATAAGGGTCTCAAAGGCTGCTGCAAATAAGGTGGGCTCTCTATACCATGCTAGAAAGCTACTTATGCCTGAAAGTATCCTGTACCTCTATAAGGCCACCATTCGCCCATGTATGGAGTATTGTTGTCACATTTGGGCTGGTGCATCTGCTACTAGTCTCTCGCTCTTGGACAGGGTTCAAAAGAGAGTTGCCAATCTAACAGTTCCTGAAATGTCATCTAAGCTTCAGCCTCTGTCCCATCGATGAAATGTTGCATCTCTCTGCCTGTTTCTGACGAGCTATAAGCACTTGTACCTCTCAACGTAAATATTCCCAACAAACCTGAAAAGCAGCAAAATCCCACCCCTTCACAGTAGAGATCCTTAGGTGTAAGAAAGCCTTCTACTCCAATAATTTCTTCCCCAGAACTGCTACACTTTGGAACTCTCTTCCAGGATTCTGCTTTCCCAACTGTACTGACATGCAGAAGTTCAAGTGTAATGTGAACAGACATCTTGCTGCCCATCTCCCTTCATAATATCCCTTTTAACTTATGTCACCAATAGTAGCCCCCTAATTCAAAGTAGCACTGTGTTTGGGGTGAAAATTGAATTAAAAAAAAAAAAAAATATGGACAAAACTAAAATACTCCGCAACTAGTATGATGCTCCAAAACCAGTTTTCAAATGTGAGTATTCTTGTGGTGTATTTAAAAAGGATGTTGGTAACAATTCCATCCACTATTTCTCCTGCAGGACATGGATACATAAAACATACACTGGTATCAATGGCCGACTGAAAGACAATCAGAACTTCATTTGCAGGATTGCTGCCCGTTTCTACCCAGGAAGAGATCATGGAGGTAGTTATGTTTTGCACACTCTTGCTGATGTGTCTCATGAGAGAGGTGGTTGTGGCGATGTGACGACTGCATGGAAGAAATTAACAGCTCTTTTTAATCCTCGCTTAATGACGCATTTCGTCTCACAATAGAGCTATGCTTACAACATTTTTGGCCTGTTACAGTTGAGGACATTACCAGATTGGCTCATAGCAATCATGCAATGAAACAATGGATATAATTTAACATTTTTTTTTTTTTTTTTTTTAAATTTAAAAAACAAAACAATTTTCCCAAAACTGTTTTATTTAAAATTTTTCTTTTCTATAACCCTTTTTTTCTCTAGTTGCGGAGATGCTGCGTGCATCATTGCAGCCAGCACTGCATTTCCAGAACCGTTCATCATACAGGATCGTAAACATTTGGATCGTGTGCACAAGGAATTGGCAGGTATTCGGTCCAGTGATCATTTAGCCTTACTTGAAGCGTTCCAGCTCTGGGAAGATGCAAGGTAAAAAATCGTTCAGATCATATCACTGCGAACATCAAGAATATTTTGAGGTTGGATCCTGTATACAATAAGCACCCCAGAATAAGTGACATAAACAATATTTTCCGTTGGAAAAGTTTCTTTTTTTTTATTTCTAATTAAGTTGTAAATAATTTTTTATCATCATCATCAACATCGACATTGATGGTTGCTAAGTGATTAACGACATGAACTGATAATCTGGGTGTGCCAAGTTTGACTCTAGTTCATTCCACAGAAACATCTTAACTTTGGATGTTGGCAACCTTCATGTGATCCCTCCCACAAAACCCAGTGTATGTGTGTGTGTGTGTGTATATATATATACATATATATATATAATTACTTCCCCCAAAGTAGCAATATAATAAGCTCTAAAAGTGAACTAATCTCTCATTGCAAATATAAAACCAAATTTTTTCTTTTTTTAATTTTTTTTGTTACATTTTCACCACAAACAAGGCACAGTTCCACTTTGATGTAACTACTATCAGGGACATAAATTGCAGGATACTATGTAGGGAGTTGAGCAGCAAGATGTCTGTTCACATTAACCTTGAACTTCTGCATGTCAGTACAGTTCTGGGTAAGAAACCATTAGAGTAGAAGGCTTTCTTATATCTAGGAATCTGTACTGTGTAGAGGTGGGACTTTGCTGTTTGTCGGGGGTATTTACATTGAGGGTGTACAAGGGCTTGTAGTTCATGGGAGCACCTACCATTAAAATACTTGTATAACAGACAAAGGGATGCAACATTTTGTCAATGGGACAGAGGTTGAAGCTTAGATGACAGTTCTGGACCTATCAGGTTGACGACTCTCTTTTGAATCCTGTCTAAGAGTGAGAGATAAGTAACAGATGCACCAGCCCAAGTGTGATAACAACACTCTATACGTGGCCGAATGGTGGCCTTGTGGAGGTGCAAGATACTTTCAGGCATAAGTAACTTTCTAGCACAGTAGAGAGAACCCATCTTCTTTGCAGCAGCCTCGGCAATGCTCTCGCTATATCTGTTCCAACTCATGTTCCCTCTGAACGTTAAGCCGAGGAGTTTGAACGAAGCACTTTCAGTTAATGTATCTTTAGCCATAGCTATTAATGGTTGAGAAAGTTTCTTGTAATTATTGAAGGAGACGAGCTTAGTCTTGGCAGCATTGTATGTTACCATCCATTTTTGACCCCATTCCATTACAGACTGAAGTCTTCCTCTTGGATATGTGTTCATTCGTTTTCCCCAATGTGCCTGTTATAGAGCGTGATGTTGTCAGCAAATATTCCCATCTCAGAGACTATTTTATCAGAGAGGTCATTTATGAATTTAAGGAATAATAAAGATCCAAGGATCAAACCCTTGAAGTACACCTGCATTATTGTATCACACTGTTTAGACGTAGGACCATCAAGGACAACCTGGATTCCTCTCTTATCTAAGAAGGATTTAATTATCTTAAGTATTCATCCAGTAATACCATAGGATCTGATTTTTGTGAGAAGACCATTGTGCCATATCCTGTCAAAAGCCTTAGATATATCTAGGGCTACTGCCCTCTCTTGCCTTATCCAGTGCATGGCATATACGTTCAGAGATTACAAAGTTTGAACCCCTCAGATACAGAATTCCATAAAATTATAGATCTTTTACGCACTTTCTCAGCACTTTATATAATTTTTTTTTCTAGAGGTCCTTCTCTCCTCATTGTTTCGCTGGCTTAGTACCTACTGACTTTGTTGCATTTGTGTGCCTATTTTTTGTATATGTGTGTGTTTATATGCTTGTATGCTGCATCTAATGATGTTGACTTGCTCTTCTTTTTGGTTCAATGTGGCAGTTGTCTAGAGAGTGGGATTGTCTCGGTGCAAAGTCTTTCCTCACTATAAAAAGTTTCAAGCACAGGCATTACTTGATATGTAATGGAATACACATTTTACCATCAGTGTGTATCTCGTTAACAAAAAGGCTGGCTGTAGCCTGAAACGGTGAACGGACACTCAATGAGGACTGATGCGGATATGGACGTCAATGGAAATAAAGGCTCTGGAACATCTGAGGTCTGGACCGGCAGGTGTTCAGGGCACCAAAGCCTGGACCCGGTCATCAGCAGATGTGCAGGACTGTAGAAGGTTCATAGAAGTGACCGTCCGGCATGTGCTGCTGGTGGCGCTCATGTCTGCCTCATTTGAGCCAAAGATGTATTTTTTTTTTTTTTATAGGCGTCAACACTTATCAAGGCCGATAGGCCACTCAAGGATAAGGGTTAAAGAGTGTACAGTAGTCAAAAGGACAATATAGTAATCGATAGTAATGGAAGTTCGGTAAATTTGTTAACTTAAGTGGAATGCCGGGAGCCCGAGTCGGTCCCTTTTGAATGCCGGGAGCCCAAATCAAGCATTTTGAGCTCCTGATTAGTATGTAACACATAGTGTTTTAAGACAAAAAATTCAAAAGTGCTGATATGTCATAAAATGTGGAGGAGGGAGGATTCATAACCCAAATCTTAAAATTTTTTTTCATTCTTGTCTTCAGAAAGACAAACAAAGATGGTGGAGTCAGTTTCTGTGAAAAAAAATCTTTATTGCTGCCAGTACTTTGCAAGATTTGTGATGCGAAGGTAATTAATGTATCTTTTACATCTTTATTCACGATGTAATTTTGAATAAAATAAATACGTATTAGATACGTTTGAAGCCAAAACAACACATTATTACAAAATAAACAGATATTTATTTCGTTCGAAATTTATATTTCAATTTATAAATATATTTTGAAGATACACTTCATCATCAGTATGTCTTTCTTTCTTTTTTTTTGTTTTTTTTGTCATGTTGTTGTTGTTGGAGGATTGAATCAGTAGAAGTCCGTTGGTTGTTTTTATGGTAGGCTTTTCAAATGTTGGAACGGTGCGTTGGTCATGCGGAATTCACGTTAGGGTTTGCGTTCCTTGATAGGAGCATTGGTTGAGTTTGAATAAAATGAAATACGCATTAGATACATTTGAAGCCAAAACAACGCATTATTACAAAATAACATGGCAAAAAAAAAGAAAGAAAGAAAAACATACTGATGATGAAGTGTATCTTCGAAATATATTTATAAATTTCAAACAAAATATGTTTATTTTGTAATAATGTGTTGTTTTGGCTTCAAACGTATATAATAATATATTTATTTTATTCAAACTCAACCTAACGTAATTTTGACTGTTTTTTGTCCTTGTACAATTCACCATCCCTTTTACGTTGTCTGCTGTCCAACAGCTTCTGAGCAGTTTCATTATTATATAATATTCATGACTCGAGTTTGTCTATGTCTCAGATGTTGGATAAAGGAAATTAGAGATCATGCACACACGCAAATTCCAGGTTAGCAGAGAACAAAGAAAATACCAGGTCGGACTTTGTACACCCATATTGACCTCTGATGGAACAAGGAGATGCAGGTCAGACTTTGTACACACATATTGACCTCTGATAGCAAAAAGGAAGAAATTGTCAATAAAAGCAAGTGCAAAAAAAAACCCCAACAAAATCCAAAAAAATCATAACAAAATAATCCGAACAGCACAAAGTTTAAGAAACAAAAACAAGCGAGGCAAAATAATAAGCGCCCCCTCAAACGTGATGCATACAACATCGGAGCCAATGCGTATTTCACTAGAGGGGCCTTACTTGTGTACGTCCGCCAAAATATTTTCTGATTGCGCGATTCAGTTGTAGTCTTGATCACAATATCAAAATATTGATCGATCTGCATAGACTTACAATGTTTATATAATTTTATTTAATATATATATATATATATATACATACATGTAACCTCTGACTTTCTTCAGGTGTATCTTGTTGAACTTGGGGGTCTTTCTCATTCATATATATATATATATATATATATATATATATATATATACACACACACATACATATGCGCGTACGTGTGTGTGTGTGTGTGTGTATATATATATAATATATATTTTGTTAGATGCAGCCACTCTGATGAGTCATAGACGACGAAACCTGTGTCAATGGATAATTATATTTTAGAAACAATATATATGTCGCTCCCCATTTGGTGGTACCAAATTAGTAAAAAGAAAAATAATTCTCAACTCGCATTTAGGTGCAAATGCTTTTTCGTATAAAGTATTGAATTTCATTCCAAAAGTATCGAAAAACAAAAACAAATAAACACACATACATATTTATATATATATATATATATATATATATATATATATGTGTGTATGTTTATATGTGTGCGAGTGTGTGTATATATATTTGTGTGTGCATGTATGTATATATGTATGTATGTGTGTGTATATATCCGGAGTTCGACAAGATACACCTGAAGAAAGGCAGAGGTTACAGCGGTTGAAAAGTTGTGCAAAAAACACTCAAGATGAGAACAGTAGTCTAAATGATCGAAATTATCAATCCTCATCTAAAAAATTCAGCAACAGAATAAGAATAAAACTTCAAAATACATGTTTTAATATTTTTTTTTTTGTTTCTTGTTTCAGAATGAACTACAAAACATTCTAATGAACGAAAGTTTCCTGGATGAAAATCTGACACAGAAAATCTACAATTATACGAGTCCTGATGACAGTCTCAATGTTGTGAGTTGCAGCAAAATTTTGTCTCAACAATTCCCCATTCTATAATACAAGGTGTAATAATAAAATTGTTGTCATAGAAAAGATGACATGATTCCATTTCCGTTTGATGAAAACTGGTTTTCTTTTTTTATTGCAGACCATCTACTAGTTGGCCAGTTGTGTACAAATCCCAATAGTATTAAGATCATTCTGTCATGTCTGAAAGTAACACAATGTTTAACAAGCAGGATCGGAGATGCGCCACTGTACAACTCATGCTCTCTACTATTAGCATTATATTAATATGATTTATGAAAATAAATAGTTGTATTAGTATTGATTTAAAAAGAATTGGTTGTATTAGTATTATTTATTTATAAATGAAATATATTAGTATTATTTTAAAATAAACTGGTTATATTTTTATAATTTCTTTTAAAAAGAATTAGCTATATTCAAATTAATTATTTTTAAAAGAATTTGTTGTATTAGTGTTATTTATTTTTTTAAAAATTGGTTATATTATTATTCATTATTTAAAAAAAACTTGGTTATTTTATTATTTATTTATGTATTAGTATAAATTATTTTAAAAAGAATTGGTTATATTATTGTTATTTATTTTAAAAGAATTAGTTGTATTATTAATTTAATAATGAATTAGTTGTATTAGTATTTTTTTTAATAATTGGTCATATTAGTATTATCAATTAAAAAAAGAATTGGTTGTTTAAAAAAAAAAGAATTACATCAGTGTTAATTATTTTAACAAGAATTGATTTTATCATTATTCTTTATTTTAAAAGAATTAGTTTTTTTTAAAGAATTGGTTACATTAGTGTGATTTATTTTAAAAAGAATTGGTTATATAAGAACTAATTATTTTAATAAGAATGTGTGTGTGTATATATATATATATATATAGTAATTTATAAAATATATATGGCAATTAAGCTACACTGAATATTCGGTGTTTCCTCCACTCTAGGATTCGTCAGGCTTATGCATATATATATATATATATATATATATATATATATATATATATATATATATTAGTGGTGGGACGATTAATCGGAATCGTAAGAATCGTGTATTTTGGGAGGTATCGGAATCGCATCGTTAAAAAATACCTTAATTTTCCAATTCCTTCATTACGATTCTTTTAGTCTGATGCTGAAAAAAAGGAAAAAAATTCCTGATATTTCTAACCGCAAGAGAGAAATAAAAAGAAACCAAAGAAATTCATTATTAACAGGGCAATGCTTAGTGCCCCTCCCTTACAAGGTTCATTCATTCAGATCTATTGTAATCAAAACTACAAAAGAGTTAACTTGAAAAGAAGTATGCAGGGCTCTATATTGCGAGTAAAAATAAAAAAAACGCTTATCTTTTTGGCGATTGTTTTTTTTTACTGACAAATCTAATACTGAATGAAAATGCTTTTTCAACTTATATTTTCTTAAAATAAAACGAGCAAAGTCAAATTATTTAAACAGTAAAAGGTTTAATAGAACAATATACTTTTTTTTTTCTTTTTTTAAAAGAAGGCTTTTGAAAGAAATATCTCTAAAATGAAATTGATCACATTGTATTATTTCGCAAAGTTTTGACAGTAGTCGGTTTCTTTTGAAGTTTCAAAAAAATCGACCCCATACCTATCTCTACCAAACCTAAAGTTATTAAATAACCCCTTGTTAATTTAAGGGTAATTAATTCAATTCAGTCAAGTTTTTTTTTTCAATTTCATTGAAATAAAATCCATTATTTTTTTTTTCTCCAGAAAGATAAAACCCTGAATTTGATTATATTAAAAGCAGAATAATATAATCTTTTTTCTAGAATTTTAAATTGAAAATTAAAAGTGTTTTGCACAGTTCTTTGCCGAACGAAAAAGAAATTAATATATATATTTTTAAAAGGTTTTGTAATCAGTTAATTTTTATGTCTAAATAATATTTACGATTAATTAAATAATTTCATTTTAAAAAGTATTTATAAATAGAATTTTACTAGTTGGCTTTGTATTACTGTACACATAGATTCGAAAAAGTTGTCAAAAAACAAATATATAACAAATAAATGTTATCAAAGGCAAGATAAGTTATTTTTCTACCTAACTGGATATATTTTTCGGGTTTTTATTCAATGTAACATGTTTATTCAGCTCAAAAAGCATACAGTGTTTACCGATGTATTGGAAAATTCAAAATGGCGCCCGACACTCTCTGTAACACGGTAAGTTTGGGAAAAGATGTTATAAATAATAAACTATACAAAATACTGCTATAAACTCGCTCAATATATGTTACCGTGACATATTTTGATATATATTCGGTGTTTTTTTTAATAGTATTTTGTCTAGTTTATTATTTGTAACACCTTTTCCCGAACTTACCATGTTAAAGAGAGTGTCGGGCGCCATTTTGAATTTTCCATTACATCGGTAAACACTGCATGTTTTTGAGCTGAATAAACATGTTACATTGAATAAAAACAAAAAAAATGTATCCAGTTTGGTAGAAAAGTAACTTATCTTGCCTTTGATCTATGTGTACAGTAATACAAACCCGGTTATTTTGTATCTACGGCGCCATGTCACGTGGTATATTGTTTTTTTTTCATTATTCATTCATTACGCACGTTCATTTATAAATTATTAAATTAAATATTTATCTTTTTTATATTTAATTAGTATATATTTTCTTTCTCTTCCGCTATATTTTTTTTATTTAATTCATTAAATCTGTTAATTATGAGGACCAAAATAATGAATCGTGTGTATTTATTCTCTAATTTTCTTGTTTTTGTTCTGTTATATAAATTCTATTTTATTTGTTTTTTCTCTGAAGGATTAATTCTATTTTCTTTGAGTTTTTTTTTCTGTATTCCAATTAAGTAAAATAAATTTTCTCTAGAATAAATTTTGCTAATTTTTCCGTTTAGTTTGCTATATAATAATTTTATTTAATCCAAAACACGACGGTGTAGACATAAAATATCTCTTCCAAAGTTAGGGAACATATTTGGGAACTACCGACCATAAGTATAAAACTACCTGGTATATTTCAAAACAATAAATTCCCTAGGAATCGGAATCGGAATCGTACTTGGTATCGGAATCGTTAATCAATATTTTCCTGGAATCGGAATCGTATAAAAATTAGGAATCGTCCGAACACTAATATATATATATATATATATATTAGTTTGATTTCTTTTTTTTTTTTTGAGAATTATTGAAAAAACTTTTTAAAATCTTTTAAAACTATTTTGGGAAGATTATATATAGGATTTTTTGTTATTTTTAATGAAATAATTTTATTTTTATAATTTCATAAACATATATTTATTATATAAATGTGAATAAAAAACCTTTATTTTTTTAATTAAAATAATGTATTTTTATACTTTCATAAACATATATAAATTCAAATAAAAAATGTTTATTTTTTAAATTAAAAAAAAACAAAAAACTTCTTTCCTAGACATTTATCATAAAATTTTAAACAAAATAAAAACATTTATTTTTTAAATTTTGCTAATAAAAGTTAAAATAAAACTAATTGTGTTATTTTTTATCTGTATAATTTTGTTAATTTTTATCGGTATAATTTTGTTAATTTTTATTGTATATTTTTCAATGTATTTTTCTATTTTATTTCAATAAATCGTTTCACAATAAAAATCTTGAAGAACAATAAAAGTGAAAAAAACTGATTTGCCGGTAGCAGACGCAACAGAAATTAGGAAGTATATATATATATATATATATATATATATATATATATATATATATATATACACACACACACACACATTTCTGTGAAAATATATTTTCTTATCAATGTAATTAAAGATGAATATAGTGAATTAATGATAAAAACTATATTCCAAATTTCATGATGTTGACCATCTTACAATTTATTCCTTTAATTCAGTTGGCATTTACAATTCTTGACAGTATTTGTTTCGTAGCGCAAAATCAATCATTTAATTATTATATGAATTAGTGAATCTATTATGCCAAATCACACTTCATTTCCTTTTGATGGATTGAGTGTTGCTATTTCTTCTGATGAGTTAAGAGCATAATAGATTTGATTTTGCACTATGAAACAGATACTGTCAAGAATTGTAAATGTCAACTAAATTAAAGGAATAAATTATAAGATGGTCAACATCATGAACTTTTGAATATTGTTTTTTGTCGTTTATTCATTATATATATATATATATATATATATATATATATATATATATATATATATATATATATATGTGTATATAAAGAACAAGTAGTTGATAAAACACGTTAAAAAATCTCTTTGAAAAAGAGTTAAAAAGGTATTGTCTATAGTTAAAAACATATTTAATTTTAAAAAGGAAGCACAAAATAAGTGGATAGTCCTTAATCTGCCGAGTTTCGATGAAATACTTTCGTTCTCATCAGAGGGTAAGATTTAGCAAAATGCGGGATTGGATTTTGCTTGCAAAAGTATTTGATGAAACTACAAGTAAGTCATAGATCTTACTTGGTAAAAAATATTGAAGCAGAGAAAATAGGGTGACGAAAAAGGTGATTTCGCGTGAATGGATAGTCTGGTGAAGAGTAAAATATCCAATAACGGTAAAATCCCAAAATCAAAATCCAAAAAAGTTGGTTAGGTTTCCAGTGAATATATATATATATATATATATATAAGTAGGTTGTAGTTTGCTTGAAGCATTGTTGAAGAAAATTATAAGGTAAAATTAAAAGCCAAGAACAATGCGAGATTTTTTTTTTTTTTTTTATAGAATAAGCTTTTAATTTTACCTTATATATATATATATATATATATATATATATATATATATATATATATATATATATATATATATATATGTTCACTATAAATGAATATTCTCCATTTTCTTAGCATTAATGAAGATGAAGTTTTTTCATTTTCTTGTCTCTATTTCTGATTTGAAATGTTTTTCTTCCACAGCTTCACTCTTAGAATTCCAAAAATCAGTTCTTGATTGCACCCAATATTCCACTTGCTTTTTTTTATTATTATATTGATGTTAAATTAATATGATGCTTTTTTTTTTGTTAGTTTCTTGCATCAAGTGGCTTCATGCCTTGTCTGGAGTAATTTCCATGAAAAAATAAGTAAATAAATAAAAATAACATTTAAAAAAAAAAAATTTCAAACATCTTTCTACCACAGCTGACGACGATTCTTTGTGCTGGTTTCGATTCCAATATTACTTACCAAAGCGAGAAACGCAACGTGCCGACCGCCAAAAGCATGCAGAAATCACAGAAGAATTGCATCAATTTTGAAAAGCAGTTCTCATCTCCATTCTATATCATTAGTGAAAAGGTAAGGTTTTGAAAATATACAAATGCTGCAAAGTATGCACCCCGTGTCCCTCAAATTGACAAATTTAAAAGGACACAGTAAATTACCCATGTATCCAATTGATACTGTTCAGTTTTTATGTGATTTAATTAAAAAAAAATATTATTTTACAAAATAAATAAATTTAAAATTTTGATGACAATTCTGATCAGGGTTGTAAAGTCAGAATGTAGAAAGTTTGACTTTAATGCTAAGTATATATATATATATTATTCCTTAATTGGAATTCATTTTTGAAATGAGCATTATATATTAATTTATTTTTATTTCGGACTATTATTCTCATCCAACCCAAAGCGTGCCAGAGGTTAATTGGCCAAAATGTGGTGAGACGACAACAACTATGGATGGCAGTGATGGCTGAGAATGCAGTTAGGAGATTCGAAGTTCCTATCCGTCGCGGTTACCACCTGACGAAGGCCAGAGGAATAGTTGGCCGAAACGTTGTGAATAAACAAAACCAATAAAAGATCAAAAACAACAACTAATAAAGATGAGAATAATAGTCCGAAATAAAAATAAATTAATATTTAATGCTGAGATTCTGAGAATTATGGTTCCAGCCGCTAGGTTTCAAAACCTTATGGTTCCAGCCGCCAGGTTTCCAAAAATTATGGTTCCAGCCGCCAGGTTTCCAAAAATTATGGTTCCAGCTGCCAGGTTTCCAAAAATTATGGTTCCAGCTGCCAGGTTTCCAAAAATTATGGTTCCAGCTGCCAGGTTTCCAAAAAATTAGGGTTCCAGTTACTAGGTTTTAAAAAATCCTAGGCATTACCGGTTTATGATTGGCTGGAATTAAAATATGAGTCATCCTCAATTTAAAATAAATGACGATGACATCCAATTTATTACTTGCTGTTTTTATTATTATGCAGCGTGTCTCAGAATTAAACATCAATTTTTAACGATCAATTTAGCATCAGAGATATTTAATTTTGAGACACCGTTTAATGACGTTGAATTAATAACGTGAAAAGAAGACAAAATAATTTTGTTTTTACAGTATTTTTTGCAGCTGCACACGCAAACAGTTTCCTCCAAACAAATGACGACGGTCACTCCTCTTCAGCTACTGCTGTTTGCATCGTGTCCTGTTGTCTACGAATGGGGGCTTGTCATCCTTGACGATTGGTTAGTATTTTTTGTCTTTGCGGTTTTCTTTCTTTTTCTTCTCCCATTTAATCCATAAAGAGCAGAGCACGTGGAAGCCATCTATCATATTGCTCAATCATGCATCTGAATGTCCCTAGTCATCCTAAAAAAACTGCGTTCTAAAATCTTGTCAAAAAAAGTAATAAATGTAATTTTTTAATATATTTTTGGTGGAGCTGTCTACCAAGATGGACATTTTCTGGTGTCCTGATCTAAGCAGGCTATAATCGCTTTGCTCTTCCGTTTACCTGCTTTCCAGCTGATAACAATATGGTCGTCTTCAAGTCCAACGTAAACAAGTTCTTGATTAGCCGTTCTCCTTAAGTAATCCAATTTACCAAATTTCCACTACTAACGATTATTACGACATTGTCCCATCGACTACTGCACACTCTTTATCCCTTATCCTTGAGTGGCCACTGGGCCTTGGTAAGTGGTGACGCTTATGGAAAAGAAAATAAGTTTTGTTTGTTAAATAAAAAAAAACCTTAAACTCTGAATTTGTACAGTTGTAATTAACTCTTTATGACCTGATTGAACTACTTCGTTCAGTCATAAATAAATGAATGTAATTACATAAATAAAGTGGGAATTGATTCAAACACGCCTTGTACGTATTAGTTCAATATCTGGGCATATGCCAGATATTTCCATTGCTTACATTCAGTATGCCGCCATCTAAAATTAACAATAAATATTTTTTAATCATCTACATCATAATTCAGGCCATAAAGGGTTAAATATTTCTTGGTCAACTCATGGTTGAAAATTCAAATATATTATTGAGATTGGATAACACACACATACACACAAAAAAAAAGAAAAGAAAAAGCTTTTTTTTTCATCTTCGTACGGATTTAATGAACTTGATATTTCTCTTCGTTTATAGGATCAGGCTGAAGATTAAACCAAATCTTGCTTCAAAAATCGTAGCATTACGACGAGCTATGGAAGCTTTGATTTTACGTACAGCACAAAATCCTCCCATGGTTGCACAGCCAAATCAACAAGAATCTGCCCTGATAAACGTTGTGCGGATGCTGTCTCAACCCAACGCAGGACGCTTTGGAATTTCTGACCAGAATATGTAAGTTATTTATTTATTAATGTTGTCCTTGTCCGTACGACCATTATAAGCTGTGTTATCTATTTTCTGATACTATTGACATCCCCCCCCTCCCCAAAGTGGTCGGGGGAAAAAAAAAAAGAAAAAAAGAGGGCAAATAGGTTCCTATTTACTTGCCTCTTCACCAGGGTGGGAGGGTGTGGGGGGAGTTAGATACAATGTCGGTAAGGAAAGGGAGAAAATCCAGCTTATTAAAAATGGCATTCTTGATTGAGATTAAAAAAAAAAAAAATTGCTCCAATCAAAAAGAATTTCTCTTTGGACTAACGATACTTCACTTTGATCTTAACTAGAAGATGAGAAAAAAACAGTCTCTTGTTGATTGACTCAACTACTGACCACTTTTCCAAAAATTGCTTTCTTTCTGAACATTCACGCCCTTCGCCCTTCCTTTCTCTTTAACATTTAAAAAGATACTGGGGGGGGGTTGTAGGGGTGTGTTGTGTAGGGGGGGGTGATCAAAACAACCCTGTTTATAAAAACAATGTTGGCCGGGTGTTTGGAGGTGTAAAAGAAAAAAAAAGTTTTAGTAGGAAAGTAGGCTTGAACCCCGAACCTTTGATGTGGAGGTGGAAACGAAATGGACCTAGTCATCTCGGCCACGAGAGAAAAGGAATGAAAAACCTCTTAATTTAGCGTTTATGAAATGAAATTAACAGGTGCGAGAACCTTAAGTCGCGTGATGTTTGACCTTGAAACATGACGCGGCTACAAGCCAGTTTTCGCTTGTTTTATACTGAAAAGTGAACGATACACCGGACGCTCTAAAAATCTGGAAAAAAATATCGCGTGAAAGTCGGGCAAATTAAATAATCATTTATACGTGATATAAAAAGTTTTAAGAAGGGATGTGCCGACCGAAATGTCCAGCGAAAAAAGCCTTTTACAGACCTACACAAAAAGCGAACACGCATACATACACACATTTTCGCTTTTATATATATATATATATATATATATATATATATATATATATATATATATATATATATATATATATATATAGATAGATAACTTTATTGCAGAAAGATATCAAATTTTTCATTAAAATAATTTAGAAAATCAATTTATAGCAAATATTTGTATTGAAGAAATTGGTTTTAATATTTTATTTTTTCTCTTTTTTAAGCAATCCTCCAAAGAAAAAGTTTGCAAAATTTTGTGGCGGCAAGAAAGGCAGCTATGGTGGCGGCAACAGTCACTGAACTCTGTGATATTGGAGCCTACTTACAATCTGCAGAGGAAATTAAAATAAAAAATCTTTTTAAACAGACAGGCTGATTATGTTTTTAATAGCGTTTGTATACAACCAACTTTGAATGAAATTGTCTCCAAGCAATAAGAGTTAACGACTAAAAAGATATCGGTTAACTGATTGGAAATTTTACCTTCAGTAAAAGAAACCAGAATATTTTGGCTTTTAACCAAGGCCATGTCTATAACAGGCCAGGCAATCATGCAAGGAGGGCTTTCAGTGAAGATGATGTAAATTTGCTTGTATAAAAAATTATCTAAGGGGGAAAATTTAACATTTTTTATATGTAATACACATAAGAAAGTAAGGAGAACCATGAGTTAATTGATAAAATACAAAATTAATCGCAAATTCCTATAAATTAAAGGACAGTTAACTTTGAATAAACAAAGACAAACATATAAAAATTGTTATTTCTGAAATTTCAAGCTGACTACAATATGGTTGTCTTCAAGTCTAACGTAAATAAGTTCTTGATGAGCCGTTCCATATAAGTTATCAAATTTTCCAAATTTTCATTACTAATGATTACTATATTGTCCAATTTCTAATGTACAATCTTTAACCCTTATCCTTGAGTGGCCTCTTGGCCTTGATAATGTGATGATGCCTATGTAAAAAAAAAAAAAAAAAAAAAAATATATAAAAATTGTTATTTCTGGAATTTCAAGTGTCATTCTAAATAAGTAACACATTTATTACTCAGAACAGCTTAACCCGACAGGATCGTACTCCCCCCCCCCCATGTCTACTCCCTCCCTGCACCACACCTCCCTCCAAAATCCCTAACTGCTCACATTCACAAAGTATAGGCTCCACTTTCTTTCAGAGTGTAAACCACACCCGAATATCTCATAAAAAAACAAATGTAATTTTGACTCTCGTTTCGATATCGCTCCTTTTTTTTGGTCTGATGAAGTGGTATTTTTGAATTGGAATTCCACTGAAACATGTATGTGTAATAAACAGACTATATATATATATATATATATATATATATAATCTGTGGAAATATTTTTATTCACTTATATTTCCTTTTTATATATACCAATCCTTATTTAAGAAGCCCAATGTAATTACAGAGCATATAATGAATTAATGACAAAAGTCTATATTCCAAATTTCATGATGTTGACCATCTTACAATTTATTCCTTTAATTAAGTTGATATTTACAATTCTTGACAGCAACTGTTTCGTAGCAGAAAATCATTCATTTAATTGTTATAACAATCAATGAATTTATTTTGTCATTGATTCATCAGAAGAAATAGCAACAATCAATCCATCAAAAGATAATAAAATGCGTGTGGACATGATTAAAAAATCTGAAAATTGAAAGAGAAGCTGCAAATACCTTATAGCTTGCTTACATTACGCCATTTTGAACTTAGAAACTTAGAAATATCTATATATATATATATATATATATATATAGTAATTTATAAAATATATATGGCGATAAATTACTAACTAGCTCTACCAACGTATTGAGCACTTTTGAAGTAAATACATAAAGTTTACGCATAAATCTATACTTTCATATATTAATTTATGTGAGTAAATTAAGTAGTTATATATATATATAAAACATCAAAGGAGGTTCTCCTCAAGGGAGATAATCGTAACAATGAAGCACTTTCTCATCAAAAGGGAGATTCTCCTCAAGGGAGGTAATCGACAATTAGCTTTGAATAAACAAAAACAAATGTATAAAAAAAAATGTTATTTCTTACTTGACTTTGAACATTTTTGTACAGTGCATGAACAACCTTTACCAACAACTCGTTTTCATCTAGATTATATAAAACCCACCAAACAACATCTCTTGCCTTTGTCAAAAACTTTTTCTGGATCCACAAAATAAAATACAGGTTCCTATTCTTACCAAGATACTTCTCTTGAGATAAATATAGCACAAGTCTTACATTAACCAGACATAAAACTATACAGTATTTTATTTGACTTCCTATTTGCTGTTCGATTATTCTGTGTCACTTTCAGAACATGATGATCCTTCAATTTTAAAGCTTCCCCCGTTATGCCTTATAACATGTCACAATTATATTAAGTTACTTGTGTCTTTTGGGATAACCTCTATAAAAAACAATTAAAACAGACGATGAAGGAGTTTGAGATTGTCGGACTGACTTCCTCATCTTGGTTGTTATAGTCACAACGTTTCTGCCGTTTTGCCCTCCAGCCTTCATCAGGTGTTTTGTATCGAACTGGGGAACCGTAATAATAATAAAGGGTTGGGTTCGAGACTCCAGCTAGGTTCATAGTTGCTGATTCTCTGTTTTGAATGTTACTTTTCACTGCCTTCGTTCACGATTGAACTCAGCACCTTTTTGGGTAACTGTAAACTTTGATACAACGTCTAGGACCACTCGGCCATATGTCACTAGGACAATTCTTAGTTGGTTTTTGTTAATGTTAAACCTATGTTGTTATTCAAGGTTTTCTCTCTCTATCAGAGGTGTCCAAATTGTATTCAGCTCTATGCTTGGTTTGCTCAGTAGGTTGTTATATCCGAGCATGTGAGCTGTTTAAGTTTTCTCACTTTCCAGTGGGTCTCTCTGTTTATTTTTTTTTTTTATTTTTACTTCGTCCCATAGGGGGCGATGGTGTCCTCTCTCTAACTAAAGGGGAGATGGAAAAATCGGGTATAGCCAACCATGTCTGGGACAAAGTAAAAATAATAGTGATCCTAGACGTTGTATCAAAGTTTAGTTACCCAAAGGTGCTGAGTTCAATCGTGAACGAGGGCAATGAAAAGTAACATTCAAAACAGAGAATCAGAACCTACCTGGAGTCCAAACACGGTACCCCCGTAATAATAATAAAGGGTTGGGTTTGAGACTCCTAACAAACGGTTCCCCAGTTCGATAAAAAATACCTGATGAAAGCCGGAGGGCAAAACGGCCGAAACGTTGTGACTATAACAACCAAGATGAGGAAGTCAGTCCGACAATCTCAATAAATGAAAACACCTCATCTCAAAATACAGACAATTACGATGGAGTTCTTCATAAATAATGGCAAAACTGGAATTGGTTATTTGTTGAATGAGCATTTTCTTTTTTTCCTTCTAAAATGTCAAAAGTGTCTTTGACTCTTGGACTCAATTGAGTGGAAAACGTCTCATTTGAAGGAGGCAGAACTGTCTGATTGGCATCGGAGATGAGGATGGGGGTTGTCTCATTTTTCTACTTTACCCCTTTTTCAAGGGTGCTGTGTATTTTTCCCCCCCTTCTCTTTCTTCTCCATCAAGTGGCAAGTTGAATAAACCACTCAGAAGAATAACTCTTATCACTTGCTGCAATTCATTGAAGAGAATAATTCACCTTTGATGTAGATATTCATGCGTTTTTTTTTTCTTTGTTTGTTTCTCCTTAGTTTTTAGTTTTGCTTTATTTTTGTGATGTGTCCATAAATCTACATGATAGGCTCTGTCTGTCTTTCAGTGGCATTTAAACTTTTTATCTGAAGTCAAAACTATTACTTTTAATAATGGATATTTTGTATTAGTCTGTAAGACAGATTTACCAATTAATACACATTGCACTTTATTATAGCGTATGTTTGTCACAAACTGAAACTATACTACTTCGATTACTAATGAAGGTTTAGTATCTGAAGTTTAGACTATACTACTAATTCAATTGTACTATAATGTCTTATGTATGTGATATATATGTACAATGTTCTATATGTGATACATATATATATTGTATTATATTTTAATAGATGTGTGTCCATACATCTACATGATAGGCTCCGTTTGTCTCTGACATTTAACCCTTTTTTCTTCCCTAAATCTATTATTAATAGAAATTTGGTATATGTCTGTTTGAAGCTGAAATTATGCTTCTTTTTTTTTTTTTTAAACTCCCCCCCCCCAATAAGGTTTATTGCCACTTGGCAAGATGTTTGTTCACAGTACTTTTTTCTTTTCTTTTTTTTTTTTTTTAATTACATTTTCACCCCAAACAAGGCATATTGCCACTTTGATGTAGGGGGCTACTATCAGGGACATAAGCTACAGGGGCACTATGTGGGGAGTTGGGCAGCAAGATGTCTGTTCACATTACACTTGAACTTCTGCATGTCAGTACAGTTGGGAAAGCAGGAACCCGGAAGGGAATTCCAAAGTCTAGTAGTTCTGGGGAAGAAACTACTGGAGTAGAAAGATCTCTTACATCTCGCGATCTCAACTGTGAAGGGGTGAGATTTTGCTGCTTGTCGGGTTTATCTGGAGTATTTACGTCGAGGGCGTGGTACCTCTTTTACGATTTGTTGTCTCTGATCATCTCAACGTCTGTTTAACTCGCAGCCTTCAACATTTCTGCAACAAAGCCTGAGCATCCAGTTTTGCCTTTCTTCATCTTACTCACAGCTTCCATACATTTTTTTTTTTTTTCCCATTAATAATTATTTTTCTACCTTATTGGTTTTCATAATTTTTGGATATGTTACTATTTGAGACCTGACAATCACTAAAATTCAATAATTCCGCATCACACTGCACATCCACACTTTAGTTGCAGTCATCCAAAGCAAAGCAAGACCATGGCCGATGAGAGGAAGTGACCTATGAAAGGTTGAGGTGTTTGAACACTGCTGTTTAAGCCTATCCTTCATGTCCGCTGGCAGCAGGTCATCTCAAATGAATGCCTCAGCAAAGCATCCAGTTTTGCCTTTCTTCATCTTACTTACAGCTTCCATACATTTTTTTTTTTTATTTATTTATAGCTGAACTAGATATTTGTAAAATATCAAACGCAATTACTCCTGAATCGATACACATGCAGGAAATAGAAACCAACAAACAAACATGTTTCAATATTCAGTAGAGATTTAGAAAGTGAAATACTACTGAAATTTTTTATTTTTCAAGTATTTATAATATATATATATATATATATATATATATATATATTTGAAATAAATGACAAAAATTTTGTAGTTAAAAAAAATTCTGAAAAGCTGTGAGAGAGTGTATAACCCTTTAACGGACAGAGAATTGCCCGATAATTTACGTGATCCTATATACAAACGTGTGATTAAAAAAAATTATGATTTTTTTTTTACATTCTAAAAAAAAAAACAAAAAAAAAAACAGTTTTAATAAAAAGTGACTGCAAAAAAATTCTGACCTATTAAAATTTTTTTTTTTTTTTCCGATACGATCGATTTTGGTGTTTGGGTTGGTGTACCCCCAAAATTTATCTGCCCTCATAAAACATAAGGCAACAATGCATAAAAATATGGCAGGTGAAGGGAATTTAATAATAAAAAAAAGGGTGTGTTCTTAGGATGAGGGTCTATATGAAAAAATAAAGAAGAAAGGGATCAATTCAGGTTCAAAGAAAATGAAAATCTCCCTCTCCATAGAACACCCTTCCAAGAAAAATTTCTTTGTTGACTAAATATTAAAAAAAAAAAAAAATGTGAAACCTTGGAACTGACCATTTGGATTTTTTTTAAAAAGGATACACATTTCAAAAATATTTCTCCAAAAAAAAATGTGACAATCCTTTTAAATTGTGGTCAAGTGAGGGAGGGGATCTGCTGTGCGACCTCAAAATCTCCTTTTTGCTTCTTTCTTTAATACGAATTACACGCCGGTTTGTATCTATTAAAGCAACTCATGACGTCCACGATAATTCGCATTCAAATGAAACTTTTAAAATTCATTCTTTTTAAAAGTATTTTATAAATTTAAACGAATTTAATGAATTTTAATGAATTTTATTCAATGTGTGCAACAACCAAAAAAAGAAGTAATTTAATGAAATTTCATTAAATTTAAATTTAAACAAAATGTCGTGGCCAGGGGGACTTGCATGCAACAGCAAATTTCTATTTCGTTGTTAAAAGAATTTTTGAAAAATCCAAAGTATTTATAGGAATTAAATTTCAGCATTCTGTCAGTTGTCCTATCAATTTTATTCGAACTACTGTTCTTGTCTGGAATATCATTTTCACAATGTTTCAGTCAATGTAACCTCTGACCTTCTTCAGTAAACGGAATTTCAAACAGAACCCTTTATTTAATCCATGGGGATAGCAACAAACCGTGGCATAAAAGATAAGGTAAAATTCAGTTGTAAGTGACATTCTTCTGGATGTTGAAGGTTCAATCCGCAAAATAATACACTTGCAAATTACTTAGGACCTCTACCCAGTCATGGCTGACGGAATAAGAGCATGCTACCCCCATGAGTTAAATAAAGGGTTCCGTTCGAAATTCCCGCGCTTGCAGAAGACTCATCGTGCAAATAACACTGAAGATGAAAACACTAGTTTGAAAAGAAAAATTTTTTTTTTTTTTTCAAATTGCTTTTGCAATAAAATTGATAGAATTTAAATGAGAAATTTGAAAACCATTGAAGTGTTGGAAATAATGATACAATCATTTTTTTCTTTTTTTTTTTTCCATAACACCAAAATGAAAAAGAAAAAAAAAAAAACTTACGGGCCAGGCTTCTTACTCTGATGAAACTATTTTTAGCAAAATATTGAACTTACAACAACAAAAAAAAAATAAGTAAAAATGATTTAACATTATTTCCGACACTTCAAAGGTTAAAAATTTCTCATTGAAATTTTATTCAAAACTTTACTTTAAAATTCACAGAAATGCTGAGAACAGTTTGAATAATTCAAAATACAAATTATTAATCCTTATCTAAAAATAAATTGCAAAATCAGTTTTTAAAATGGCAATTTTCGTTATGTAATTATCTTTGCAATTTACAAAAAGATTACGAAAAGAATGGCAGAAATTGGAAACGGGGTCAGTAGACAAAAGGAAAATGACATTAAAAAGGCAATGCTGTATATATTATACAGATATTTAAATTTATGTAAACACTTTTGCAGACATGTTTCAGTTCTAGCTGAGAGTCAGCTGAGCATGATCAGGCCAAATTCTTATTATGAAGATGTTTATATATTAAGAATTCGGTCTGAGGAAGCTCAGCTAATTTCCAACTGGAGCTGAAACATGTCTGCGAATGTGTAGCCAAAAAAGTATTTGCATAAATAAAAAAAATTAAACTAAATAAATTTATGCTGCTCTACCTTTTTTGAGCACTATTATATAAACATAATAAGGATTCACCAGATTAACACCTATAAGCAAAACCTTACTGGAATTATCTTTATTAAAAAAAAAAAAAAAGCTAAATCCCTAATTTATTGGCATAGCTTTATAATTTCTACAGGTTTTTCTTCCATAGGAAGCAATTAAAATGTTATGATTCGAAATATATATATATATATATATATGAATAAAAAATGGAAAAGGAAGACCAAAGACCATGATGCCATAGACATTTTAACTATTCATTCTTAAGAGTCAACGAAACATTGGTCAACACTTTGAATAATTGCGTCTTATTTCCATTTGTACTGTGTATTGTCAGATTTTTTTATTATTATCATATATATATATATATATATATATATATATATATATATATATATATACACACACATGTATATACAACACACAAATATATACGTATGTATATATTCGATGCAAACTTTGCTTATTGGCAACACCATGTACTGTAAAAAAAAAAAAAAAAAAAAAAAAAAAAAAAAGAGTGAGGATATTTAAAAAAAAAAAAAAAAAAAAAATCCCCATGAGGTCTGACAGCAGAGTTGTCCTCCTCCCCTTCCTCAGGGGGGAGCTTGACTATTTCTTGAGATAACCAAGATAAAAACCGAGCAATGTTTAGGGAGCCGTTTACAAAAACTTTGGACCTCTGTTTTTATTTTTATTTTTTAATTTATTTTATATAAAAAGATATATGTATATGTACATTTAAGAAAAAAAAAAAAATAGACCAGTAGAAATTTTGCTATAACATGTTTTTTGGACAAGGAGTTTCTGGACATTATAAAGAGTTTGTTTATTTGGACCGTTTACACGTAGATCATCCTAGTTAAACAGATTTTCTTAAATTCCTTGCTTTTTAAAATCTGCGGAAAGAATTAAACGTGCAAAAAATGGAAACATTTTTACATTTGTTCAAAAAGTTTGCTTTTTTTTATTATAAATGTTAGGGTTATTTAGAAGCATGGGTGACCATAAGTGCGATCATATCAATGTCAGACGAAAACCTAGCCTCGATGTGAAAATGCTCCGATTACTAAAGTGGACTTCCTGTTTTAGTTTAAAATAAATTTGTAAAATTGACAAGAAAATATGTGAAATTTTTTAACACGATTTTATATTTTTTTTTTAATTTAATTGAAACTAAAACAGGAAGTCCAGTTTGATCAGAACATTTTCACACTAAAACTAATACAGTCGCACTTAGGATCGCCTGTGCTTCCGAATTGCCAAGTTTAGTCTAAAAAAAAAAAAAAAATTTGGTGTTTGTTTAGTTTAATCGAAATATTAAAAAATGAAAAAAAAAAAAAAAAAAAAAAAAAGTTATATTGTACGTATCCATTATGGAATGAAGTTCTCTGAAAAATTTTTTTTTCGCTTAATTTGATCAAGTAGCTTTTTTTTTTTTTTTTTTACAGCGAAAAAACAATTTATGATACCGATCAAAAGGTAGCCATGTTTCGATTTTTAAGAAGAAAAAGCTATTACTTAAGATGGGGGGAGAGGGAGGGTGTCGGCACTTTAGACACAGTTATCTCCCCATGGCGTGTTCTAAAAATCCAAACAAAGCTACCTTGATTGAGCGGTCTGTCATAAAAACGTGTTTTTCCACTGTAAAAAAAAAAAAAATAACTACTCGATCAAATTAAATGAATTTTTTTTTTTTTTTTTTTTTTTTTTTTTTTTTGAGAACTTCAGTCCAAAATGAATACGTACAATATAATTTTTTTTCGATATTTTCATTTTTTAATGTCTTGATTAAACTTAACAAGTACCAAAAGAAATTTTAAACCAAAAAAGTCAATTTAATAACAATAGTTCGTATTAATCATCTTTTATTGTTGTTGAAATGAATATTGGTTAGTCTGTTATTACACGTTTCCTGCTTACACGTTCTTAAATCTATGTCCATCCATCAATGGCTATATATTTTGGTTCTTATTTAGAATTCAACCAAAAAAAAGACAAATCTTTATGATGTATGTACCTGTCACAGAACAAAGATGTCATATTCCAAAAATCATATAAATTGATCAATTCTTTTTTAATTAAAAACATCAAATTTTATTTGGAAGCAAAATGGAAACCAGGAGTCGCCATGTTGTTCTAGACTGTGTTAAAATTCAAGGGCGATAAATCAATTTGACTGCCGAGGTTTAGTTTGTATTCAAAATAATGAAAACTTTAATTGTTAAAATCATAAAATTTTGATTTCCTTAGCTAACAAAACAAAACAAAACTACTTGATCACTTTACATGATTTTAAGAATATGACAGTGATGTTTCTGTATTTTTTTTTTTTTTTTTTTAATTAAGCATCTGTAAGTGTATATGTGTTTATTTATGGTTACATGTCTCTAAAAACGTGTGTTTATTTTGACATAGCTTTATAATTTTTACAGCTTTTTCTTCCATAGGAAGCAATTAAAATATTAGGATTTGATATATAAAAAAAAAAAAAAAAATGGAAAATACCAAATAGCATGATGTCATAGACATTTTAACTAATCGCTTTTAAAACAACAAAACTGAACAATTTCGTCTTATTTCCATTTTTGCTGCATATTGTCAGATTTTTATCCTTTTATTATCATATATGTATACACACACACACACACACTATATATTATATATAACCACCTTTTTCTTCACCATATTCCCTCTGCTTCACTTTTTGTTATCAAGTAAGATCTTTGACTTACTTGCAGTTTCATCAAATACTTTTGCATGCAAAATCCGATCCCGCATTTTGCTAATTCCTACCCTCTGATGAGAAGGAAAGTATTTCTTCGAAACTCTGCGGATTAAAGACTATCCACTTATCTAGTGTTTCCTTTTCAGATTAAATATGTTTTTAACCCTTTTTCAAAGTGTTTTTTAACATGTTTTATAAACTGTTTGCTCTTATATATATATATATATATAGACACACATACATATTATATATATATATATATATATATATATATATATATATAGACACACATACAATATATGTATGTATATATTCGAGGTAGAACAATGCAAACGTTGCATAAATCTATTGTACTTATCAAGATGACTTGATAAAATGAAAATGTGAAAAAATTAAACATCCTTCAGTGTATGTGTGTTTATTAATGGTTGCATGTCTCTAAAAATGTGTTTATTAATGGTTGCATGTCTCTAAAAATGTGTGTTTATTAATGGTTGCATGTCTCTAAAAATGTGTGTTTATTAATGGTTGCATGTCTCTAAAAATGTGTTTATTAATGGTTGCATGTCTCTAAAAATGTGTTTATTAATGGTTGCGTGTCTCTAAAAATGTGTTTATTAATGGTTGCATGTCTCTAAAAATGTGTTTATTAATGGTTGCATGTCTCTAAAAATGTGTTTATTAATGGTTGCGTGTCTCTAAAAATGTGTTTATTAATGGTTGCGTGTCTCTAAAAATGTGTTTATTAATGGTTGCATGTCTCTAAAAATGTGTGTTCATTAATGGTTGCATGTCTCTAAAAATGTGTCAATGGTAACGTGAAACTGCCAAATTTGACAATCATCACTAACTTATTCTTCAACCAAAAAAAAGTCTTAAGTTCAATTTTAAAAAAATGTTTGTAAAAAAAAAATTAAAAAAAAGTCTTAAGTTCAATTTAAAAAAAAAAAAAAAAAAAAAAAAAGTAGCACCATTTAATTAACAGCAATTTTCTACTTTTGTTTATTTCAAACGAAAAAAAATTTTTTTTTTTTAATTAATTTAATTAATCATTTCTCCACATTAATGGATCCCAGATTTCACAGCACCTGCGTAATCCCGGGTTGCCGGCCAACGACTAAAAGTGCATATCTGAGCATCATTCGGTGCATGACGCAATGTATTGGTGGATGATTAACTGTGCAGCTGCAGGATTGTGCAGATGCCACGAAACCCGTGTTTCGTACGCTTTAAAAATGATTGTGCATTAAAAAATACATTTAATGCCCCTTACATCAATAATTGAGCACTCTGAGAAATTCACTATCCCTCTCTCTCTCTCTATATATATATAGATCAATAGGGTTTGTATTACTGTACACATAGATTCGAAAAAGTTGCCTAAAAAAACAAATATATAATAAATAAATGTTATCAAAGGCAAGATAAGTTACTTTTCTACCAAACTGGATATAATTTTCGTGTTTTTATTCAATGTAACATGTTTATTCAGCCCCAAAAACATAGTGTTTACCGATGTATTGGAAAATTCAAAATGGCGCCCGACTCTCTTTTTAACACGGTAAGTTTGGGAAAAGGTGTTATAAATAATAAACTAGACAAAATACTATTAAAAACCCACCGAATATATGTCAACTTATGTCATGGTAATATATATTGAGCGAGTTTCTAACAGTATTTTGTCTAGTTTTATATTTATAGCACCTTTTCGCAAACTTACTGTGTTAACGAGAGAGGTGGGCGCCATTTTGAATTTTCCAATACATCGGTAAATACAGTATGTTTTTCGAGCTGAATAAACATGTTACATTGAATAAAAACACAAAAAATTATCCAGTTAGTTAGAAAAGTAACTTATCTTGCCTTTGATAACATTTATTTGTTATATATTTGTTTTTTGACAACTTTTTCGAATCTATGTGTACAGTAATACCAACCCGATCAATATTATCTTTTTATTATAACCTATCAGGGTAATAAAAAAAGCTCAATAGATAAAGCAATTAACAAATATTAATCCATAATGTTTATATATGATGAAATCGCGACAGTGCTCAACCACATTAGTAAGAGCATAATATTTATCCTATAAAATAATGTGCTGGTTAGCATTCCATACCAGCCGTTTCTATGAAAATAATTAAATCAAACTGATTTGTTAGAATAGTACACTTTCATGAGAGGCCAGCAGCAGATGAAGGCGAGATATTTAAAATTATGATTTTTCTTTGACTATTGCCTTAGAAACCGCCAGTAAGGATGGCTGATCAGCACATAATTGTACGATGTTATAAATATATAAACTATGTACGCATTATACCTTAAAATACATTTACTCTCATTCTTAATCATTCATAAAATTGAAACAGATTTTAACGAAGGAGGAAATTTCTTTTTTTTAGTGGTTGTTAAGAATTGCCCCATATTAAAAAAAAAAAAAAAAAAAGAATCTCTATGGTGTACGTATCAGTTGAAGGAAAATATTGTATTCTGAAAATCACGTAAATTGATCAAGTAGTTTTGGCTTTATAAAGAAAATCATTTTAAAGCGAAGCCGAGTTTTTCCAAAGTCTTCATATTAAAAATGATTTTTTTCCCCCCAAATATTTCACGTTTGAACTATTGGAGTTATTTCCCTTGTTTCCAAGATGGCACTGCTATATTGTCATTGTTGAGTCATAAAATTTGATTTTCATTGGAAAAACTCGAATGCTCTTAAAAATTATTGTCTTCATAAAAATAAAATCACTGGATCAATTTATGTGATTTTTAATGTACAATAGTTTTTTTTTTGGTACTTGTGCAGTTTATCGCCGAAAATGGAGACGCCATTTTTTTCACGCACCTGTTGTTAAAAAAATCCAAGGGAGAAATCAGTATTTTAAACTATGACCGAATCATGAAATAAATAACAAAATTAAACTAGATAATGATTTTTCAGTTTCATTTAAATTAATTTGTTGTTGACCCTTCAAAATTGCTTTAATTCAAAAACAATGTTTCATTAAAATTATTTATTTCTTCGAAAAAAAAAAAAAAAAAAAAAAAAAAACTATTTTATAAAAATCCAATGTTGCTTTCATTACAAAATTGTTTAAATAAAATTATATTTTCTTACGCAAACTTTTCAATAAATGTTTTTTTTAATTATATTTTAATAAATTTTTATGCAGTAAATGTTTTGGTTTTCAAATGGCTCTCGCCCAGTTTAGACAATTCTGAATATGTCATTTTCATTTTCTGTTTTTAATAAAAAAATATATATATGTTTCATGAAAAACTTTCCGTTTTCATTAATTAAATCGAAACATTTCCAATTAAACAATGACGGATATATGTTCTCTTTCACTTTCTTTATTTACTTTTTTCCATAGTTCTTTCCTGAAGTAATTAATATCTAATTTAATTTTTTGTTATTTATTTCTAACTTCGGCCATAGTTTAAAATACTGATTTCTCCCTCGGATTTTAACGACAGGTGCACGAAAAAAAAAAAAATGGCGTCTCCATTTTCGGCAATAAACTGTAGAAGTACCATTTTTTTTCCATCAGAGGTATGTATACCATAGTTTTTTTTTTTGTTTTTTTTAACGCTGGGGTTATTCTAAACAAGGACTCTTCTTTTGTATGAGTTTGCGAAGAAAAAACTCAAATGATCAAATGTTAAATAAAACTCCAAAAAAGATTAAACAACAGAGGTGACATTTATGCAACAAGCTCCCTAAACAAAACAATATTTCATATATTTCCTTTTTTCTTTTGAAATATTTCTTTCAGTAGCCAAGGTTTCTTGCTTACGACAATTAAAATTACACAAAAAAAGGGAATCGATATATCATTACAGATTCGGTGCTTTGATAAAATTCGGGAATATTTAATAATAAAAAAAAAAGAAAGAAAAGACTAAGAAGAAATTTTTTTTTATAGAAAAAAAAAATTAAAAAAAAAAAAAAGACAACAGAAATGCTTGCAGGATTTCGTAGCTATACAATTGTCATGAAATTTCATTTATTTTTTTTTACAAAATCCAAGTTTTGGTGTCGGTCTTTCAATATCGATAAACTTGTGCAGTTTGATAACAAGAAATAGAAATATAGTGTAAACCCGGATATAAGAGAGGTTTCCCTTGGGTCCCAAATTATCAGCTGTTTTAATGTACAGAGTAACCCTGATATAGGAGAGCATTTCCCTGGTCCCCAAATTAGAAATGTAGAGTAAACCTTGATATAAGAGACTCACAGGATATAAGAGAGATTTCCTCTGGGGCCCCAAATTAGAGCCTGTATTAATGTACAGAGTAACCCGGATATGAGAGAGAGAGAGAGAGAGAGAGGTGTACACCCCTCCCCCGGAGAAGTTTCTTATACCCGGGTTACACTGTACTTAAAAAGGGTGATATTTACACGAAATATATTTCATCTCTAAAAAAAAAAAAAAAAAAAAAAAAAACGGTCTAAGAATTTAATTAAGGATGCAATGATGGATGCAAACAAACAAAATTTTTTTTTAACATTTGATAGACAAAAGCGATTCTGGAAATTAAGGTTAGCAATTTAGAGAAACAGAAACGATTGAATAGCTAGAAAATAGAAACCCGTAATAATCAAGATGCGAGATGGAGCAGTGAAGACGGGATTTCAATGCAGCTCCCCCCTCCTCCTGAGATGATTTTTGTTTTCTACTTCCTTTTGCAAAACTTAATTATGTTCTGCAAAACCAAAAACAACCCCCGCCTTTCTATCTCCTCCACTTCCTGACTGGTTTCCAAACTTAAAATGTACCAAACATTAATACTGTAATCCTTTCCCCCTCTCCCATTATAAAACTCATTCATGTTCTGCAGGGCAGGGAACAAAAACGATAAAATCCACTATAAAACAACCAAACCAAACGCTACAAATTAGCAATTAAAGATACAAAGAGCTTGAAGAATTAAAAACTTCTACAAAATAACTGGATGCAACATGAATACTATTTGCAAAATAACTGGATTTGGCATTAAATAATCCGAAAAAAGTTGATATGCCGTAAAACAAACAACTCCCCCTCCCCTCCACACTATATGGAAGAGTGAATTTGTATCATTAAAAATATAACGAGCGATAATTTTTTTTTTTTTGAGTTCTCAACGTATGAGGAAAGATGCTATAAAAAAATTTGAAGAGAATTCTCCAACAGAACAAATAAGTCTTTCTCTTATAATGTGGCCAGCAAAGAAAGAGCTAACCACAGCACAAAAATGCATTGAGATTCTGAGTTGTCGTGAATTGAAACACCCACACCAAAAATGTGATTTTCGTTTTTCATGACTGTATGATACTGAAAAAGTACCACCAATTTGTTGGGGGGAGGGGGGATGAGGTGCACTGGGTTCAAATATCAGATAAAATGCTGACGACGTATAATGGACGACTCTTTAAGACTGTTTTTAACCTAAACACGGGTTAATCATGAGAGGAGATAATGCTTGGGAAACAAAAGTGTTAAAGAGAAAATCGTATCCATCATGGAAATCTATAAAAGGAGAAGAAAACTCTTTTGCACTTTAGTTATCTCCCTTACTAAGAGATATTTTTTTTAAAGCATATTTGATCTGCCAGAATTATCTGCTCTGCAGTGACAAACGGCAACACAACAAAAGGGAAACGCGAAACGGAGGACATGACACTACAAAACCAGTTTAGAGATAAACAATTAAGTCCTTATTCACAAAGTTATTTTTCCATGTACAAAATTGTTAAATCATTTTATAATTTTGATTTCCCTAGAATCGTTTTCATCCAATTCTTTTGTCATATTTGCATCCTATCACCCACACAAACCACTTCACAATGATCATTGCAATTTTAAAAAAAATATCTCATGTTTGGCGTCTTAAAAAGTCGTTCATTACACAACGGTCTTTTGAATATTGGTTAGAGGAAAGGAATTCAAAAACTTGAATATTGGTTAGATGGTTTTGCTTTTAAAGGAAATTGTTATGATTAACATGGGGTGCAGGTTTGCAAAATATTAGGAATTCACAAAAATTGAGGTTTTAAAAAAATTTTCTATTCCATTCTGGAAGATTGGATCATGAAAAGAAAAAATGGTCTTCATCATTGAATTTTTATTGTTTATGTTTTGTAAATTGTGAGTTGCAGAAATAAATCTGGTTTGACTATTTTCTTCCTGTAGATGCAATAAATGAAGCATCCAGAATCATATGGTACCAACATCCGCACAAAATGACTAAGACGCAATCAAAGTGCAGTAAAACTTCTTTAATTTTGTAAACGTAGTAATAAAGTTTAATGGACAATAATAATACATTTCATTGTCATCAAATTGGTGAAACAAACATGACATGGTCTTCTAGCTTAGGTGTTACACTTTATATGTGTGTGTGTGTATATATATGCTTACACATCTCTAAAATGTGGACGACTATTTAGTTGTAAGAGACAATTCTTCCTAAACTCCCAAGGGGAGTAACTCACATATACCATAAGAAAAATGACAAAGCTCAACATGTCTATATATTGTGTTTATTTAGGCAGCATCTTCTCATTCAAACAACTATCATCCTCAGGTATGTTGTAGAAATTACTATTTTATTTTCTTTCCTTTTTCCTAATTATATATGTAATAAGCCAGCACGTGACTATATATATATATATATATATATATATAAAATATATTTTAGTCATCGACATACAGACCTGTTTCGTTGTTTCACAACTCATCAGTGCCGCTAGACTAACACCTCTCCCAAGCCGAGGATCGAACCTAGAACCGTCGTGATGACAGTCGGCAGTCCTACTCCTTGACTACGGAATCGGTGGCCGAAATTAACCTGTCCGAACGTTTCATTTTCTTTCCTTTTTCCTATAATTGTGTATGTATATATATATATATATATATATATATATAATATACAATTATAGGAAAAAGGAAAGAAAATGAAATAGTCATTTCTACAACATGCCTGAGGATGATAGAAGTATCTCTGTCGAAAGCGCTTGCTATGAATACAAGTTATACAATTTAAAAAAAAAACAAAGAAAACCATTCGGAGATTGAAGAAACTGAAAAGTAAGATAATAAAACAGAAGAATTCCGTGCTCTTCAATAACATTTGTTGGAATGTCTACATATGTAGACATATCAGAGGCCCTCTAGAATCATAGAGTAGCAAGCACGATATTTAGGGAAAACAAGTTATGTATCCCACAGAATGATTTCTTCATATTGCTGCAACATTTTTCAGTTTAAGACTCAAGTAAGAAATTACTGGGACTATATTACCGCATTAGACACAATTAGAAATGCATGTTAGTTAATAAAACTTCTTTTTTTATAAAGTAATATACAAATTAGCAAGCGTTATAGTTTCGGTTGCGTATGCATAAGCAAATAATAAAACAAATAAAATACTTCTATTCTATGAATAGAGCATTTCAATTTTACGAATAATACGAGAAAAGCCCCCTGTGTATTGACCCACTGTAACTTCCAACCACTCACCACTGTAGTTATGTACTGTGTTTCCCAAACTCTCCTCTACGTGGAATGCAAGTTGGAGGTAGAGAATATATCTGACAACACGGTCAAAACGCAAGGTTTATGAAGGCGATATATACCATTGCTGTCCAGCTAACCAACATCACCTCTGCTGGAAAAAAAAACAAAAACAAAACTGGCTGATGTGAAGACTCTGTTCTGTACCTCTTACATGTCCTCCTTATCTCTGATCTTCTAGATGAACAAAAAGCTCTTTGTCAAGACGAAAACCTGACCTCATAGGCAACTGTGGCTGTGAGTGAAGAATCTGAGGATCCGAACGCATTCATGGATTACATTAACACCAACATCAGCATAGAACGACTAAGAAGCAATTTAAGTGCAGTAAAACTTGTCCTGTTTCTCTGACTTTGTTAAACTCCAATCAGCAGTAGAATGGGGACAAATATAGATGGTCACATTCAATGCTGCCAAGACTAAACTTGTTTCCTTCAATAACTACAAGAAACCTTCTCTACCACCAATAGCAATGGCCAAAGACTCTTTATCTGAAAATACATCTTTTAAACTCCTCGGCAGGAAACAGGAGTTGGAAAAATTACATTGAGAGCGTTGCCAGGACCGCTGCAAAAAAGGTAGGTTCTCTCTACTGTGCTAGAAAGCTACTAACGCCCAAAAGTATCCTGCATCTTTATATATGGGCGAATGGTGGCCTTATCGAGTATTGTTGTCATATTTGGGCTGGTGCATCTGCTACTAGTCTCTCACTCCTAGACAAGGTTCAAAAGAGAGTCACCAACCTAATAGGTCCTGAACTGTCATCTAAGCTTCAACCACTGTCCCATCGACAAAATGTAGAACAGGCAGAGGGATGCTCTGATGAACTGCAAGCACTTGTACCCCCCTCAACGTAAATACCCCCAACAAGCAGCAAAATCCCTAGATCCAAGCGAGCCTGCTTCCCCAACTGTACTGACATGCAGAAGTTCAAGTGTAACGTGAACCGACATCTTGCTGCCCAACTCCCCACATAGTACCCCTGTAGCTTATGTCCCTGATAGTAGGCCCTTACATCAAAGTGGCAATGTGCCTTGTTTGGGGTGAAAATGTAATTAAAAAAAAAAAAAAAAGAAAAAAAAAAAAAAAAAATTCATTAAACTTTATTTACAGTCAATAATAACACATTTCACTGTAACCTTGACTCCCAATAATTTTCATTACATTACAGACGACATCAGCGTCGAAATGAACATATGATAACTTGAGTGTTACGATGCATTTTAAAACAAACTCCAAACAAATAACTTTATTTACTGTTCTCATAATCATTACATCACAACTATCATCATTATTAAAAATGAATACTGCATGATGATATAGCTTAGGTGTTACGATTCATTTTAAAACGAACCTCAAACGAATATCTCTATTAGTTCCAGATGTATACGGGTTACAAAGTCGTGAAACTATAAACCCTTTATGTTTAGTACCATATGATCCTGGGTGTCTCAAGGAGGTACCAAGTAACTTACCCTGATACTCTTGGGAGAGTTATGAGTCAATCTCAGTTCCTGTTTCAGTGATAAATAGTAGGGTGGAGAGGACTACTCTCAAGACTTAGTAGAACAATCAGTCTACGAAAATCCTAGTGGAAGGCGAGAAGTAAAATGAATATAGTCGTTTTTTTTTGTTATTAGATTAAAACAATTTTGTTTTCAGATGTTTTTTTTGCTATTAGATTAAAACAATTTTGTTTTCAGATGTTTTTTTTGTTATTAGATTAAAACAATTGTTTTCAGATGTTTTTTTTGTTATTAGATTAAAACAATTTTGTTTTCAGATGTTTTTTTGTTATTAGATTAAAACAATTTTGTTTTCAGATGTTTTTTTGTTATTAGATTAAAACAATTTTGTTTTCAGATGTTTTTTTTGTTATTAGATAAAACAATTTTGTTTTCAGATGTTTTTTTTGTTATTAGATTAAAACAATTTTGTTTTCAGATGTTTTTTTTACTCTTTGTTTTGTGTCATGTTTTGTTTGCAAGTTCAGATGCGAGACCATTTCATGATCATTAATATCAGAAAATACAAAGGTAAAAAGAAATCTAATTAACCTTTCGTGTGGAAAGGTGTGCACATGTTTACAAGAAAATGTAAAAATCAAAGAAATTGACAATAGAAGAAATCTCGGACAATCTTTTTATCGATCGTGTTTCAGCCGTTTTATTTTTCACGCACTCTCTCCTCCCATTTTTGGAAAAAGAAGCAATGACCAACATTCTACGTAGCTGAAATTGATCCAAGTTCTTCGAAAAACAAGAAAAACCTTGGAATTCTGTCAAGCACTCTCGAAAAATGGATTTGTAAAAGAAAAACTTTAATTCTTATTTTAATTTTAAAATTCATTTTTTAACAAAAAGAAACATTCAGAAATAGATGGCAATTTTTCACATTCAGATTTTTTCTTTCAAGATTAATTAATTTTTTTTTTGTTGACAAAAAATTAATAATAAATAAAATTTATTTGACAAATCAAAATAATTCAACAAAATATCAATTTTTTGTTCACTGGTAAAAAAAAAAAAAATTTTCATTGAAAAAAATTATCGATTATATATCATTAATAGAAAATTAGAAAAAAATGAATTAGAAAAAATACTAAAAAAAAAAAATTAAAGAAAAAACAAGAAACAAAAACGAAAGATTATTTTTCTCTACATTCAAAAGAAATTAAAAAAACAAAAAAAAAACAGGATAATCTTTTTTTTTTTTGAATGAGGAGAAAATAACGGGAAAAAAAATGAATGGAAGATAGAAAATTAAATTAATAAAAAGCAAGAATATGAAAAAAGAAATTTAATAAAAACTGAATGAGAAATAAAGAAAAAATAATAAAAAAAACATGTAACCTAAGTAAATTTTTTTTAAATATCAGAATAAAAAAAAAAACATAACCTAAGATTAAAAAAAAAAAATTAAAAACTGAAAATGACAATTTTTGTTAATATCATTCGCCATTTTGTTTTCAAAATTCACTTTTTTAGTTTTGTATTTTTATTTTCCGATATCAATATTTGTCACAAATGCTAGCAAATATTCACGCAGAGTTGAAAAACCAGGAAAAAAGAAAAAAAATTCAAACGGGGAGAAATTATTCACAACATGAAATGATAGCATTTTTTCTTTTCATGAAACACAAAATCTGATCAAGATGTTTTGTAATTCAATCAGTTGCTCTTGATGGAATATCAAAAGCTGATCGCAATCTTGCGAGTGGGAGCAATAGTCAACTCCAATAAAAATTATATTTTTATTATATGTCTTTGATGAAATTTCTAACAATTTATCACATGATCTTCAGATTGACATAAATGAAATTTAAAAAAAAACACCAATCATCTTAAAGTTGGATGGTGTCTTTTCTTGTCATTTCGATCGTGATCATGCATATCGAATGATATTAGTAAAAATTTTCTTTGTTCATATCAAATATTACCTTCCTTCTAATGTTTGAAGTATAGACAGAATTATTTTATAATTAAAAAAAGAAAACATTTCTTTGCCCTTATGTAAATACCTTGATGCAAGAATGCTATTTTTTAGTTCTAAAAAAAAAATAAAAATGTTGAAATATTCAGTATTATTTATAAATTTAATACAAAACAATATTTAT